>NC_142048.1:9910300-10210300 GCF_982192425.1 Myodes glareolus | reverse complement strand
TTCTGCCAGCCGCCTGTCCTTTCTGCAGATGCTGGTATGATCCATAGTCCATCGACGTGAGCAGGGCACAGGAGCAGCAGCCTGGTGCAGGAGGGCACCTGTGGTAGCATTGTGAGTGCTCTATTGCAGTCTGACATGGGTGATGGGAGCAGACTGCAGGGTGAGCAGCCAGGGCTCCTGCAGGTTTTAAGACAAGTGTGGCACCAGGACAGTTGCTAGGAGGCAAGGATTTCTCCGGTGGTGATGGCATGGGGCGGTGGTCATCCTGGTGAGGAGGGTGTGGTGAAGGCAGAGGCAGGCAAGCAGCCTGCATCTTCTGCAGAACTGAAAACAGCAGGAAAAGTGAAAGTCCCTCGTTTGGTCAGCAAAAGCCTTTGGTCATATATTCAGGGATGACCAGGGAGGAATGAGTCATTTATGTGTCCTTAAAAAAATCTATAGAGGTATCTAATGTCCTTTTTCTTGCAATAAGCACATTAGCCTTTGTCCAAGGGGTGCCTCTGTTTATCTTTATTTGTCTTTGGTCCTCTTCTGTTGCCCAGGCTCCCTATCTATCTGAGTCCAAATTTCCTGTCTATGATCCCTCCGGTTTTCTCTTTTCTCTGCCTTCCGCTTTTCTCTCTTTTGCTTCATTTTTTTCTGTCTCTCGTTTAACATTTTCTGTCTCCCCAAATTCTGCAAGGTATAATCTTGCAACCTATCTATCTGCTGTAACTTCTTCCTTATATCTGATGTTGACTGCCCTATGAAGGCCATGGCTATCGCTGCCTGTTGACTTTTAGAGGTTGGGTAAGATGCCTGTAAATCGTCATTAAACATTTAAGGAACATAGATTCTAACTGGCCCCTGGAGAACCTCTCTTTCCTTGGCCGAATTAGTGGGGTGCCTGCCTTGTAGCCCCCCTGAGAATTGCCATGAGCCCAGCATTTTGACTGTCAGTTTTTCCCTTTAAGAATTAATTGGACACCATCATGTAAAAGAATGAAAGTGGATCCATATTTCTCTATGCACAAAACTAAAATCCAAACAAATCAAAGACCTTAACATAAAACCAACAATATTGAACCGCATAGAAGAAAAAGGGTTTTAAATACATTTTTAAACATAGCCTCAGTGGCATAGACATTGAGAGAAACAATCAATCAATAAATGAGATCTCCAGGACTGAGAAGCTTTCTGTATAGCAAAGGATATAATCAACAGAACATAACATCAGCCCGTAGAATGGGAAGATATTTTTATAAGAAAATTAGGAACTTAGTCCTCATAAGAACAAATAATCCAGTAAAAAAAATATGTTACAGACCTAATCTGTAAACTCTCAACAGATGAACTTAAAATGACTGAAAGATATTTAAAAGATTCTCAAATATAACATCTTTAATCATTGGAGAAATGTGAATCAAAATAACTCTTGAGACTCTATCTTATCCCTATAACATGATCAAGATCAAATACTGCTCATAACCTATGTAAAAGAGAAACTCCTTTACCATTGGTGGAAATGTAAACTGGCACAGCCATTTTGGATCCTAATATATTGAAATCTCAGAAAATTAGTCAACAAATCATCCCAAGACTTAGTTATGTCTCTATTGGGTCTGTAGGAACCTTTGAATCTATTATAGTCCCTAACTTTAAGCTGCGGGCGGGACATAGGCTCCTTGTGGGCTGCGCGCCCACGTCTCTCCGCCCTCCGCCCTCCTTTCGGGGCGCACACCTAGCTAGCGTTCCTTTTGGTGCCACCTGGCAATTCGCCTGGTCCCGTTTGTAACTCTCTCTCTCTCTCTATGGCTCTTTTGTATCCTTTAGCAAATCCTATCGGCGAGCGCAGGCAGTCCCTGCGGACCGCTGCTCGCAGCCGCCTCCGCTCCGTAGGACTTGGGAGCCAGCACACACGCGGCCCCGCCCCCTGTGTTTCCGGCAGGAGCCGACGCTGCTCCCTCCCCACGTCTGGGCAGCGCGGCCCGCAGCTCCCCGACGAGTTTGTATCCGGGCCTATGTGTTCTGGCCACACTGCTGTTTTTCTCCCCTCCTTGGCCTGTCTGTCACGGCCCTGGCCCATTTGGCAGGGTCCCGTGGCTGCCTGCGCTCTTCCTCATCTGCGGCCCACCAGCGGCGGCCGCCCCCAAGGCGCCCCATTGCTCTCATCAGCACGGCGCCCTTCTCCACCGAGAACTAACCAGAACTAGCCAAGCGCAGCGCCGCACACATTAGGGGTGAGGCTTGGCAATCGCAACAGCAACAACAGCAAGCGGGAGGTCGGGCTGGGTATCAGGAAGGCAGAGTTTTCTGTTTTGTTTTGTTTTGTTTTGTTTTCCCCGCTCCTGCATGGGAAAAGAGACAGGGGAGGGGCAGACTGCCGCTATCATCTGCACCATGCTCTGTAATAAAAATGGTTTTACCCAGAGTAGGGGAGTTCCCTGGATAAACTCTCCTGGTGGCCATTCCAGGAAGCAGACTGCTTGCCGTCTCTCGGATTTCCACGGCTTGGTCTGCAACTTCTCTCTAAAGTTAGAGCAAAGGTCAGCGGTGGATACTTACTGTTTACTGTCCCATGGTACCAGGTTTAGACTCGAGTACAAACAGAAACGAAACAAAATACAAAAACAAAGACATGACAAAGACAGAACAGACAGCCGGCGACGCAAAGCGCAACTTCGGTGACAAACCGAAAGTACAAATTCAGATGGCTGCAGCAAACCGAAAGTACAAATTCAGATGGGGAAGTGAAAACTTCACCCTACAGACGCACGAATTTCTAGGATTCGTGCTGAGCCCCTCGGGCTCTCCAGATCCCTGGGGCGTCCCCCAGGGTAGCGGGTGAGAAGTTCAGAGCCCGTCAGCTCCTCCTCAAAGCCGCCCAGAATACAGATGACCATGGATCCAGGTCTACGGAATACAGACGCTTGCGCATTACATCAAATTAATACATCAAGACAGCAAACAGACAAGGACAAATAGTGGCTAGCCAGCTTACCTCCCAGTGGGTTGTCGGATGGGTTGGGCAGAGATCTTCCACAATCCCACTTCTGACACCAAATGAAAGAGCACCCGGAGGGTGTCTCACATGCGTGGAGACCCGTGCCCAAGAACCAGGTCCGAGAGCCACTGGATGCAAGAACAAGAGGCAAACTTTAATGTTCACAGGCCTGTGGGTGCTGCAGTCACATGGAGAACTGAGCACCCCGAGCTACGTCTTGGGGTATCTTTATATAGGCAGAAGCAATGTTACAGAAGCCAAAGCGCGGTTACAGGAGTCCCATTGGTCAGTTTGAATGAGGCGAGGGGTGAATTTGAGGGCAGGCCTCGTGGTCCTTGGCCAGGATTAAAGAAACCAGATAACTGACCTGTCCCTATCTCAAGCATATATGGTCAGTCCTTTGAAGTCTTTGTTTCCCCCTAGGCCAGATGTCTTGACCATAAATTCCCTGTCCTGCAGCCTGATAAGGCTGTCCTGGGTATCTCACCAGATGTCTGACCATAAATCCTCTGTACTGCAGCCTAATAAGGCTGTCCTCGTTCTGACCTCAGGTATCCTGCTTTGCTCAGCATTCGGGGGCCCTTCTCTGAACTGAGCTTCTTTGCAAAATGACATAACTGTGACTAAAATGAGTTGGGGTCCTTCAACAGGTAGGACAAATTGTGTGTCAAACATGTTGTGGTTGAGTTGGTGTCCTACTGCCACCACTAGAAGACCTGCCTGAGTACAGTAGACGGCCACTGCAGGCTCAGTATCCCCCACTACTAGGAATCTTTGCTAGGGACACTCTTGTGAATTCCTGGGAGTTTCCATTACAAGAGGTTTCTACCTCAATCCTGAAATGCCCCCGAGTTCCAGTCATCTCTCTCAGTACTCTCGCTCTCCACCAACCCCACCTGATCCCATTCTTCCTACCCAACTTCACCTGCAAAATCTATTCCAGTTCCCATTCCCAGAGAGATACATGCAGCCCCCTTGAGCCGTCCTTGTTACTTAGCCTCTCTGGGTCAATGGATTATAGTATGTTTATTCTCTACTTTATAGCTAATGTCCACTTATTAATGAGTACATACTATGTTTGTCTTTCTGTGTCTGGGTTACCTCACTCAGGATGATTTTTTTTCTAGTTCCCTGCATTTGCCTGCAAATTTCATGATGCCATTGTTTTTAACAGATGAGTAGTACTCCATTGTGTAATGTACCACATTTTTTTATTAATCCATTCTTTGGTTGGTGGACATCTAGGTTGTTTCCGGTTTCTGGCTATTACAAATAAAACTGAAATGAACAGAGTTGAATAAGTGTCCTTGTGGTATGATTGAGCATCCTTCGGGTATATGCTCAAGAGTGGTATCGACGGGTTTTGAGGTAAATGGAGTCCCAGAGTTCTGACAAACTTCCACATTGATTTCCAAAGTGGTTGTTCAAGTTTGCACTCTCGCCAGTAATTGAGAAGTGTTCCCCTTGCTCCACAGACTGGCCAGCATGAACTGTCACTTGTGGTTTTGATCTTAGTCATTCTGACATGTGTAAGATGGAATCTCAGTGTTATTTTTATTTGTATTTATTTGCCTTATAGCTAAGGATGTTGAATATTTTTTTAAGTGTTTCTCAGCCATTTGAGCTTCCTCTGTTAAGAATTCTCTCCTTAGATCTGTACCCCATTTTTAATTAGATTATTTGGTTTGTTCATGTATAGTTTCTTGAGTTCTTTATATATTTTGGATATTAGCCCTCTGTCAGATGTGGAATTGGTGAAAATCTTTTCCCATTCTGTAGGCTGCTGTTTTGTTTTATTGACTGTCTCTTACAGAAGCTTTTCAGTTTTCTGAGGTCCCATTTATTAACTGTCAGTCTTGGTGTTGTGTTCAGGAAGTTGTCTCCTGTGCCCATGCATCCAAGGCTCCTTTACTTTTTCTTTTATGAGGTTCAGTGTATATAGTTTTATTTTGATGTTTTTGATCCACTTGGACTTGACTTTTGTGCAGAGTGATAGATATACATTGTGTTTCTCCGTCTTTCTTGGGATCATTGACCACCGGTCCATGAGGGGAGAGGAAGCAGAAGCAAATGAATAGGGTTGGTCCAGCAACTTGAGGGCGATAGAGACAGCTCTCCCGAGAGACAGCTTAAGTGTTACAGCTCCACCTTCTTATTTAGAGAGACTGGACAGTGGCTGGGGCGTCACCTAATTTGCATTAAACAGCACATTCCTATCATCAAGTTCCTGGTCCGTCTTAGTTACCATATGGGCAGCAGAGGGAAAGCTTCTGGCAGGGAACTGTGCCAAGGGTCCAGGCTTAGGGACAACTTTCAGATAAGGTCAGGCCTCCAGACCTAGAGGCATTCTCCAAATAAGGGTAGGAAGAGAGCAGAAAGTCTTCTCTGGGGAGGAGTCATCCCTAGATGCCAACATCCAGTCAGACCAGCACCATTTGTTAAAGATGGTTTCTTTTTTCCATTGTGTATTTCTGGCTTCTTGACCAAAACTCAGATGTCCTCGGATGTGTCAATTTATGTCTGGGTCTTAGATTTTATTCCATTGATCAACCTATCTGTTTTTATGTCAATATCAGGCTGTTTTTATTACTGTAACTCTGCAGAAGAGTTTGAAGTCAGGGATGGTGAGTCCTCCAGAAGTTCCTATATTGTACAGGATTGTTTTTAACTGTCTTGGATTCTTTGTTTCCATATATGAATTTGAGTATTTTTCTTTCTAGGTCTGTAAAGAATGGTTTTGGAATTTTGATGGGGATTGCATAGGTTGCTTTTGGTCAGATGATCAATTTTACAATGTTAATCCTGTTGATCAATGAGCATGAGAGATCTTTCCACCTTCTCATACCTTCTTCAATTTCTTTCTTCAAGGATTTGAAGTTATTATAATACAGGTCCTTCACTTGCTTTGTTAGAGTTACACCAACATGCTTTATGTTTTATGTTATTGGTGGCTCTTGTGAGGGGTGTTGTTTCCCTTCTTTTTCTTAGCCCACTTGTCATTGGTATTTGAAAGGGCTATTGATTTTCTTGAGTTAATTTTGTATCCAGTCACTTTAATGAAGGTGTGTATCAGCTGTAGGAGTTCCGTGGTTGGGGTATACTACCATATCAGCTACAAGTAGTGATACTTTGACTTCTTCCTTTTCAATTTGTATTTACTTGATTTCATTTAGTTGTCTTATTGCTCTAGCTAGAACTTCAAGTACTATATTGAATAGATATGGAGAAAGTGTACAGCCATGTCTTGTTCCAAATTTTAGTGTGCTTGCTTTGAGTTTCTCTCCATTTAATTTGATGTTGATTGTCAGCTTGCTGTAAATTGCCTTTATTATGTCTAGGCAGGTACCTTGTATCCATGATCTCTCCAAGACTTTTATCACAAAGGGGTGTTGGATTTTGTCAAAGGTTTTTTTTCAGTGTCTAATGAGATGATCATGTGTTTTTTTCTTTCAATTTGTTTATATGATGGATTACCTTGACAAGTTTTTATAAGTTGAACCATCCCTGCATCTCTGAGATGAAGTCTGCTTGATGATGGTGAATGATTTTTTTTTTGATGTGTTCTTGGATTTGGTTTGAGAATATTTTATTGAGTATTTTTGATCAGTATTCATGGGGGAATTTGCTCTGCTTTCCTTCTTTGTGTTGTTTGGGTACCAAGGTGACTGTGACTTTATAACGTGAATTTGTCAATGTTCCTTCTGATTATATTTTGTGGAATAATTTGAGGAGTATTTGTATTAGTTCTTTTTTGAAAATGTGATAGAATTCTGCACTAAAACTTTTCGTCCCGGACTTTTTTTGATTGGAAGACTTTTAATGAAAGCTTCTGTTTCCTAAGAGGTTATAAGTTTATTTAAATTGTTTTCCTGATCTTGATTTAACTTTGGTGTGTGGTACCTACCAATAAAATTGTCCATTTCTTTTAGATTCTCCAATTTTGTGGAGTATAGGTTTTTGAAATTTGACTTAATGATTCTTTGAATTTTTTCTGTGTCTGCTGGTATATTTCCCCCTTTCATGTCTGATTTTGTTAACTCGAATAGTCTCTCTCTGTTCTTTAGTTTGAATAAAAGTTTGCCTATCTTGTATATTTTCTCAAAGAACCAACTCTTTGTTTCATTGATTATTTGTATTGCTCTCTTAATTACTGTGTTAATGATTTCATCCCTCAGTTTGATTATTTCCTACAGTCTACTACTCTTGTGTGTTTGTTTTCGGGTGTGCTGTTAAGTCGCTAATGTGGAATTTCTTCAGATTCTTTATGAAGGCACCTAGTGCTATAAAATTTCCTCTTAACACTTTTTTCATAGTGTCCCATAAGTTTGACCTTTTTGTGCATTCATTTTCGTTAAATTCTAGGAAATTTTTTCTTCCTTCCTTCCTTCCTTCCTTCCTTCCTTCCTTCCTTCCTTCCTTCCTTCCTTCCTTTCTTTCTTTCTTTCTTTCTTTCTTTCTTTCTTTCTTTCTTCCTTGACCAGTGGTAATTCAACAGAGAGTTGTTCAGTTTCCATGAATGTATTGGTTTTCTGTTGTTTCTGCTAAAATGCAGCTTTAATCTGTGGTGGTCTGATAGGATACAGGGGATAATTTTAATTTTCTTGCATCTATTGAGACTGGCATTGTAGCTGTGTGTGTGGTCAGTTTTGGAGAAAGTACAGTGAGATGCTCAGAAGAAGGTGTGTTCTTTTGTGTTTGGGTGAAATGTTCTATAGATGTCTGTTAAGTACTTTATTTCTCTGTTAAGTTTCTGTTTGGATGACCTGTCCATTGGTGAGAGTGAAGTACTGATGTCTCCCACTATCCATGTATGAGGTTTGATGTGTGATTTAACTTTAGTAATGTTTCTTTTACAAATATAGGTACCCTTGCATTTGGGCGGATAGATATTACATGTTGAGAAGTCATCCTGGTGGATTTGTGTTTTGATGAGTATAAACTCTTCTTTCTCATCTCTTTTGATTAATTTTGATTGAAAATCTGTTTTGTTAGATAGTAGAATAGCTACACCGGCTTGCTTCTTGAGTCCATTTGCTTGGAAAATCTTTTTCCAACACTCTACTCTGAGGTAATATCTATCTTTGATGTTGAAGTGTGTTTTCTTTATGCAGCAAAAGGCTGGATCCTATTTTGAATCCATTGTATTAACATGTATCCTTTTATTGGCAAATTGAGCCCATTGATACTGAAAAATATTAGTGACCAATTATTGTTAATTCCTATTATTTTGTTATTGAAGGTGGTCTGCTACTAGTGGTGGTGGTGGTGGTGGTGGTGGTGTGTGTGTGTGTGTGTGTGTGTGTGTGTGTGTGTGTTTGCCTTGTTTTGTTTTTTCTGGTGTAAGATTAATTATTTCCTGTGCTCTCATGGGTATAGTTAACCTCCTTAGGTTGCAGTTTTCCTTCTAGCACTTTCTGTCAGTCTGTGTTTGTGGATATTGTTTAAATTTGGCTTTGTCATGGAATATCTTGTTTTTCTCTTGCAGCTTTTAATATTCCTTCTTTGTTCTATATGTTTTATGTTTTGATTATTATATAGCGAGGGGACTTTCTTTTCTGGTCCAATCTACTTGGTGTTCTGTAACTTCTTATACCTTTATAGCCATGTCCTTCTTAAGGTTAGGAAAATTTTCTTTTTTTTTTTTTTTTTTTCTTTTTTTTTTTTTTTAGTAAATTTTATTAAATTATAAAAGTTTCCATTTCCACCCCCCCTCCCAACACCCTCCCACTCCCCCTACTCCCCCTCCTCCTCCCTCTTCGTCCCCCAGGGCGGTCAGGGTTTCCTGCCCTGTGGGAAGTTCCAGTTCCTTCCCCCTCCCTCCAGGTCCAGGAAGGTGAGTGTCCAAACAGACTGGATCCCCAAAATCCATTATATGTAGAGGAAACAGATCCCAGTGTCATAGTCAATGGCTTTTCAGAAAGACTTCGGGTCAGCCACAGTCAGAGAATCCGGCCAAATTCGGAGAGTCTGGTTAGATCACGTCCTCTTTCAGTCCCAGTCCAACTGGCCTTGGTAAACTCTCATCAGATCCGTTCCCTTGTATCAGTGGGTGATGGCATCCCTCGCAGTACTGACTTCGTTTAGGAAAATTTTCTTCAATGATTTTGTTAAAAATATTTTCTGGACTCAAGTAGTGGCAGTGCATGCCTTTAACCCCAGCACTCAGAAGGCAGAGGCAGATCTCTGAGTTTGAGGCTAGCCTGGTCTACACAGTGAGTTCCAGGACAAGCTCCAAAGCTTTAGAGAATTGTGTCTCACAAACACAATACAAAAAAATATTTCCTGGGTTTTTGAGCTAGAATTCTTCTCCTTCTTGTATTCTTGTATTTTTCTATTTATTCTTGTTTGGTCTTTTGATAATGTTCCAGGCTTCCGGGATGTTTCGTGTTAGGAATGTTTCAGATTTAACATTTTCTTTGACTGGTGATCAATTTCTTCTGCTGTATCTTCTGTGCCTGAAATTCTCTCTTTCATCTCTTGTATTCTGTTGGTAAAGCTTACCTCTGTAGTGCCTGTTTGCTTACCTAGATTTTCCATCTCCAGGATTCCCTCAGTTTGTGTTCTTATTGCTTCTCTTTTCAGTTTCAGGTCTTGAACAGTCTTACTCATTTCCTTCACCTCTTTGTTCATTTTTCTTGTCTTCTTTTGGGGATTTATTCATTTCCTCTTTAAAGACCTCTCTCATCTTCATAAAGTTGTTTTAGGTTGTTTTCTTGTGTTCCAGCTATGTTGGAATATCCAGGGTTGCTGTACTAGGATAGGTGGGCTCTGGTGGTGTCCTATGGCCCTGGCTGTTGTTGGCTGTGTTCTTACACTGGTGTCTACACATCTGGGTTTAGAATGAATATAGGTCTAGGTGCTGATTTCTGAGTTTCTGTATATTGAATAGGTGTTTTGTTCCTTAGTTTCTGTTTTCTCTTTTGTCATTTGATCTTTGTGGCCCAGTATGACCTCTGGTTTAACAAGTCTCTATGAGAGTTGGAGGCTGGACTTCCAGCAGCTAGTATGGCTTTTGGCCCAGCAGGTGGGAGTGTCTCTGTTCTTCTGACTGGCATATCCTGCACCTGAGCCGTGGATATTTGCCCATGGCAGCTGATCCAGCCCACTTTTTTACCTTCCTGTAACAGGTTTAAGACAGCTTGAGACCAAGCCTCATAAAATGATTGCTTCATTTTTATTATGTAGGTATGCTCACATGTAAAGGGCAAAATGTGAAACCCCTGAAAATTTGCGATTATTTGGGTATATCAGTTGGGAAATGGGAAGAAAGGGCCAGTACTTAAAATCTTCATTGAACTTATTTTTTATCATTTCTTATTCTTTTTAGATATTGTAGTCATGGGAGCTGGAGTGTGGCTCAGAGGCTCAGAGAACTTGTTGCTCTCTCAGAGGTCCTGGGTTTGATTCCCAGTACCCACAAGGTGGTTCAGCCATCGATAACTCCAGTTCCAAGAGATCCAGTGCACCCTCTGACATCCATAAGTACCAAGCACATAGTGCACCTACATAGATGCAGGCAAAACACTCACATAAAATAAACAGAATAAATCAAATGAAATGAAACATGTCATGATGACCCTGAAACTGTGGCACAGGACACAGATGGCTCCTCCAGATTTCTTGAGGGGGGGCACAATCAAGTGGGAGCCTGCTGGATGCCTCTGGCACCAAGGGTTCAGATACCATCAAACCAAGCAGCAACTTATCAGGTGCAGACACAACAGAAAGGAAAGGTGACAGCTCCGTGCCATGCCTTGTGACTGGGACAGGTAGTACTCAACCAAGTGCCACCTATGACCAAACCAAGAGCCCTGGTCCTGAGTGGTCAGGCACCATTGTAGTAAGGAAGCACAGGGTGGGGAGGTGGAAGAGAGGCAGAGGCAGGATCTTTCATGGGCTGAGGAGAGAGGACAACCTAGAGAGGTGGGGGTGGTGAGGAGCGGGCTGATGTAATTTCCAGGGTAATTTCTGGCCCTGGGCCCTAGAGCAGTGGAGGGCACTTGTGTTGATGTCTGCGGCTCCAGTCCCAGCTGAGAGCCACGAAGGGGCCTGTGGTCTGGGCCACCAGCTTGGGCCATCAAAAGACTACATAGATGCCCAGGCTCTGGCCTGCAACCCATGGCCATGAGGGTGTCCAAGGGTGGCACTGCCAGCAGGGATATGCTGATCTGAGTGGCCTGTGCTGTCTGTCACCCCCGGCCATAGTGTCAGCTGGGCCAAGGCTGCTGCCGAGGGTCATGTCTGAGGCTGCAGTCCTATAACAGCCAGAGTCTGAGTTGATGTCTGGGGCCACCAAGGGCTCTGAAGATCATCAGGGTCTGGTCAGCCACCACAGACCACATTGGTGTCCAAGGACCATGCCATTGCTGGAGCCCATACTGATCTGGTTGGCCTGTGCTGCCCCTGAGCTGTAATGACATCTGGCCCAAGCTGCGGACAAGGGCCAGGTCTGGGTCCATAGTCCTGCTGCAGCTGGCGTCTGTAAGGATGTCCATAACGCATGTTAACACAAGACGTCATGGGAACCATGCTGTGCTGAGCTAGCCCTGTCCTTTACTGGCTCTGGGATGGCTGGACCTGCCTCTCGCTGGATATAGTAGCAAGAGAGCTGGGCCTATCCCTCCGGAGAGCCTGAGAACAGGAGAACTGGCCCTGCTCCTTGCTGTAGGCTGTGTTGGATGAGCTAGACAAGGCAGTGCTGGAGAGCTCGCCCCAATAGTGACAGTGAGGGAAAGCTGGTGGGTTGGCCAACCCAGCTACCACCCAGCTACCACCACCCAGCTACCACCACCCAGATACCACCACCCAGATACCACCACCCAGCTACCACCAACCATCTACCACCACCCAGATACCACCACCCAGCTACCACCACCCAGATACCACCACCCAGCTACCACCCAGCTACCAACACCCAGATACCACCCAGATACCACCACCCAGATACCACCCAGCTACCACCACCCAGATACCACCCAGATACCACCCAGCTACCACCACCCAGCTACCACCACCTAGCTACCACCGAGCTACCAACACCCAGCTACCAACACCCAGCTACCACCCAGCTACCAACACCCAGCTACCAACCAGCTAGCTACCACCACCCAGCTACCACCACCCAGCTACCACCCAGCTACCAACACCCAGCTACCACCACCGAGCTACCACCCAGCTACCACCACCCAGCTACCACCCAGCTACAACCACCCAGCTATCACCACCCAGCTACCACCACCCAGCTACCACCACCCAGATACCACCACCCAGATACCACCACCCAGCTACCACCACCCAGATACTACCCAGCTACCACCCAGGCCCAGAACCAGGCCTATGAGTTGGTCCACCCCATCTACAATCTTCTGGAGCTCGTGAAGGAGCATGTCCTGCTGACCCAAAACAGCAGGCTCTCCATGACACAGGACAACAACAGGATATCCAAAAGGAGCCCCATTGATAACCCATTGTTGCTAGAGTAGGAGTAACCAGAGGCCTCAGCCAGACCAAGACTCCTGACAATGAATAATTGTGGGGAGAGACGGACAGACTAAAGAGCAAGCTGTGACTCAGTGGGCCACACTGCAGCCTCCAGGATGAGATTCTAGTTAATCTTCCTCCTCCTCTTCTTCTTCTTTTTGTTTGGTGGTTTGGTTTGGCCTTTTGTTTTTCTTTTAAGATTGGCTCTGATTTGGGGGGAGGTTGCAGTGGCAGGAGGACCAATGTGAGGGGACAGGAAGGTGAGTGGGGTCAGGATACACGCTGTGAACTCCACAAAGAATCAATAATATTTTTTTAAAAAAGCTATCTAAGATTTCTCTATAAAGTCGATATTAAAGAAAATATTTTAAAAAAATATATGAATAAAATCAATTCTTCAACAACATTGCAAACTTAGGCTATTGTCTCAATCTTGCAATTTTGAAATAAGCAGAAAGGGCTGACAAGATGGCTCAGTCGTTCAGAGAAGGTTCTGCTCTTCCAGATGGCCCAAGATTGCTCCCAGCCCACGTTGGGCAATTTACTTACAGCTGCCTGTAGCCCCAGCTCCAGGGGGTGTAGTGCCCTCATTTGGCCTCTGGGCACCTGTGGACACACACTGCATAGAAGTACATGCATATACACATTAATAAAAAATAAAATATTTCTAAATGTCATTTCAGAAGGCTGAAAATATTTTCTTCCATCAGAAACAACTTCCTTCCTGTGTTCAAAAAAGGCCATATGGAAGAGAAGGACAAGTGGCCACATGCCTTCAGTCACGGCACTCAGGAGGCGGCAGGCAGATCTCTGTGAGCACAAACGCAGCCTAGACTGTATAGTGAGCTCCAGTACAGCCAGGGCTATGTCAAGAGACCCTGTCTCAAAAGCAAACAAAATTTTGTTTGTGTCAAAATTAAACCCATTATTTTGCCTGGCATGGTGGCATACACCTGTAATTCCAACACCAGGGAGGCTGAAATAGGAGCCTTGGCACAAGTTTGAGGCCAGACTGCATCATACAATAAGGTTTTTTTTTTTTTCCCCTCAGCTTGGGTTACATAGTGAGACTATGTCTCAGAAGAGCAAAGCAGAGGGCTAGGGAGATGGGTCAGTAGTTAAGAACACTGGCTGATCTTGCAGAGGACTGGGGTTTGGTACCCAGCATCCTTGTTGTTATACACAAACGGTCCAGAACTCCAGTTTGAGAAGACCCAAACACCTCTTCTGATCTCCATGAGCAGCAGGCAACACACAGTGCATTGTTACTTTTCATTGGTTAATAAAGAGACTGCCTTGGCCTTTTTGATAGGCCAGCCCTTAGGTGGGTGGAGTCGACAGAACAGAATGCTGAGAGAAAGAAGCAGAGTCAGAGAGCTGCCCGCCATGAAGCTGCCAGGTCAGACATGCTGAATTTCTCCCGGTAAGCCACAACCGCGTGGTGATGATATACAGATTATTAAAAATGGGTTGAATCAATATGTAAGAGTTAGCCAATAAGAGGCTAGATATAATGGGCCAAGCAGTGTTTAAAAGAATACAGTTTCCGTGTAATTATTTCGGGTGTAAACTAGCCGGAGATCTAGGTGGCAGAACGCAGCCCCCCCCCTCCATTTTACTACAGTGCATGGATATGCAAATCCACTCACATACATATAATTAAATAATTTTCTAAAATTAAAAAAAAATAATGGGCATGGTGATACACACCTTTAGTCCCACACTGGGGAGGCAGGGGCAGGAGGATCTCTGTGAGTTTGAGGCCAGCCTGGTCTACAGAGTGAGTTCCAAGACAACCCAGCCCTACCTGTCTCAATAAACAAACAAAAAGATTAAAAATAAATCAAATAACATTGAAACTCCTTACTTTATACAATTCGTATATGCTAATAACACCACAAAGTCTGGGGGGGGATGGCTCTGTCAATAAAGGAGATAAACTGAATCCCCAGAACCCATGTAAAAATGTTGGATTATATTGCTGGTATGCATGATACACTCAATACTTGGGGACACAGAGACAGGAAGATCCTGGGCCTCGTGTGCCAGCCAGTCTAGACTAATTGATAAGTGTCAGTACAATGGGACATCCTGCCTCAAGAGGAATGAACAGTATTTATGGAAATGATACCCAAAGTTGTTCTTTGAGTACATACACACAGACAGACACACGGACAGAGGGTGTGAGGGATAGACACATATACACACACTCATAGACATTAAAAATGAAGAAAAAGTCACCTTTCCTTTTGGTGTGATGAAACAGTATGACCAGGACAGCTTATAGGATGAAGGTTTTCTATGGGGTTTAAAGTGTCAAGAGGGGTGGCAGCAGGCAGGCAGACAAGGTCTTGGCACAACTGCTGAGAGCTCCCATGCAGATCCATAAACAGGAGAGAGAGAGAGAGAGAGAGAGCTCACTGGGAATGGTGCTAGTCTTCTGACAGCGCGGGGAGGGTAGAGACACACCTCCTCCAACAAGGCCACACCTCCTAATCCTTCCCAAACAGTCCACCAAGTTCTGGCCTAGTATTCAAACATATGAGCCTGTGGCGGCCCTTCCCAGCACATCACCACGCCTTCTTAGAGGCGGCAGAAAACCTAGAATGCAGCTTTCACAGGAGCTTACACTTTGGTAGGGTTCTGAGGGGTTAAAGCATCTACTGAGTCTGGCTTGCTTTTCTGCAAAATGAGTGTCATGCCCCTTACTTTATGGGCACTTGATATTAGCGCATACGCGATGAACATCAATTCTCTTACATGGTTCTTCTTGTTAAAGGGACAGTAAGAGACCTAGACTGTGTTTCTTCAAAGCCGCAGTTAACGTATTCTGCTTGTTCTCCCTGGCTCCATACTTCTGCCCCCTCACAGTTACACCACGCAGATGTAGGACTGCTAACGGGGTGCTCAAAAATCCGGCCTCAGCCACCTGGTGATGGTGCGATTGGGACCGATGGTTGAAGTCTCCTGCTCTGAGGGCTGTGATGTACAGCTCTCTATAGTGCACGGATTGGCCTGTAGCTTTTAGACTCAAATGATCCTCTTGCCTGGTGCCTGGGCTTTTGAGTCTATGTTACTCTGTCCCATGCAATGCTAACTTTTTTTTCTCCCCTCCGGGTGTGGTAGTTAGGCTGCAGTTCCAGCATTTGACAGGCAGAGGCAGCAGAATCACCCAAGTCTGAGGCCACCTTGGTTTACACAGTGAGTTCCACTGCCCAGGGCTACATACAGAAAGATTCAATTAATTGAATTCTGTTGTTGAACTTTGGATCTATCTATCTATCACCAAGTATGACACTAAGTTCTTTTCGAAGCCTGGCTAGCTTTGCTTTCTTAGAAGTCATTCAAAATCCTCTTCAAATACACCACCGAAAGGAAGCATGAACATTCATCGCAAGGGTTTAGCCTGAAACTGAGTTTGAGATTACAGCTGACCTGACTAAAGGGGAACAGCGCCTCTCAGTGGAAAGATTGGAAACTGCACCTCTAAACGTCTGCTGGCTTTGGGAAAATTTAGTACTGTCTTAGCTTCAGGCAAGTCACCTCCCCAACGCTTACCAGGTAGCTTTCAGCCCCAAATGACACAATGTAAATCACAGCCTTTCCTGACTCCATTGCTTGAATCTAAGGAGCAGCTACTGGTGTGTGGGGGGGCACAGCGCTCAGTAGTAGTAGAGAGGTGGAGAAACTGTTACAGGGTCTGGGAGATAGTTCAGCTGGGGAGGGTGCCAGTCCTCACGTTTGATAACCTGAGTTCGGTCTGGCGCCCTACATGGTGGAGGGAAAGAACGGATCCCAGAGCTTTCCTCTAATCTCCACATGTACACCGTGATATACCTGTAACTCCTCCACCCCACCCAACCCGTGCGCCATAATAGGAAAAATGTTTTTGTTCTGTTTTTCTGTGTAGAATCCCTGACTGTCCCAGAGCTTGTTTGGTAGACCAGGTTGGCCTTGAACTCACCTGCCTCTGTCTCCTGAGTACTGTGACATTAAAGGCATGTGCCACCAGGCTGAGCAAGAAAATGTTATTTTTAAAATACGAAGAGGAAGGAAAAGAGGAACGTGTGTGAGTACACATGTGTGTGTGTGCGCGCGCGCGCACACACACACACACACACACACACACACACCCATGAAAGTAAAAAGGAACCAGGTGGGGAAAGTAAGGGAACAGGAGAGGAAGGAGGAGAGCTAGTGGGAGGGTACGATCTAATACGTTCCTTTTGTGCATGAAGATGTCATAATGAAACACTATTATATAATTAATATATAATACTAAAAAAAGAGTTCTTTATTTGTAAGGAAGAAATACCTAAGGTTGGCGGGGTGTGAGAGGGTTGATGACACACACCTGCAATCCCACAACTTACTGGGGAAGTAGAGGCAGGAAGATCAGAAGTTCAGTATTTTCCTTGGCTACACAGTTGGAGGTCAACTTGAGCTACATGAGACCCTGTCTCAATAAACATAAAACTATATATATATATGTATATATATACATATATATGTACATACATACACATATCTATAACCTCTTTGGGGAAGGGTTAGGCATCGAAGAATTGCTCAGACAAGAAAAGGTGAGCTACACACCTATACTGAAAACAAGGAGAAATGTTTCTTTGGGTTTTTGGCAAATGAGAGAAATATGGAGGAGAGAAAAGAGCAGAGCCAGTGAGACAGAAGCAAGAGAAGGCACTGTTCTTCCTCCTCAGCCCCTCCGGAAATTCTGCAGAATTGATAAACATCTGGTATAGACTGGCTTCTTGCAGGAGAGCGATGGCAGGAGGGAAATGTGGGTTACTTCTGAAAGCCTCTCCCCCAGAACTATGTGCTCACCCTCTGTTGTGAAGTGGCTGGCGACAATGATGAGCCACAAGAACTCAGCAGTCTCGCCCATGAGCCTCAGCTTCTCAGCCTCCTTGGCTCTAGGTTGCATAACTGTATGGCTGTGATGATTAATCTCGAGTGTCAACTTGATGGGATTTAGGATCGCCATGGAAACAAACCTCTGGGGTTGTATAGTGAGAGCTTTTAGATAAGACTGAGATAGAAAAACGCACCAAAAATATGGGCAGCACCATTCCATGGGCTGGAGTCCTGGACTGAATAAAAAGAGCAAAGGACCTGAGCACACAACTCACCCCTAGAGAGATGAGCACCAGCTGCATCCCTGTGACCTGAGCACCAGCTGCATCCCTGTGACCTGAGCACCTGCTGCATCCCTGTGACCTGAGCACCAGCTGCATCCCTGTGACCTGAGCACCAGCTCCATCCCTGTGACCTGAGCACCAGCTGCATCCCTGTGACCTGAGCACCTGCTGCATCCCTGTGACATGAGCACCTGCTGCATCCCTGTGACCTGAGCACCTGCTGCATTCCTGTGACCTGAGCACCTGCTGCATCTCTGTGACCTGAGCACCTGCTGCATCCCTGTGACCTGAGCACCTGCTCCATCCCTGTGACCTGAGCGCCAGCTGCATCCCTGTGACCTGAGCACCAGCTGCATCCCTGTGACCTGAGCACCAGCTGCATTCCTGTGACCTGAGCACCTGCTGCATCCCTGTGACCTGAGCACCTGCTGCATCCCTGTGACCTGAGCACCTGCTGCATCCCTGTGACCTGAGCACCTGCTGCATCCCTGTGACCTGAGCACCTGCTCCATCCCTGTGACCTGAGCACCTGCTCCACCCCCTGTGCTTTCTGACCCAATGTAACAGAGTGTCTGTAACTCCTGCTGTCCATGTATCCTGTCATAATGAACTGTACATATGAATCATGAGCCCAAACGCTTCCTTCTGTAAGTTACTTTTGTCTGATAGTCTATCTGCAAAACAAGAAAAGTAACTGATACATTAACCAAAAGGTTGAGTCTCAGATCCCAGACATGTGACTGTCTGAATGCATAGAGGTGGGGCTGCAAGACAGGCAGTGGGTGATCATCCCATGTCAAGGAAGGTGAACTGAAGCTTCGTTATGCCATTGGCTAAGGCAGTGCGCTGAATTTAGCACTGGCAGCATTTGAACTTCTGCTAGGGAAATCATCTAATCATGGAGGTTGAGCAGAGTGGTTTTCGCCTGCTCAGGGTGATGCTGAACTTAATCAAGAGGCATTTATTAAGTACTTAATTGCGCTCAGTGCAGTGCCGGATGCCCAGGAAGAGCACTGCATGCACCTGGCCCCTCCTCCCCAACCATACATAATATGGAGAAGTGCAGAGACTGGGTGCCAGGGACAGGAAGGAAGGAAACCAGCATTTCATGAGTTCCTCAAGTGTAACAATCTTACACAAAGAGATTTCTTTTTCGGTGTTGGAGATTGAAGCCGCTCTCCCTCAAGCTGTGAGGCTCACATTTACACATCAGCCCTCACCCTCCCTGTATAAATATGATTTTATCTTTTACAGATAAGAAAGGTGCTGGATTGCAAATCCTAGTTGAGTTTGGTGATTTCAAGGCTCTTCACTCATCCTGGCTTGCCCGGAAAGGAGAGCAGATTGACAAGAAAACATGTACTCAGAATAAAATGATTCCTTGAAACTGTAAGACATGACTGGTGAGATGGCTAGGCCAGGAAAAACACTTGTCGTCCAAGCTGATGACCTGAATTTGCTCATTGAAACCTGTGGTGGAAGAAAAAAAATCACTGCAAGTTGTTGTCTGACTTCCACACACCATGGATCAAGCATACACCCATGTGTTCACACATCCAATAATAACAAATATGACTAGTAACAAACTATACAATCAGCTAGCACAGTGGCTCATGCCTAATAGTGCTTGGGTGACAGAAATAGAAACACTGGAGTCCAAGGTCGTCCTCTCAACTGCATAGCAAGTTCAAGGTCAACCTGGACTTTATTGAGACTCCGTTTGGAAAAGAAAAGAAATGGAAAGAGAGAACAAGATAAAGAAAGAGAAAAATGCCATGCAGTGAGGCAGGCAGATCTCTGAATTTGAGGCCAGCCTGCTCTACAGCGCAAGTTCCAGGACAGCCAAGGCTACACAGATAAATACTGTCAAAAAAAAAAAGCCAAAAAAAGAAAAAAAAAGAAAAAAAAAGAGAGAGGAGGAAGGACGGAAGGAAAGAGGGACAGAAGAAAGGAAGGAAGCACACAGAGAATGACGTGTGTCCCTCAGCCTTTCCTACCTGTTCTTTCACACCGGAGGAGATTCTCAACCTGCATCAGTACCTTGCTCTGCTCCTTGTCACTTACTTCTCTCCGTTTGCCCTTCTCATAGCTCTCTAACCATTCTTCTGCCTCCCATGCTTCCCACTCCCGACCTTCCGGTAGTATCTAATGTCTATAACTTTGCCCTCACTTCTCTTTGAGCCCAGCCACTACTGATTGTAAGTTGTCTGCTGAGCTGTGTGATTCAAGATGCGCCCTTCAGTCGTGAGAACAAGACAACCACGATACTCTTAGTGACTGGAGGAAGCAATCATTACTGGGATCCAAGTCAAAAAGAAAAAGAAAAAAGTTAAAAGTTAGCATCTAAGCTGGAGGTGGTGGCCCAGGTCTGTAATCTTAGCACTTGAGATGAAAGTAGGAGGGTCAGGAGGTCAAGATCATCTCTGGTTATGTATTGAATGGGAGGCCTGTTGTAAGGAGGCCCCTTGTTTGTTTTCCGGCTATCCAGACTCCTGAAATAATCACACAGAAACCATTTTATTTAAATCACTGCTTGGCCCATTATCTCTAGCTTCTTATTGGCTAGCTTTTACATCTTAATTTAACCCATTTCCATTATTTTATATTTTACCATGAGGTTCATGGCCTACCAGCAAGGTTCCACCTTGTCTATCTCTGGTGGAGGCTCCATGACTTCTTCTTGACTTTGCCTCCATTCTCCCAGCATTCAGGTTAGTTTTCCCCACCTAGCTTTATCACAGGCCTAAGACAGCATACAGAGGGGAATCCCACATCAGAGGCCAGCCTTGGCTACACAAGATTCTGCATCGAAAAGCAAAAGAAAAAAGTCTAACTGCTAAACTAGATCTCTGAATTTAAGTTTTCTGATTTTTCAAATGTATTTAGATTTTTATCTTTTTTGCTATTTTGTGGGGTAGGGGTACCCAAAGCATGGTTATACATGGGGTCAAAGGATAACATTGTAGAGTAGATTCCCTCCTGCTACCTTTACATGAGTTTTGGGAATTGAACTCAAGTCACCAGGCCAGGCTAGCAAAGCATGCACCTTTACCTGCTAAGATACTCTATGTCCTAACATTCCTTATTCTTACTTAATAAAGAAGAAAAGTCAAAGATGGGTGGTGGCGGAGCACTCCTTTAGTCCCTGCACTAGGTGCAGAGGCAGGTGGATCTCTGTGAGTTCAATGCCAGCCTAGTCTACAGAGTGATTGCGGGCAGCCAGGGATACACAAAGAAACCCTGTCTTGAAAATAAGACAAAACAAAACAAAGGAATAAATGTAAAGGAGAGAGAAAGATTCTTCAGGAGTGGAGGGATTGGTAAGTGACACATGTTCCTGCAAGTATGTAATCCTAAATTCACAGCATCATACACACAAGCACACATCACACACTCATACATTACACACACATCACATACACCAAACACACATATATCACACACATACCACACATGCATATCACACACAGCATACACACATATCACACACCACACATATACACACAAACATCGCACACACCACACACATCACACACACATAGCACACACACCAAACACACATACATCACACTCACACACCACACATGCACATCACACACACACACACACACACACACACACATCCACACATATCACACACACACCACAGACATGAAACCAGAAATGGGACTCCTTGGGGAAAGGCAGGGACTCAGAGGGAGGGTACAGGAGAAGACATGAGTGCTGAATATGATCAGACACATGTATGAAATTGAAACCTATCATTACATATAATTAACAGATGCCAGTAGAAGCTTTCTAAAAAAAGAATAAAGGCCAATTAAAACTGTACAGTAATAAGGGAAAATGCTTTGAGGTTTTCAAGGTTGTTCTTTTCCAGTGGCTGCAGAGAGGCTTCCGAGGGAGAAAAGGAAGCAACGAGCTTCGTCTAGCTGTTCTGGGACAGGGGGACAGGCATTCTTTCCGATGGACAAGTCCAGTCATTGTCCTGAGGTCCAGTGTGCTCGGCATCAATGACACTTTCGCCCCAATCATCATCACCCACAGTCCTTGAGAACTCTTCCCCACAGCCCTGTTTATTTCTTCATGAGATAGTCTCAGGTAGCCCAGGTTTGCCTCGAACTCATCATAAAGCAAAGCGTGGCCTTGAACTCAATCCTCCCACCTCCACTAAGTCCTAGGACTAAGGATGTGTGCCACTACACCCAGCTCCCCTGTTTGGTTCCATTTATGTAATGAAAACTCCAATGCACTAACTCAGAGGACCTGGGTTTGATTCCCAGCACCCACATGGCAGCTCACAACTGTCTCTCCCTGCAGCACCAGAAGATCCAATGACCTCTTCTGGCTTCCCTGAACAACAGCAAGCACATAGTGCACAGATACACATGCAAGTGAACACTCATACACATAAAGACAATTTTAAAAGAAATACTTTGTATATAAAACAAAACTCATGGGGTTGATGGTGTACACTAGTAATGCCAGGTGTCGATGGGTGAAGGCCGGAGGACCAGGAATTCAAGGCCAGTTTCAACGAACATCAAGTTCGAGGTCAGCAGGAATAACACAAGACCTTGTTTTAATTAAAAAAGCAAAACAAACTCAGGCTGGGAAATGGCCCCTGCTACCAAGCCCGGGACTCACGTGGTGGAAGAAAAGAACAGACAGACTCTTGGGCAAGGGTGGTGGCCACACGTCTTTAATCAGAGCACTCGGGAGACAGAGACAGAGAATCTCTGAGAGTTCAAGTCCAGCCTGTTCTACCTAGTGAGTTCCAAGACAGACAGTACTCTTTAGAGAAACCTTCTTTCAAAAAGAGAGAGGAGGGGGCAACAGAAACAAAACCCCTGACGTCTTTGCTCCTCTGTGGAGACATCTATCAAACGTGCTGCAGAAACTGGAATCTTTATTCTAGTCCAGTCTGTCTACAGGTGGAGCTAGGATTTTACTGCGTCTTTTTCCAAACATAGAGCTATTGCTGCAAACAAAAAACTGTGCAACAGAAATAAACTAATGTTTTAAAGAGATGTGTTTGCCGAAAATGTTCAAACGGTTGCACCAAGAAATTCATCCTTTAATTGCCAAATCTCTGATAAACAGATGAAGCAACGGTTTAAGGACTATGCACGTTCCCCGTCCCGCAAGAGGCGCCTAGTTGAGAACGCGGCCTCGGGGGAGTCGGGCGGGAGGACCACGCCCCTGGCTGCTGCCCGGCAGAGGGCGTGGCTTTGGGCAGGCGGGGCGTAGCCGGCCGCAGAAGTGGGTGTGTCCGGGGCGGGGGCGCGCAGGTCGGAGAAGGTGCGACCGTCCGGGGCCGTGGCGCCCGGGCGCCGGTGGAGAGGTCAGGCTGGCGTGGCGCCGGCGCGCGACGGCGGGACATGGCGGCGGGCGGCAGACTGGAGGACGTGAGTGAGGCGCCGAGCCCTGGCCCCGCCATCCCCGCTTCCTATGCCGGGCTCAGGGGGCGGAGACTGCGCGCTGGGAGCTACCCTGAACCGCCGCGGCCTGGACCCGAGGGGACGCTGGGGGACGGGGTGACCTCCGGGCGGGGACCGCAGCCGGGACGCCTTTCCGGGTGGAAGCCGGAGGGACGCGGCGGGGTGGGCGCGGGGGTCCCTTCAGTCGGCGGCTCACGTGCGGCGCGCGGCGCTGGTTCCGGAACTGGGAGCTTCACGTGACCCGCGCTGGGCTTGACAGGCCTTCCTGAGAGAGAGTGACAGGCCGGGCTCGGCTCGCGAGCCCCCCCGGTGATCCAGACTCCCGTGGGCCCTCTGTGGTGCCTGGAGAGGGCCGGGGAGCTGGGGTGGCTGCGGTGCGGGGGGCCGAACTCCAGCATCCCTCGGGGACGACCTGTAGCTCTCATCTCCCCGGAACCCAGATTGGAGAACAACAGTATCACGTGCTGTTTTGAATGTAGGCATGGTAGGAACAGAAAGATGTTTTAATCTTAGATGCGAATTTGACTTTTTTTTTTTTTTAAGTATCCGGTGGCCCCGTTCATGGTGTAGCCAGTGTAGAACGATAATACAATTGCAAAAATCTTGTTTGAAAGTTTATTAAGACAGTGTGATTAAATGTTTATTTGAAACTGGGAGGGGGGGGGGAGACACTGTGGGAGGAAACGCGCGCTTGAAAATTCCTACCCTTGAGAAATACAAGGCTGACATTATGTTAGCACACTGCCCTGAGCTAATAACTAATAAGAACATTTCCGTAGTCTTAGTGCAAAAGTACATTTAGAAAGGCAAGATTCTAGAACTATCAGAGCTTAGATTCTTGTGTACTGGTTCCTGCAGTCATTTACTTAGACTTGCTATGTGGCCCTAGCTGGCCTGGTCTCATTATGTAGCCTAGCCTTGCCTCAGACTTGCCGAACTATTCCCTGACTTGACCTCTTTAGTGCTGGATAACGGGTATACCCCATCACACCTAACTAAATTTTCTTGATGAAATAAATATGTTTTTAACATTAGGACTAAAACTTAAATCTAATTTTAGTTCTTTTAAGTGAGAAAATGGAAAAATGATTAAGACTTAAAAACTTAAGAGTCATGTATATTTAAAGCAAAGCCCATTGTTTTTGAAATTTCAAGAGTTAGATTTCAGGGATTGGCCATTATGGAAGAAATAAGTATGTAAGAGGAAAATAATTGGTTTAGGAAAACCTTAAGCAATATTTCTTAGCTGGTGCTAAACTGCCCTGGAGTTCTTGGATAGGTAAGTTTCGGGAGTACAGTCCTAGATATTTCTTTCAACAAGCAATTGTTGATGGTTATTTCACCAGCAGTTAAACAGCTGAATTACTGTGGACCTGAGGAGGTTGCCTGCTTTTGGGATTTTGTAGATAAAAAATTGCACATTTAGTAAGCTGAATACATGGACTATGTTGCAAGCCCAGGGAATTAAGTGAGTTGGTGACTGAATGGCTCATTTATTAAAGGAAGGACTTGGTGCCAGTTTGGATTAATTAACACCCAGGCCTCTATAAGAACCCAAATGAGGGCAGCTCAAAGTGTCTTAAGTGATAGGAGTCATTTTCAAGTCTACACTGGGGTGACTGCAGCTATCACCTTACCTAGTGTCCGTCTTTCCTTTGCCCTTCTCGTGGAGAGCATACTGGACTGTAACATGAGGAGCCGGGCTTGTTGGGGTTTCTGTCCCACCCAGCCCCCCAGCCGTTTAGTCTCAGAGAAAATCACACAGAGGTCGCCATAAGATTATAGAGTGATTGGCCCATTAGCTCAGGCTTCGTATTAGCTCCTTTAATGTATATCACCCCATTATCCTTAACTATGTTAGCCACATGGATTGGTACCTTTCTCAGCTGGGCAAGTTACATCTTGCTTCTTCCGTGGTCTAGGCAGGAATGTGAGGAATGGGCTTCCTCCTTCCCAGAATTCTCTTGTTCTCATTACTCCGCCTCTATTTCCTGTCTGGTTGACCTGCCTATACTCCCTGCCTGGCCAATCAGCGTTTATTTAAAACATGATTAACAGAATACAGACAATTCTCCAGCACCACTGGACAAAGCATCTTTTGTTCTCTGACTATTCTCAGACCAAGAGAGGGAGAGGAAGAATATTTAAAGATATTGCCGCATAGTTTTTGGTTTTTTACAGGTCCACACTATGTAACTCAGGGTCACAGTGATCCTTCTGCTGAGGCTTCCCATGTGCTGAGATTACAAACAAGCGTGGCCACGATACTTGGGTCCCAGTAAGGCTTAATGCAACATCGTCATCGGGTCCCCAAAGGAAGTAGTTACTGAAAAAACAAAAGTCAAGAAATAGTACCTGAGCCAAAACAATAGGTGAATTCTTTGGTGGTAATTCACTCTTGTGTAAGTAGTGGAAATGGATTGGGCCTACTTGGTAGAGTTCTTACTTGCCTAACTTGCTCATAGCCTGAACTCAGTCCTTAGCACCACCACATAAGCCAGGCATGGCCACACACATCTGTAAGCCTAGCTCTAAGGAGGTAAGGGCAGGAGAGTCATAAGTTCAAGGCCATACTTGCCCTTAGAGAGTTGTAGGCCAAGATCGAGGAGATGAAGGAATAATTTGGGGTTATGAGGATGTAGCTCAGTGTCAGAGCATTTGCTTCACATGCAGGAGGTTCTAGATTTTGAAAAAAATTAAAAAGCAGACTTGTAAGAAGACAGAAAAAAATGGGACTACTTTCAAAGTAGATTGAAAGTGATTCAGAAACAACACAGAAATGGCTAGAAATGGCAGAGAAAATCAGACTTTTCTACATGTTCAAAAGCTTGAAGTTGACCCAGCTCCACTTGTCAGATGATGAGCTGGGACTGAGTCAGGGAGACCGTGATGGTTTGTTGTGACAGGTGTGGTGGGGGGAGAACAAGTGGAACAGAGATGGCAGGATTCCCTGGGCCTGAGGAAGAGGAGTGCTGACAGATACGGCCTGAAGAGTAGAATTCTGCTCTTCCATAGCACAGCTAGCGGGATGAATTTGGGCTCCATCCCGAGGGTAATGGGGAGACACAGGTTTTGGGAGAATAAACTCTGGACAGCAGTGAGGAAAATTCCTGAGGCCAGGATACTGAAAGGCTGGAATGTATCTCAAAGACAGAGCCCTGGTCTAACATGGAAGGCTTAGTTCCATCCTCAGTGCCACAAAATAACCAACTGGTTAATTAATAATCAAATCCCAGAGCCCAGGACGTGAAGGTGGGAAGATCTCAAACTCAAGACTAGCCTTCAATACATTTTGAGATCCTGTCTTGAGGCCCAAAAATATGAGCCTATTTCTACCTTGTCTGAAGGTCAGAGAGTTTGAAGTTGCTCAATTGTTAACAATCAGGGCTACACATTCTGAATCAGGATGTGGTTACTTGGTTCTTTTGACATGAAGATGGTCGTACCGGGAGATCCACTCCATCCTGACAGATGGTTAGGGTGTGCAAGCGTACTTCTGTGCCTTTTGTAATATGAGGTTTCCTGGGGAGTGACTGCTTTCAGGATACTTGGTCTAGAGAGGCTTCACTGTCTAAACAACAGAATGTTAATGATTTGATGTCTCAAAGTGTTAAAGCAATGAGCTGTTCTTGTCCTTTGTATCATGTTAAAGCAGTCTTGTGTTGCGTTTTTCCCCTTTTGTATCAGGGTTTTTATAGCATATGAAAAATTAAATGAAGACAGTTTCAGTATTCACTGGGATGCCCTCCTGGTACTATTCTATGTTTTTCTGTTTGATTATTTTTAAACTTGTATTCATATTCTTTACTAATATTTCTGATCCCCAAGCCCCTACCCTGGCAAGAGGTGTTTTCATCCAGGCTGGTCCCTGACCCTGTCTCCAAAAAGGGGAAAAAAAGCTGATAGAGGCCAGACATAGTGGTACCTGTCTTTAGTTCCAGCATTTGGGAGGCAGAAGGAGGTAGGTCTATGAGAGCTTAAAACAAGTCTGGCTACCCAGTGAGTTTCAGACAAACAGGGTTATCTAGATTTTTTTTTTTTAAATATAATGACTCTGGGTGGTGGTGGCACATACCTGTAATCTCACCACTCCTGTAGCAGAGGCCGGCAGATCTCTGAGTTGAGGTCAGCCTGGTCTACAGAGTGAGTTCTGGGACAGCCGGGGCTTCAAAGAGAAACTGTGTTTCAAAGAACCAAAATTAAAACAAAATAAAGGCTCACTTGTTGACTGCTCAGTCAGTACCTGTTCTTAGTGCTGTACTAAGTGGTTTCTGTGTAGTAATCCATTTAATTTTCCTACTCAAGTTTGGGCACAGGTGCTATTATTAGTGGTTTTTTTAAAGAGGAGGAAACTGAGGCTGGAGAGGTTGCTTGTTGGTTAAAAATGCACGTAGTTTTGCAGAGGTTCCAGGTTCAGTTCCCAACACCCACATCCCCTGCATCACCATGTTTTGTAACTCCAGCTCCAGGGATTCTGGTGCCTTCTGCTGGCCTCATTTGACACTAACATGTATGTGATATGCATACAAACCTACACATAAAATGAAAAGTAAATCTCAAAAGGAAAACAAAAAACCAAAGATGAGGAAACTGAGAAATAGAGATGTGATGTAACTTACCCACAGCCGGAATGCAATAGGACTTGAATTTCATCTCAGTTTAACTTTTATCCAGAGCCATAGCTCTTACCCCTCTAGTCAGAGTTGGCACTGCCTCCCTGTGTTCTTATTGCTTCTCCCGATGAACAATTGATGCCCGTGAGTGAGTTGTGAAAACCCACAAAGACAGATGTGGAACATATATTGATTCATGCACTAGTGTTTGCTGAGTATGCCCCTAAGACAGATGAGCAAGAGGTGGGGAACTGGTAAATCCAATATCGTCTACCAGGAAAGGTAGATAAATAGGTAAATAGGAAGGCCTTGGAAAAAATAACAATGGAGGAGCAAAAATTGGATAGATAGGGGAACTACACATGACACTTTGGAAACCGAGACATGACATGCTCTAGATCTCTAGGTGTCCAGGAAGGCTCCCTGGGTGGAATTTCCCCATCAGCGCCTATAAGCATGCTCAGAGGTGAGGGGCAAGTTGCTAAGGTTCCACATCCTTCCGCTAGAGAACATGTTCGAGGAGAGTGCTGAGAACAGAAACAGCCAGCATTGTAAGCCAGCCTTGTGATGTGTGCTTGCTATCCCATTGCTGAGAGGCAAAGGCAAGAGGCTCGCCACAAGTCGAGTTAAAGCCAGCAAGTTCGTGGCCAGCCAGACCTCCCTAGAGAGACCCCATCTCAAGACACAAAATCATCAGTATTATACCAGATTGTGGCAAATAAAGTGGGAGGTTCCAAGTAATGTAGTTGTGTGGTACAAAGGGTACCAAAGTGAGCAACACCCCAAATCTGGGTTATACTTTGGATTACCATATTTAAATTTAGTACTGCATATTGAACCCAGGACCTCACACATGCTAGGCAAGAGGTCTACTGTTGAACTATTTTCATCCCCCATTTTCCTTTACTCTGTAAAATGAAGTGTGTTTGTGTGTGTTAATTTATTGTATCTATGTGAGTATTTGGACTGTATGCTTGTATGTGTCCCATGTACATTCCTGAGGAAGTCAGGAAAGTACTAGGTCCCCTGGAACTCAGGACCAGGGGTTACACTCGGTTGTGACCCACCATATGGGTGCTGGGAACCAAACTCAGGTCCTCTAGAAAAGCAACACATGCTCTAACTGCTGAGCTATGGCTCCACCCTTCTTTATTCTTCTTGAGACAGGATCTCACTAACTTGCCAGCCTTGAACTCATTATGTAGTTCAGGCTAACCTTTGATGGCCTCCACTCCCAAGTGCTGAGATTATAGGCAGGTGTCACTGCTCCATACATCACAGGGTCTACTAAGGTCTGAGACTGATGTGCCTCGTTTGTGTGCAGAGGAAAACGGGAAGTGATGTGACTGCAGAAACAGCACCTTTAAACATGACTGACATTTTTAGGTTACCACCCAGGACTCAGCTTCTGTTCGCTGCTTCAGTGACTGACAGCTAGACGTTTTTGTGGAGACTGATTCCTACAACTGATGTCTCCTTAATGGTTC
Organism: Myodes glareolus; assembly: GCF_982192425.1. NCBI lineage: Eukaryota > Metazoa > Chordata > Mammalia > Rodentia > Cricetidae > Myodes > Myodes glareolus. The sequence goes on along the minus strand of NC_142048.1, from coordinate 10,181,140 downwards.
CACTGGCTGATGATTCTGCTGGTACTTAGACTGTTTCTGTTAAAATCAAAAGCTTGTTTTAGTTACTTTTGGGGGAAATGGGGTGGTGCTGGGGACAGACCCCAGTGTCTCACACAGGCTAGGTGAACACTTACCACTGAGCTCTCCCCTCTGCCAGGCTTTCTATAAGGCATTCTTCATAAGGCCGATTTCCAAAGTACTGTGGGATAGCAGGCAGTTTAATAATTGCATCTGTGGCCTAGCATGGTGGTGTGTGCCTATATTTCTCGTGGGTAGAGGCAGGAGGATCAGGAGTTCAAATCTAGCTTCAGCCACATAGTGAATTTGAGGCCAGCCTAGGCTATACATGCATGCAATGTGTGGTTGATCACATCCACCCCTCATCCTCCCTGTGATTTCACTCTTCCCCCTGCATGGTTCCCTTACCACCTCCATGTCGTCTTTCTCCTCTCATTTTTATATAATCTTTATATTAAGACAAGCTTTAATCTGCCGCCTGCCTGACCATGGGTGTGATACCATCTACTTGAGCATGGTCAGTCTGACAGCAGCCAAACTTCTGAACAAAGTTACTTTTCCTCCCTCAGCAGCCACCAATTGCTCCTTGGCTTGGGTGAGGCTTCCTAACTGTACATTTTGAAGGTTTAATGAAATTGGTTGAAACTGGACATGGTGGCATATACCTGTAACCTCAATACTTGAAGTGTTTGGAGACTAGAGGATTGCCTTAGCCAGGAGTTTGAGACCAGCTTGAGCAAAATAGGGAGGAAACCTTATTGCAATTAAAACAAAAAAGTGGGTTGCTTAAATTACAGCATGTATTACTTTGTTCTGGAGTTATAGAGATAATGGAATAGTTGAGCATGGTGCTGTACATTTTTAACTCTGGAATCCAGAGGCAGAGGCACATGGATCTCTGAGTTTCAGGCTAGCCTGGTCTACATAGTGAGTACTGGGACATAGAGGGCTATGTAGAGAGACCCTATATCAAAAGAAAAAAAAAAGGGAAAGAAAGAAAAAGAAAAAACCACTTTTATGGGGCTAAGTGTGGTGACACACCTTTAAATCCCAGCACTTAGGATGTAGAAGTAGGTGGATTTCTTTGAGTTAGAGGCCATCTTGTCTATAGAGAAAGTTCATTCTAGCCAGGACTAAATAGGGAAACCCTGTCTTTAAAGAAAAAAAAAAGTTCTTCCATTACTTGGAAAGCATGAGTAGGAAGCCAATCTGGCCTACATAGTGAGTTCAGAGTCAGCATGGGGTATAGTAAGTGGAAGGCCCTGTCTCAAGCCAGGCTTGGTTGTACACAATTTCAGTGCCTACACTCAGGAGCCAGACACACCTCTGTGAAAGATTCTGTTTAATAGAAGTTTTACCAGCTGGGCAGTGGTGGCACACACCTTTAATTCCAGGCAGAGGCAGGCGGATCTATGTGAGTTCATTATCAGCCTGGTCTACAGAGTGAGTTCTAGGACAGCCAGGGCTACACAGAGAAACCCTGTCTCCAAAAACAACAAACAAAAGTAAACAAGACAAAATTTTGACAAGTCATAGGGAATTAACCTAAAAGGAGGTAATTTTTCAAAGTTGAGTTTATGTGGGGTCTGTTCTGCTTTTGATGTGTGCAGTATTTTCTTTTGCTTTGTGTGGTGCTAAGGCATAGGAGCCAGGACCTCATTCGTGTTGTGCATTGTGGAAGATCTCCACTACTAAGTTACTCCCCAGATTCCAGGGGGGTTTTGTTTTGTTTTTGCAGTGCTGGGAACCAAACCTATGGTGTTACATATACAAGGTGAGCACTCAGCTTCTGCACTATAGCCCTAGCTGATTTTGTTGTGCCCAGTATCCTAGGCTGCTACTAGCTTCACATTCTGGATTACTCTGTCCTACCCCAAATACTGAGATCACAGTTGTGTGCCACAAACAACACAAAAATCATCCGGGGTTAAAAAGTTCCAGGTGTGACGGCTCCTTCCTGGAACCCGGCATTCAGGAGGCTAGGACAGGGGCACTGCCGTAAGTTGAAGGCTACCGTGTGCTACACAAAGTTTCTATGGCAGCTTTTACAGTAGAAGATCTCAAATAACCTAAAATGTTCATTGAAAATAAGCTGTATCAGTTGTGTCTTAGACACATGTCGTGGGATTTCATACCGTTAATCCCAGCACTCAGGAGGCAGAGGTTCGAGGCCAGCATGACCTACTGGGTGAGTTCTAGGATAGCTAAGGCTAAACAGAAAAACTCTTTATTATAAAAACAAAACAAAGGAGAGAGAAAAAGAAACATGGCCCAGAAAGTCTTGGCTATAACGTGTGTGTTTTGCCTTACAGGGATCCTTGGATGTCCTTCAAAGTATGGATGACGACCCCCTTCTGGACGCCCAGCTTCCCGCACACCTCTCCTTACGTGCTCACTTTGTACCCAGATTCCATCCTCTTCCCACGGTCATCATAGCGAATCTTCTGTTGTGTATACATGTGAGTTCACTGCAGAGCTAGTGTTCCTCAAACACACGAGCGTGCAGGGGGAGAGATGGTCTAGTCAGAAGATGCTTGAGGACCCGAGTTCATCTCCAAAAGTCATGTGAAAACCTGGGGGTGAAGGAGCACACTCCCAACAATGGGGAGGTGAAGACAGGAAGAACCCTGAGACTCTGTGACCACCCTAGTCTGCTAGGAGGTGAGCCCCAGACCATCCTGAGGGACTCCATCTCCAGATCAGAACAACAAGGTAGACATCTCCCTGAGAACAGCATGTGCATTGTTCTCTGGCCCCAGGTACATGCACATGTGTGCACACACATACAATGTATAAGCTCTGTTGGGGCATTTGGGCTGCATCTATCAGTTTTTAAAATGTAAATGTTTTCATACAGATGCAAAGAATTTACTGTAGAGATGTTTGCCCATGTGTAAGGGCATTCTTAGTGGCAGTGGGATTGTCACACTAAGAAATCACAAGGTACCTGCACCCAGGCTATTTGGTCCCTGTACAGAAACATTGACTGCCTATAACAGGGTAGGAGAGAAATTGTCCTCTGGTGTTTACATTCCTGCTTGAGCATAGTGCTCACACACACACAGTAAATTCCATGATTAAAGCCAGGCTTGATGGCACACACCTATAATTTCAAGCACGTGGAAAGCAGAGGCAGGCAATCTCTGAGTTCAGGCCAGTCTGAGCTACAAATTAAGTACAGGCAGGTCAGAGCTGTATAGTGAGACCCTGTCTCAAAAAAACCCAAATATGTCTGTAATGTTGATAATTAGCAGGCAGAAGCAGGAAGATCAAAGTTAGAAGTCATACTGGGCTTCATAGGAAGGCCATAGCATTTGCTAATTTCATATACTAATTCATTAGCCTGTGTGCAGATCCATATTAATGTTAATTAATTGAATCTATATTTAATACTCTGACCCTCCTTTTCTAAGTTCCCTGTTCATCAGGCTACACAGAGATGGACTCTGCCCCAGGAGACTGGTGAGGTTCAAGAGAGCACATCCAGCCAGCTCTGCATTCACTGACTGCTTTCCCTGTCTCCTCTGAGACCCCTGCTCCACAGCTTCCTCACCTTACAGGGTCGTGGCCTCTGTCCAGCTCAGCAGAGCCCAGCATCTGGGCCAGTTGGTGATGTCTTCAAGACTTGGACATGCACGTGGAATTCTTTCTTTCCCTTAAATCAAGGTCTCAATTTGTAGAACTCTGAGACCTACCTGCTTCTGCACATACTTTCATTAATTCTTAAGAACATTTTATTTAATCCTGTGGTTGGGGAGGTGGAGTACAGATGTCCATGCAGGCTAGAAGAAAGATTCTGACCCCTGGGGCTTGGGTCAGAATCCTCAGTGGGTGCTGGGGACTGAACCCTTTCTGTCCTCTGCCAGAGCTGTTTGCACTCTTAGTGCTGAGCCAGCTCTCCAGTCCTTAGCTGCTTTTGAGATGACAGGCACTTCAAAATCTGACATTTGATCTCCCTATATCGCCCAGGCTGACACTGAATTTTCCATCCTTCTTAGTACCATTCTTCTTAGAATTTACCATCCATCTTAGGATGGCAGGCATGTGTCTCTTTGCCCAGCTTCCCCAGTTTTTCAGAACGCTTTCGGTAAAACATTTTTTCTTTTCTTTTTCTTTTTGGTTTTTAAAGACAAGGTGAATGTGAATCTCTGGCTATTCTGGAACTCACTTTGTATACCGGCCTAGCCTCGAACTCACAGATATCCTCCTGCTTCTGCTTCCCTGAATGCTGAGATTAGAGGCGTGCAATCACCCACTGTAATAAGTTTTCTAATCATTTGTAGAGTAGGGTAGCGTAAGTCTAGGACGTGACCTGTGCTGTTTCCTAACGCAGACATTTCTGCTAATTTCTTTATTCCATTGATGTGTGAGTGTGCACACTCATACCTGGTGTGCATGCAGGGATGTGTGCCTCAGGACAACACGCAGGGCTCAGTTCTCTCCTTCCACCATGGAGATCCTGGGAGTCAAACTCAGGTTGTCAGTCTTGGTGACAAGTGCCTTTTCCCACTGAGTCCTCTCACTGGCGCTGATGGCAACCAACGTATTTAATGGGAATCCTACTGCTTTTCCCCCCACAGGTTGTGTTTGTCATTTTAGCATTCTTAACAGGGGTGCTGTGTTTGTTCCCTGATCCCAATGAAGACAAGTGCCCAGAAAGCTACACCAACCCACTGAAAGTTCAGACAGTCATAATCCTTGGAAAAGTCATCCTGTGGATTCTGCATTTGCTTCTTGAACGCTACATCCAGTATCACCACAGCAAAGTCAGAAGTCGGGGCTATTCCCAGATCTACAGGTCTACGAGGCATCTCAAAAACCTGGCCCTCATGATCCACTCTTCTGGTAAGCCCTGCATGTCATAGCTCCTCTCGGCCTGAGTGCCAAAGGCGATAAAAGAAAATCATGTGAAATTATATTTTATAATCAAACATATTCTCTTTCTTTAAATTTACTTAACGTATTTATTAAACATGCATTGGTGTGAAGGTGTCAGATTCCCTGGACCTGTACTTCCAGAATGGTGAGTTGACTTGTGGGTGCTGGGAATTGAACCCAGGTCCTCTGCAAGAACAGCCAGTGCTGTTAGCCACTGAACTTCCTCTCCAGTCCCCAAATATATTTTCTTTTTGAGAGTGATCTATATTGTAGCTCCTATTCTGAACTTTTCTTTTGGTGGGAAGCATGGTTGAAACCAAAACTTTGGTTATGCTTGGCAAGCTTCTACCACTGAGCTATGGCTCACCTACCTTTTGAAACGTTTTACAGTCTTTGTGTTCTTGAGATAGGATCTCACTTTGTCTTGTGTGGGATTTTTCAACTTCTTTATGTAGGTATTTAGTGAATGAACTTTCCTCTTAACATTGCTTTCATTGTGTCCCATAAATTTGGGTATGTTGTGTGGTCATTTTTGTTGATTTTTTTTGTTTTTTTAGGAAGTCTTTAATTTCCCTTTATTTCTTTTTTGACCCATTGATGACTCAGGTGAGCATTGTTTAATTTCCATGGGTTTATGGGCTTTCTGGAATTAGTATTGCTGGTGAATTGTAGTTTTAAACCATGGTGATCTGATAAGATACATGGGGTTATTCCAATTTTTTTGTATTTGTTGATGTTTGTTTTGTTACCGTGTATGTGGTCAATTTTTGAGAAGAATCCATGAGGTTCTGAGAAGAAGGTATATTCTTTTATGTTTGGATGGAATATTCTATAGATGTCAATTAAACTCATTTGAGTCATAATATCTGTTAGTTCCTTTATTTCTCTGTTAATCTTTTGTCTGACTGACCTGTCCAGTGGTGAGAGGGGAGTGTTGAAATCTCCCTCTATTAGTGTGTAGAGTTTAATGGATGATTTAAGCTTTGGAAGTGTTTTTTTTTTTAAACATATGAGGGTGCCCTTGTATTTGGAGCATAGATGTTCAGTATTGAGATTTCCTCTGGATGGATTTTTCCTGTGACTAATATAAAATGTCCTTCTTTATCTCTTTTGATTGATTTTAGTTTGAAGTCTATCTTGTTAAATATTAGAATAGCTATGCCTGCTTGTTTCTTAGGTCCATTTGATTGGAATATTTTTTTCCAACACTTTACTCTGAGGCGATGTCTTTCTTTGAGGTTGAGGTGAGTTTCTTGTATGCAGAAGAAGGATGGATTCTGTTTTCGTATCCAATTGGCTAGACTGTGCCTTTTGATAGGTGAGTTGTGTCCATTTATATTAAGGGATATTAATGACTAGTGATTGCTATATCCTGTTAATTTAGTTTTCGTTGTTGGTGATGTTAATTTGTGAGTTTTTTCCTTTTTTGGGATTTGCTGCTATGAGACCCTCAATTGTCCGAGCTTTTAGATGTAGCCAACTTCCTTGGGTTGGAGGTTTTTTTCTAGTATTTTTTGTAGGGCTGGGTTAGTGGCTGGGTATTGGTGAAATCTGGTTTTGTCATGGAATATCTTGTTTTGTCCTTCTATGGTGATTGAAAGTTTTGCTGGGTATAGTAGTCTGGGCTTGAGTCTATGATCTCTTAATGTCTGCATAACGCTTGACCTTGACCTTCTGGCTTTCATTGTCTCCAATGAAAAGTCAGATGTAATTCTGATAAGTCTGCCTTTATATGTTACTTGGACTTTTTCCTTTGAAACTTTTAATATTTTTTTTTATTCTGTATGTTTAGTGTTTTGATTATTATGTGCTGGGGGACTTTTTTCTTTTTCTTTTTTTTTAATTTAACTGTTTGGTGTTCTGTAAGCTTCTTGTATCTTCATATGCATATCTTTCTTTAGGTTGGCAAAGTTTTCTATGATTTTTTTAAATATATTTTCTGTGCTTTTGAGTTGAACTTCTTCTTTTATACGTATTATTCTTAGGCTAGGTCTTTTCATGGTGTCTCATATTTCCTGAATATTTTGGGTTAAGCTTTCATTAGATTTAATGTTTTCTTTGACTGATGAGTCTATTTCCTCTATTGTATCTTCAACGCTTGAGATTCTTTCTTCCATCTCTTGTATTCTGCTGTTCATGCTTGCGTTTTTGGTTCCTGATTGTTTTTTCATGATTTCTGTTTCTGTAATTCCCTTGGCTTGTGTTTTTATATTGTCTCTATTTCAGTTTTCAAGTCTTGAAAGTTACTCTTTCATATGTTTGATTGCTTTTTTTTTTTGTTTTCTTTAAGGAATTTGCTGATGTCTTCCAAGTTTTTGTTTGTTTTTTCCTCCATTTCTTTGAGGGAATTTCTCATTTCCTCTTTAAGAGTTTCAAACATTCTCCTGAAGTTATTTTGTAGGTCATTTTCTTCTGCTTCTTCTATATTTGGTTGTTCATGTCTTGCTATTGTAGAGTCTTTAGGTTTTACCGGTGTCATATTGCTCTTAGTGGTGTTGCATGTGTTCTTACCTTGTCTACTTATGTTTTCCTGTAATTGGTGTGCTTGGAACTGTTTGTGATTCTAGTTATTAATCTTCTAGGTGTCAGTAAATCCAAGGCTCAGATGGTTGTTCCTCATGGTACAGTCAGTGCAATGGTTCTAGTTACCCCATTGGTCACTCCTTGTTTCTGGAGGTCGCTCAGTGCTCCTGGACTTTGCTCTGCTCTTGTGGAGTTTGCTGTCTCAGGCCTTCTCTTGCCTAGGTTGTCGACTCAGACCTGTTTCTGTAAATGTCGCTGGTCTGGATCTGCCCCCGCTCCTGTGGAGCTCACTTTCTCAGGCCTGCTCTGGCCTAGGTCTCTGACTCAGTATTGCTCCTATAAAGTTCACTGTTCCAGGCCCACTCAGGCCCAGGTTGCTGGCTCAGTCTTACTCCTATGGAGTTCACTGCCTCAGGCCGTCTCTGGCTCAGTCTTATTCCTGTGATTTGTTGCTTCAGGTTCCTGCTTCTTTGGAGTTTGCTGTCTCATGCCTGTTCTAGCCTAGGTCACTGGCTTAGTACTACTCCTGTGGAATCTGTTGCCTAAGGCCTGCTCTGGCCTAGGATCAGACCTGTTTCTGTAAATAGCCTCGGTCTGGATCCTTTCCTGAAGAGGTCCCCAGCTTGGGGTTTTTCCTGCAACACTCTCGGTCTCGGGCTCCAATCTACTCCCTCGGAGACCCCAGCTTAGGGTGTGCCCAGACCCACAGAGGACCTGGCTCAGGCCTGCTCCTCAGAGGTCCCAGACTCACGCCTGGACCTGCAGAGATCTAGGGTTCCCGCCTACCTACTCCCTTGGGGGTCCCAGACTCACTGCTTTGTCTACTTTTATATGGGATAAGAGTAAAGAATATTCTCAAGTAATGATCTAGAAACAGTTGTTTCAGAATCTGGGAATACTAGGTTTGAAATTCATGAAGAAATTATTTGGTCTTTACCTTCTTAAAATCTGACCCTAAGCTAGGTGTGATGCAGCTTCAACCCTCACGAGGCTGAGGCCAGGAGAATGGTCGGTGAATTCAAGAGTAGCCTACACTATGTTGAGGCCCTAGCCCAATAAATAATATTTTCTCACATGTGCAAAAGAAGTCAGTTTAATACTTCTGTAAAACCAAGAAATAATTCCTTAGTTGTAAAACAAGGTCAGATTGCAGCAAGTCTTCAACATGGAGACTTAGTATTAATTATGAAAACGCGCTTAGGCTTGCTTCTGACTGGCTCTTGTAACTGAGAGTAACCCCTGTCTTTTAATCTGTGTTCTGTTACGTGACTCGGTCACCCTTACTTTGTAATGCCCATGCTGCTTGCTCCACTTCCTGCATGACACCCCCTTCTTCACAGAGTCCTCTGTGCCTGGAAATCCTACCTAGCTATTTGCTGTTCAGCTTTTTATTAAAACCATCTGCGTATAAAAGGATTATTCTACAACATTAGATTCTTTGTTTTGGGTTTTTTTTTTCTTTCTGTTATTGTTTTTGATACTGGAACCAAACCCAAGGCTTCAAACTTACCCAGCAAACATCTTCCAACTGAGGTAATTTTTAACTCCTTGATTTTTGGAGATAAAGTCTCATGTAGTCAGAAATGGTCTCAGATTTGCTATGTAGGAGTCATCCTCCTGCCTCCACCTGTTGAACTCTGGGGTGACAGGCCTGGTCCCTGCTTTTCTGTTGTTCTGAGAATTGAACCCAGGCTGTCATCCATGCAGGCAAGCATTCTATAGGCTAAGCTATCCAACCTCCAGATTGTTTTTAAGAATTTAAGTTTCCAACCTCTCAAACTTTCCCAAATGAGGTCAATAGGATAGAAGTCCAGGATCTAATTGCTGGTTTGTCTGGTAGCTGGACCCATATCTAGGCTATGTAGCTCCAACCCTTATTAGCATAAACACTGTCTTAATTTTCAGGTTTTGTTATGTATAAAAACAGTTCTTTCCTTTAGAAAGTCACAAGGGCTTTAGGATATTGGATAAGTAAGTACATAAGTAAGCAAATAAATAAATAAATAATAAGGGCTTTAGGAAATTGGATATGTAAGTACCTAAGTAAACAGATAAATATTAAATAAATAAATTGTGGAGATCAAAGCAAAAGGAATTTGCACTGACAGGACTCCAGCATCCCATCCCTGCTGTTTCCCTTCCTTCCTCAGGCAACACAGCCCTCCTGCTGCTCCTGTGCATGCAGCATTCCTTCCCTGAGCCCAGCAGCCTCTACCTGGAGCTGATTCTGACTGTCCTGGCCCTGGAGCTGATCTGCTCCCTGAGCTGTCTGCTGCTCTATGCAGGTGAGAGTGGAAGCCTCTGTCCTGTGACCTCTGCCTGCCTCTCCTGTCACTGCAGACACAGCTGTCACTTTAGTGAGCAGCCTTCGTTAGCTGAGGACTCCTTTAGCTCCTTTGTCTTTGACATCTGACCACTTCCTGTCTGCTGTCCTTCAGAGGAAGAGAAGAGACAACAGCTTCCAGTGAGTCCATTTTCTCCATTCGTGTCAGTCCCAGATGTTGGGAACTTTGAGCTGCAGAGGTGGCTCAGCAGTTGAGAGCACAGACTGCTTCTAATCAGGTCAGGTGCTCACAACTGCCAGTAAAGCCACCCCAGGGGATCCGGTGCCTCTGTTTTCCAGAAAGCACAGGCGCACAGCCTTACACACACAATTTAAAAAGCTTTAAATAGGAAAGTATTTTCAGTTGACTGAAGTAAAACTTTCACAGAAAACAAAACAACAAACTTCTTTCCTATAAGACAGTGGTTCTCAGCCTTCCCAATGCTGTGACCTTTAATACAGTGCCTCAAGTTGTGCTGACCTCCAACATGAAATTACTTCTCTTACTACTTCATAAGTGTAATTTTGCTACTGTTGTGAGTTGTAATGTAAATCTCTGATATCCAAGATATCTGACATGCGATCCCGTGAAAGGTCATGACCCACACTTTGAGAACTAATGCTATAGGGAAACCAATGTGACCCTGAACTTGTAGCCAAGTCCCTGCCTCTGCCTTCCAAGCTCTGGGATTATAGTCGAGTCAGCAAGTTAGACCTTGCATGTATCTAAATTTGACATCTTAATTAAAAAGAATGACCAGGTCTAACAGCACACACATTTAATCCCAGTACTTGGACGCTGACCCGCATGGGTCTCTTGAGTTTCAGGCCAGCCTGGTCTACATAGTGAGACCCTGTCTCAAGAAAAAAAAAAATGAGTATTCACTTCATGATGTGGTCATGGAAATGGAATGACGTCATCCATCTAGCTTGTGCCCCGTGTGTTGTAAATGTCAGCTGTTGTTGTTGTTATCTTGTTACTGATGATAATCTCGATATTCCCTGAGACTAGCCCTTGCTTAGTAGACTCTGATATGTGTAGCTGTGTTGATAAACCATCGTATTCAAGCTGTTTACTCATTATGCAATCTCATATATGTTATCTATTCAGAAAGAGTAACCACGAGTATTACTCGATAAATAAGCACAGAAATTTCTTCGGAATTATGTAATCTGATTAAAGATGATTTTATTATTTCAGTGAAAATTAGGAGATTCAATAGAGCCAAACCACAGCCTGATGTCCTTGAAGAAGAAAGATTGTATGCTCACCCCAGCAATGTAGCCTCAGAGACTGGCTTCAGGTAAGGTTGAAGAGGCAGCACAAATCAGAAAGCAGTAACTTTCCCTTCAGTAACCTGATGGTCCGTGTCTGTGGTTCTGTCTACTTGGGATGTCCTCAGGTGGGCATGGTGGATCCTTTGCTGGGACAATTTAGCAAAATCTTGACCCAAAATAATTTTTAGTAAGTTTTTATAAGGGCAGAGTATGTAGTCAGAGGTCCTATGTATGAGTGTCCCAGTTCATCCCTGGTGTCTTTCTCTTCTCTCCCTCTGTCACAGACAGACACATACACAAACACATAGAGACATAGGAGACTCAGATGGAAGGACCCCAAGTTTGAGGCCAGGAGGCAGAATTTTATCTCAGAAAAAGAAGCATTTTCTTCCCATATAACATTACACTCTTCTGTAATATTTTTACTGTCATACTATGTTTTGGTTTGGAAAAAGGATCTCACTATGTAGTCCTGGCTGGCCTTGATCTCACAGGGATCCCTTTCCTTTATCCTTTAAGAGCAGAGGCTTGAAAACTTCTAGATCTACCATGCTTTAAGGAGCCTTCAGTCCTGGACAATCAGATTGTTTGCAATTTTTTTTGTTATAAATAATATTCATTCAAGAACAAAACCCATATAAAATTCAAAATCAGCAAATATTGTTCCCATGAAAATGGAACTTTGTATATGAACTGTAATGGGTGACCTTAGCTTAGGTGTGAAAACTAATTGTAAGATGATCATGTAGGTTCTGAATGTGGATTTAACATAAAACTGTAATATCATTCACTGGATTGAGAGGATAGATATGTAGTGTGAATATGGCCTTGGGGAAAGCAGCAGCTAAACCCTGATTTTTGTCGTTTGTTTTTCTGGGACTTGGGATCCTATCTCACTGCAGGTTTGAGACTGAATTCTTGCTTGTTATATTACTATGTAGCTCAGGGTAGACTCAGACTCTTGACTCTCTTCCCTTAGCTCCCTTAGTACTGGAACTTACTATTTAGAGCAGGCAGGACTTCAACTCACAGAGATCCCCATACCTCTTGCTGTGTTCAGTGTAACCCCAGGGTGTGAGTTCAAACACAGCCGGAGTCACTTACAAGAGCTCGTGTATGTATGTGTGCACCTGTGTATGTGTGTTTATGTATGTGTGCACCTGTGTATGTGTGTTTATGTATGTATGCACCTGTGTATGTGTGTTTATGTATGTCCTAGAACTTGCTAGCTATACCAGGCTGGCCATGAATTCACAGAGATCTGCCTGCCTTGGCTTCCAGATTGCTGGGATTAAAGATGTGTACCAACTGTTGACTTTACATAATGTTTTAAAAGTTCTTCCTTCTTTCCTTCCTTGTATCCTCCCTTTCTCTTTTCTCCTCTCCCTCCTTCCTCTCTTCTTTCCTTCATTTTTGGTTTTTGTAGACAGTGTTTCTCTGTGTTTCTCTGTGTAGCCCTGGCTTTCCTTAACAGCTGCTTCAGAGCAGGGGATTAAAGACTGCAACCATCACCTGGCTCACGTGGTGACTTTAAATTGTAAAACCGTTTTTGTTTGTGTTTGTTTTCAAGAGAGTATTTCTCTGTGTATCCCTGGCTGTCCTCAAACTCACTCTGTAGACCATTCTGACTTCAAACTCATAGAGATCCCTACCTGCCTCTGCCTCCCTAGTGCTGTGGTTAAAGGCATCTGCCACAACTACCCAGTTTAAATTATAAAAGTTTAAACAACTTTTTTATGCCAAAAAAAAAAGCCTAAAAATAAAGGCAATATGTACGAAACACATTGATTTCCAGAGCGGGAGTCACTAAGTTCAAACCTGAAAGACTGATTGATCATGGAATAGCCCTGGAGTATAAACCTGAGGGAACTCTGGGCAGCTGTGCCTTAACTAAGTGCTGCTGAGGACTCAGTGGAAAGGAAATAAGATCGTGTTGTGAAACAGGGTAACCTGTGTCTATGATGATTCCTGCAGGACTGTTTCAAGCCTAGAAGAAATTGTTGAAAAGCAGGGAGACATAATCATATATCTGAAGAGACACAACGCCCTGCTGAGTAAGCGGTTGTTGGACCTGGCCTCTCAGCCATCTAGGACCTGAGAAATTCCTGAGTATGACAGCCATCAAATCCTCAGTGACTCCAGACTGCCCGAAGTTACCTTCACGGTGTGTGCTGGGAACAGGAGCCCTGGGTGGTTACAAACATCTGGGAAACTTGAGAATACTTTGTATGGTTTGAAATAATTTAACTTCTTGACTTTTCTGGAATTTAAGCTGTAGTTTAAGAATTCTCTAATAATGTGGCTCTTTGTAAAGCAATTGTGCCATGACAGTCGGCTGTAAACAGTGTTTCAAACCAGTCCGTTCTTGTCACAGTCAGCTGCTGAGAGAAGACATCATTTCTTGTGCTCCGTGTTTTCTTCTAGAGTCTCACAGGCGTTTTGTATGAGTGAGGGCAGATCAGGTGAGGGAAAAGGTGAAATATGTTGTTGTTTGTTTGCTTATTTGTTCTCCAGGGCTGGGGGCAAACCCAGTGCCTCACACAGAATGAGCAAACACTCTGCCTCTGAGTCAGTTTTACCAGGATTTCCTTCTGCTCCTCATGGTGACTCACACCTGTAGTCCCAGCTCCTGAAAATCTGAGGCAGGAGGATCACCACCAGCTCAGCCCACAGAATGAGACCTTGCTCCAAAAGTACAGAGCACTTTCCTCAGTATAGGACCAATCTCACAAGGACATATGCGGTGTATTGTTGAGAAATACAATGTGAAGAATCCTGGGGCAGCGGGAGACCCAGTGGAGAGGGGGTGACACCTGCTATGTGGGGAGAGCTCTGACTGGCAAAAGGTTTAGGAAATCATCTGTCATTTACAGTATTGTTGGCCTTCTTCAGGGAGCTGCCATAGATCCCTCTGCTGCACTGTGATTTACAGCAAGTTCAGTTAGTTGAGCATGGTGGCCCACATCTGTCTTCCTAGTACTTGGGAGGCAGACACAGGAAGTTCAAGACTAACCTGGTTCAAATAGTGAGTTTCAGGGCTACAGAGCTACAAAGAGACCCTTCTCTCCCTCATTCCCAAAAAACCACACACACACACATATGTCAGAATAAGGGTGTCTCTGAGTTAGAATTTGACCACATAGTGGCAGTAAGATGGTTCCGTAGGAAAAGTGGTTGTCTGGTGAGGCTGATGACCTGAGTTGGAGCCTGGGAACCCATGGTGGAGGAGAAACCAACTCCTGAAATTTGTTCTTCTGACCTTGAAACTCTCAACATGTTACTTTTGTGTGTGCACTGACACATATCACACACATGTCACACAAATACACACAATACTACATTTTTTCATTGTTTAAATAGGAAAAAGACACTTTTTGGTCTTGCATTGTAGCTCCAAATTGTGATGAGTTTAACATGTCAAGTCGATGTATGTATATATATTATCAAATAGATAATTCTTACGATGAAATGAATTTTTTTTATGTGGCATTATTTCTGGTTTTATCCTAGAGCTTTTTTTAATCAATTGATACCTTCATGTGTCATCTTAGGAAGTCTTTGGTTTTTGAGATAGGACCTCATGTGGCTATGGCTGGCCTTGGATTCTCTAGCTTCCTCCTTCAGTTGCTGAGATCATGGGTGCCGGGTCTCTATGCCTAACATAGACTTTTCACTGAGGGCGTCTGAGTGAGATCTCTGTTCTAAAGCCTGCTGTGTTTAGCCTAATACTCAAGACTATATTTTCAGAGCCAAACATAATTATATAGGGATAAGATGGATACCACCTGACAGGCCAGGACTGTTCATTTGATCCTATGAACTCTTGCTTGTGAACAGTAAATTTCTGTTTCCTTTAGATACAGCCATTGCTGGACAGTCTCAAAGTTTTCCTCCCCCAATATAAAAACACGCGTGTCTTCTGCTGGTAACACGGTTGGGTCTCCAAAAAGTTATAGCATTCACATATTGAACTTACACAATTTCCAGGGGCTGGAAGGATGGCTTGGTGGGTAGGTGCGCATATGGAGCTTGCAGAAGATGAAGTTCAGTTTCCATACCCAGGTTGCCATTTCTTTGAATATGAATGAAATTGGTTTCTATCCTAATCTGGGACCTTTCATGACTCTTTTGTGACATGCATCCCAAATCCTTTGTTCATCTTTCTCCTGGGATATTATTGTGTGACGTTTTGGTTCTTGTTTCTTGAGGCAAAGTCTCAGATAGCTCAGGCAGGCCTCAAACCCTGTGTACCCAAGAAGGACATGGAACTTCTGATCCTTGCACCTCCACCTGTAAGTGCTGGGTATATGGGCATCCCCTTCTTCAACCCCTTCATGGAACAGGAATTGAGCTCAGTGCTTCCTTCACGCATGCTCCCAACTCAGCTTCACCTCCAGCCTCTTTATTCTTTCTATTTTCTTTTTTGGTAATTCTTTAACATGCTTATTTTTAATTTAATGTCTTTAATACAATTAGTGTTTAATTTTGTGCCTCTGCACAGAATAAAATTTCTTTAAATATATATTCCTTATTTTATTAAATTTTAATTTAATAAACATTTTTCTTTTAAATAGGTTTCAATTTTACTATATTTGCATGTATGTTTTACCTGCTTATATGCCTGTGCAGTGTGTATGCCTGGTGCCCATGGAGACCAAAAGAGCATCAGATCACGAGAACTGGAATTACAGGTTGGGAGCCATCATTAAGTGCTGGGGATGAATCCCAGGTCCTTTGGAGAAGCAACAAGGCTCTAACCACTGAGCCATCACTCTGGCCCCAGGACACTGATTCTTATCTCAACTCTACTGCTCCAGACATTTATGTTTTATCTTGGCAGTCAGAGACCGTTCTTTTTGTAAATTATTGTTATATGTTATGTGTATGGTGTTTTGCCTGCATGTGTGTCTATGCACCATGTGCATATCTGCTGCCTGAGATGGCCAGAGAGAGCATGTAATCCACTGGAACCGGAGATACCGAGGGTTGGGTCATCATGGCGTTGCAAGGAATCGAACCTGGGTCCTTTAGGAAAGCAGCCGGTGCCCTTTAACCACCAAGTCAGCTGTCAACACCAGGGTCTAAATCACACATTAGGTCATGTTCATGTGCACATGATTCCTTGTCAGGTAGAGACCTGACAGAGAAGGGCCTTAGAAAATCAACTCCTCTTCCCTCTCCACGAGTTCTCCCGGGTCTCTGCTGGCTCTGCTTTGATCACCTTCGTGTTGTCACTGCTGTCAGCTCAGGGCCTGCGCAATTGTTTCTCCCTTTTTCAGCATGGTCAACTCTCACATATTCTTTCCTTCCTTTGTGTCGCTTACTGAGGAAGCCCCTCTAAAAGTGCAGCCACGTATCATGAAGCAGGGGCCCTGCCCATAATCCCAGCCTTGGGAAGTGAAGGTAGGAGGATCAAGTCCTGGGCTATCTTGGTTACACATGGAATTCAGTCAATGGACTTCACGACACCTCATCGATACTAATAACCACCTGCAGCCTTGGTGTTGGTCTACAGCTCAGGGCCTAGTGTTTGCCTAGAGCATTAAACCTCGAAGTTGGACTCTATCTGCACCACCTAATCCACCTTCAGTCCAAACCACAGCCTCCTGGGAATGCTGGTGCATGCTCACCCTCCAGGCTGCGCCCATCCCCAGCACCTGTGTCAGGTGGCTCACACTGCCTGCTCTACCTCCAGCTCCTCACAGGGAATATGACAGCCGCTTCTATCCTGGTGCATGCAGACACCTAAACACAGACATGTGCGCGTGTCCCGCACTACCGTCTTGCCAGCACCAGCAAGAACGAGGCGGCACATTTAGGATCCTTCTGCAGAAAAGCTTTAATGCGTCTTGAGAGAGAGAGCATAAGCTTCCAAAGCGGAGACCCAGAATGAGGGGAACCCATCCCTTATATAGGAAACAGTCCTCGCTTCGGACGTGTCAGTCTTGGATTGGTCTGCTGCCCATCAACCCAGATGACGCCTCGGGAGTAGGCAGGGACGCAGCAGTGGAAAGTTACCAAGCACATGCGCATTATAGTCCCACTGTCTCTGCCTCCCCAATGCTGGGATTAAAGGTGTGCTACAACACCTTGAACTCACAGAGATCTGTCTCTGCCTCCCAGGCATTGGGATTAAAGGTGTGTACTGCCACACCCTGAAGTCACAGAGGTCAACTACCTCTGCCCCTTAAAGTAATGGAGAATGTGGTTGCGGCCCTCCACATCTCCCCCTTTTTTACTTCTTTGCAGAAAGGCAACTCCCTCAGAAGGCAAAGATAGAGGTCGCACTTCCCAGAGTGGAAACATTATAATGGGCTTGCATGGAATCTGCCCCTAGGTTCATGACACCTGGAACTTATCCAGCCTGCCCTCTGCCATTTTTCTGGGAAAGGGAATATACGGCAGGAAACCCTTATGCAGGGCGACATATCTCTCAGAGAGGGCCATTCTCTGTGCGATGCTCTTCAGCTCGACAACCTTCAAGGCTAGCTAAGCCAAGCACTCCACCCTGTGCAATGGACCATTGTCCTAGGGGTGCAGGAGCTGGTTGGCATAAACCTTACTGCTTCAGCATAGATAGCCACACATCAGTAGAGGCCCCCTGTTCCAGGGCAGCCAGCGCTTGTGCAATAACCACTTTGTCCCTACGGCTTTGGGATTTGAGTCGGCAGACCATCCAGAGGAAAAACACTATTCCACAGCATAGGGCTGCTCCAAACATTCCCACCCCCACCCATTCTTTGAAGTAGGAGATGAAGGACACAACCCAGGACTGGAATCCTTTGGCCAAGCTTATAAATCATCTCTAGGAAGGTAGGGAAGCCCCAGAGTCTTATTGGTTGTAAAAAAACGCGGAAACACCGCCAATCTATGGTTGACTGGTATCGGGAAGGCTGAGAGTATCCCCCATCGCTGCTCCATCATAACCGTTGTCATCCATCTGCAAAATGGCAGGAGGAACAGAAGCCAAATCTTCAGGCAAGTCCGCATGTTGTGGATCACTTTTCACCATTCAGGTCAGTCTCTCTGGCACCCAGAATGGGTTTTCCTGATCCTGCGGGAACACACAAACAGCTCCCTTGGATCTCAATAGAATGGGATCCGGGCCTTTCCATTCATTAGAAAGCACATCTTTCCATTTAACCAAATCCTTGGGCCGCTGCGGATCCGAATAATGTCGTGTTGCCGCATTCTGGCCATTATCATCCAAATTTAAAAAATTTATAGTGAACAGAGCCATGGCAATGGCCACTTTTGGCGTCGGGGGCAACTCCTTCATTATTCCCCCTTTTTGTTTAAGTAGATAAGATTTTAAGGAGGCGCCGGAGGGGAGGTTGGGGGAGGGCGCGGCTCATAAGGAGGCGGATGGGCCATTCGGGATGACCTTCTCATGGCCCTACCGCTGGAAGACTGTGCCCCATTATGGGGATATCTTTCCCTCTCATATATAGCCGCTTCTTCTTCTAATTCTGCTTCCTCCTCTGTATCTAGTTCTTCTACCTCTTCTCCCGAGCCAGAAATTTCGTTCTCATGCTCATTTTCATGGTCACTTTCAATTTGCAGAGCTTCGAGCTCCTGCAGAGGATATAAACTACTGTTCTTTCCTTTTTTCTTGTTGTTGGTATCAGAAAGCTTTTGACCTTGTAGGTCAGTCTTCTCCCCCGATCTTATTTTCTTAGAACCACCAGGGAGTCCTTTTTTCTTATCTGGGACTGTCCTTTTCTTGCGCACGCCCAACCTCTCACTGCGCTCAGTTTCTGACATGCTATACTGGACATCCTCCAATACACTTCGTCCTTCTGCAACAACCGCCTGGCAGGATTCATCTTCTAAGCAATTCCAAAGTGATCCCAAGAGAACTGCTAAAAGAAGTACCAAGGCCTCTACGAAACCTTCCCAAGGCAGAGACAAGTCAAGCCCAAAATCAAAAAGTTCAGGAATAGTCATACCTCTCTGAGCATACAGACCTGCAGTTCTGAATCCTCCTTGTGTCCAAGGGGTCTCCGGTGGTGCGAGCAGTGGTCAGGGTCCCCCGGCGTCTCGGGTTTCGGCACCAGATATCCCGCGCTACCGTCTCTCCAGCAAGAACGACGCAGCACACTTAGGATCCTTCTGCAGAAAAGCTTTAATGCGTCTTGAGAGAGAGAGCATAAGCTTCCAAAGCGGAGACCCAGAATGAGGGGAACCCATCCCTTATATAGGAAACAGTCCTCGCTTCGGACGTGTCAGTCTTGGATTGGTCTGCTGCCCATCAACCCAGATGACGCCTCGGGAGTAGGCAGGGACGCAGCAGTGGAAAATTACCAAGCACATGCGCATTATAGTCCCACTATCTCTGCCTCCCCAATGCTGGGATTAAAGGCGTGTGCTACAACACCTTGAACTCACAGAGATCTGTCTCTGCCTCCCAGGCATTGGGATTAAAGGTGTGTACTGCCACACCCTGAAGTCACAAAGGTCAACTACCTCTGCCCCTTAAAGTAATGGAGAATGTGGTTGCGGCCCTCCACATGCGCGCACACACAAACACAGGAAAATCAAAAGAAATCTTTTATAACAAAAGAAATCCACAGGGAACTGGGCATGGTGTCTCATTTCAGTAATCCCAGCACCCAGGAAGCTAAAGGACTGCTGTGGATCTGAGGGAGACCCTGTCTCAAAAACATCCTACCAAATCGTCTGCTAGCCCAGCCTGTTCCCAGGCCTGTAATGTCAACGTGCAGAGAGTCCAGAGCTGGCATCCTCCTCCACTGTTGAGTGAGTCAGAAGACAGCTTGCAACAGAAGACGCTACTGGATGCTAACTTAAAAAGGAACTTTTTCACCTATGCCCAGCTCCTGACAACTACGCTGGAGACAGAGCCTTAGAGGCAAAGAAAAAAAATGCAGAACACCTGTGTGCAGGAATATTGCTACTCTGGCCTCAGCAGGGGTGGTCTGCGGGCATTTACTGCATGAGGAAGAGTACACATTTCTACATTATTTTTATGTGTGTGAGTGTTTGGCCTGCATCATGTATATGTAAGCATGCACTGGGGAATGTCAGAAGGGGACATCTGATTCCCTGGCACTAGAATAGACTCCTGGAACTCACAGTTTAGGAAGACAACCAACTCCAGCAAGTTTTCCTGTGGCCTTCACTTGACTGTCACGGCACAGGGGCCCACCCAGAAACACACACATAAATGTGATTTTAATGAAAGGAAGGTGATTTCAGGACCCAAGTGACAGCTCAGTTGGTAGACAGCCTGCTTGCCTAGTAAGCATGAGGCCCTGGGCTCTCTCCTCTAGAGTGCATACAGCTCAGGATGGTAGCACAGGCCTATAATCCCAGTACTCAAGAGATGGGGCCAGAAGTGCACAAAACCACTACCACCCCTAATCCACCAAAGCAAGAAACCAGATTCTCCTAATTCTGCCTCCTAAGGACAGAAATGAGCCATGAGCCACCAAGCCTGGACATTTAAGAATTAAGTAGAGGGGGATGGAGAGATAGCCCAGCAGTTTGGAGACCTAGGGCTGCTCTCCTGAGGTGCTGAGTTCAATTCCCACCACCCACATGGTGGCTGATAACCATCTGTAGTGGGATCTGATTTCTTCTGGCATGAACGCATACATGCAGATAGAGAACTCATATACATAGAAACAATAGAGAAATATTTATTTAAATAAGAGAATGAAGTAAAAACTGTGAGAAGACAGAGTAATCGCTACAAACCCTGAGGATGGAGTCATTTTCCTTTTATTAAAATTAAATGGATAAAATCAGTACATTCATGGGAACCTTGTGACATTTCAACATGGAGTGTTCAACTATCAGGTGACAACTACCTTTCAACAGTTTGCTTCCCCTTCTGGTGAAAACATCTCAAATTCTCTCACCCAGCATTTTCCTCCTCTCCCTTGTTTGCCTCCTCTACCAAGAACCAATCAGGGCCTGAGATCTCACAGGGTAAAAGTGCTTCCCATTGAAAACCTGATGACCTCAGTGCTAAATGGAATCCCAGGCCATGTGATGGAGGAAGAGAAGTGACCTCCACACCCTCAACTGTAGTCAGTCAGTCTGTCTGCCTATCTGTGTCTACCTGTCTCTGTGTGTGTCTCTGTCACATCTACAGACACACAAATTTTTAAAAATTAGGTAAAAACTGCACAAAAACGTATCGAGGCACAGAGGCATTAGGCTGTGTTCCCAGCTACTGGGGAAGCGGTGTGAAGGGTGAGAATAACAAATTTGAGGGTAGCCTGGACACCCTGACAAGACAACATCAAGATCAAACGGGCCAATGCTGTGAGGTTAGCGTGGAGAACCTGCACAGAAGGTCTAGGCCCCGGACCCAACCCCTAGTGCTGGGTCTCGAAGACGAGGGAAGAAGGAAGAGGGGAGAAGGAAAGGGAGGGAAAGAGGGAAGAATAATGGAGCCAGGGAGATGGAGGGAGGGATGCTAACACTGATGATCTGATTACTAAAACGAAAAATTATGAACAATTTTAAATGTTTTAGAATTCTGCAACTGTTAATGCAGTTCCTTATGAATATTTCAGGAATTTCTGAGATTCTAAGGAAACGAGTATCTTCAAGTACAAATTTGAAAGGCTGGGCATTTGTGACTCAGGGTAGCCCAGTAGGAATCCAAGGTCAGCCTCAGGCTTGTACCAAGTTTGAGGGCACCCTAGACTGCATAAGACCCCCTCAGATATAAAGTAAAATAAATAAATATATTCTTAAAAGTCCCATCACATTCTGAGGTATGATGGGCCTGTGATATAGGGCTGTGATTCGAGCCACCTGAGTTTACTGAGCCAGGAGGGACAGCAGAGTTAGTTAAGGCTAGCCTGGATGACTCCCCAGGATAGTCTCTAAGATGACAAGGATGTGTGTGGCTCAATGGTCCATCATTGGCTAGGCATAGGGTTTAATAATAAAACTTCTTTCAGATGTAAGACATAGAAATTAAAAAGTACACCTGTTTTTGAATGTGTTGATCCATGGCTGTAACCCAAGGTACAGGAAGCTGAGATAGGCTTGCTGACAGGGGTCGGCCTGGACAGCCTAGCAAGTTCCAGGCCAATCTGGGTGACACAGAAAGAACTTGCCATGAAAAAGATAAATAAATACAATAAAAGAGAATGTGGGTACACCACTCATGCCCATAATGCTATCAATGATGTATAATTTGGAGGAGCACAAATTCAGAGTCGTCCTCAGCTGAACAACCTTGGGGACAACCTGGGATGGGAGGGGTCATGGAGTATGAAGCCTGAACTAAATGTCAGAGTCAAGACCACCTGTGGGGTTTCACTCACCATCTGAGGCAGAACAGAGCCTAAGAGGTTCTGAATGAAGTCCCAGGTAGAAATAAGGGCAAACAGGCTCAGTGAAAGTGTCCCTGAAAGTATAGATGTGAGATTTCTCGGGCATGCTATAGAAGGAGACTTCTCCCAGCTCATAGTCCAGGAAAACGCCAATGCTTCTGGGTGCTGTGACCTTCAGCTGAGAGCTTAGGTCATCATCTCCCGAGACCACAAAGCAGTCACCCTGCCAGAGCATCCTCCAGCATTTATGAGGGATAGAGGAAGACCGCCTTTTCCAAGGGGACAGATTGGCTTTGCAGACACCAATAGCCCACTCGGGCTTCTTTTTCACCTTCACCTCCCAGTAATGTCTCCCGGAATTAAAATTCGGAATCCCCAACACAACAGTACTCTTGGTAAACCTTTTTGAAGAGCGTGGAGGACGTTGTTTTTCCTTTAACAATGTGACACATTTTTTATCCTCAGACACAAGCAGGTTTGGATGGGCTGTTTCTGGGTCTAGTGTTATCTGAACTGTAAATTGCTGTATACGTTTCTGTAGAGCTGAATACTGAGGAGGAAAGTTGTAGGCTTCTCTTCCTATCTCAGCTGGGACAATGTCTGGGCTGTGAAGAGTCTCAGATTTCTGGTAGAAATCCTTGACTGTCGACAGCATTTCTATGTCCGAGAGCTGCATGTTCTTCTTTGCATTGCTCCAGAGACGCTTGGCTGTGGAAATATAGTGTTCTAATGCTGCTATGTTTTCGCTCAGCTTCTGCTTGAGAGCCCTCTCCTCGTCCTTTAACCTGGAGAAAGCTTTCTGCTGTTCTTCATCTAAAAACCGGCTGAGCCTCTCAAATTCAGAAGTCAGTTCTTGCTTCTGGGCTTCTGCCTTCTTTCTCAAGGCCCTGATTCTTTCGCTTTGAAGGCTTCTTAAGTCTTGAATCTCTTTTATGTTTCTCTGGATGGACTTAATAAAACCGTGAAGCTTGTCGCTGTTCTGAGAGGCAGCCTGTGCAATGGGTGTCACCTGGTGGCTGTTGTGGCTCCCAGGCCCGATGCACTGGTCACACAGCAGCTGCAGGTCATCCTCACAGAAGAAGGTCAGAACCTGGTTGTGCTGCTCACAGCTAGTGCCGGGCTCCTGACTGTTGCTCTTGTTAGTCCCGCTGTGGTGCTGCTGGGCCATGTCAACCATGCTCCCACGCTGAACACTGCATGAGAGATTCCTCACTTGGCATGGCTGTTGACAGAGAGGACAGGAGAACTCGCCTTGCGAATGTGCACAGAAGGATGTGAGGCAGGATTGACAGAAGTCGTGTCCGCATTCTGTGGTGACTGGGTCTTGCAGGTCATCCAGACAGATAATACATTTGGTGTCTGCCTGGAGCCTGGCCAAGTTCGATGCCTGTGACATGAGGCTAGGCTGGGGATAAAGGTCTGGACCTGGGTGGGCTTTCTTCTGACACTTGGCTCTGAGGTGCCCTGCAGGGACAAGCTGACTCAGTTGTCCTGCAGTTTTCACAGTCCCTCCTCGAAACAGCTGTCGCCCCACTGATGTCCCCTGAGTTCCCCTATAGTGGTGGAAGCCTTGAGTCCTTTGTGGTTTTAGACTCTAATTCCGGCGTCCACGAGGTCCTTGGCATGGGCTTGCAGCCCGTGACAGCTCAAGTGGACAGCTGCTTCTCTGGGCTCTGGCAGCTCACAGTTGCTATGAGTAAAAAGGAATTCCTTTAAAATAATAAAAGTAATAATAGGTTACTTCAGATGGACTCAGGTCCCACTCAGTGCCTGACTCCCTTTAAACTCTGACTGATGTCACACATCCCAGTCATTCCCAAGACTGGAACCCTGTGCCCACCTGGCCACACAGTCCATGTGTTCACCAGTCCTTCCAGGGCAGAGCCCTGGGTGTAGACTGACAATCAACAAGAGGTGTCACAGTCTTGATAAAATATCCTGTAACCCATGATCCTCTCTGCTTCCCACCTCCCAAGTGCTGACATGATAGGACTGAGACCACAGGAGTCCTGATGGAAATCACATTCATGGCCTCAAGCAGGCTAAGCAGGTGCTCTACACACTGAGCTACGTCCTTAGGC
Source organism: Myodes glareolus (assembly GCF_982192425.1). NCBI lineage: Eukaryota > Metazoa > Chordata > Mammalia > Rodentia > Cricetidae > Myodes > Myodes glareolus. The sequence goes on along the minus strand of NC_142048.1, from coordinate 10,156,724 downwards.
CATGATTTTCATTGTTTTTCTTTGATGTTATTGTTTTGGTATGATTTTCTGGGTTTTTTTGATTTTTTTTTTCCTTTTTCATGACAAATTTTCACTAGGTAGCTCAGCTGGCCTGAAATTCACCACGTAGGTTAGGCTGACCTCCAGTTCACAGAGATCCACCAACCTCTGTCTCCGGGTGCTGGACGTAACGGCTTGTGTTCAGTTTAGATCTTTTAACCCAGTCTCATACTATAGCGGGGTGGCTTGGGATTCCCCGCGGCACATTCAGCATGGGCTTGCCTTGAAATGAAAGCAATGCTGTTTGTTTCAGCCTCCTAAATGCAAGAATTACAGCCAAGTAGCACAGGGTAGGGCGGTTGTTTTAATGTTTCCAGAGAGGAAATATTACATCTAGGAAGCAGCTACATCCCATCCACCAGCCAAACTCTTGAAACCAGGTAAATAAGTACAGTATTGCTCTAAACTTTCACCTCACTCTCCTCTGCTTTAAAAACAAAACAAACAAATAAACAAACAAACAAACAAAAAAACTCAAAAAAACTCAAATCAAATTTGGTTTTCATTTTTAAAATTAAATGTACCACAGAAGACCTTAGAAAGGAAAAGTCAGAAGACAGAAAAACTTAGAACAAAAACAAAATAAGTAAAAATAAAACCTTGCAGAGTGTGATGAGACAAACCTTTCATCTTAGGTAGCTATGGAGACAGACTCAAGCTATTCAAGGTCCTCTTTGGAAACACAGCCGAAATTGTGACCAGCCTATCTCAAAACACAAACTGCTCAAGGGGAAAAGGTGCTTGCTGTCAAACCTGATGACCTGAGATTAGTCCCAGGGACCCCATTTTGTCCTGTGACCAACACACACCATGGTACAAGGGCACGCTTAAACATGCTTGGTAAATAAATGTTTTTAAAAATTTATGAAACTGAACAAGCAAGCCTACAGAAATCTTCAGTGTTCACTCTTATTTTTTTCTTGTAGACAGGTTCTCACTAAGCCTTGCTTGTCTGAAACTTACAGTGCAGATCAGGTTGGCCTCTGCCTTCACAGCTCTGATTAGTAAAGCATAAGTCACCTGGGCTGGAGGGAAGGCTTAGAGTTTAAGAGCATTGGCTGCTCATCCAGAGGACCCGGCTTCAGTTTTCAGGACCCATATGGCAGCTCACAACTGTCTGTAAGTCTACTTCTAGGCGATCCAAGACCATCAAAAGGATATAAAAGAAAGTGAAATACCAATGCACGTAAAAAATAAAATGAAATCTTCAAAAAATTTTTCAAAGTATATGTCCCATGCCCATCCCGAGGGTTCACTATTAAACTATTACTACGTGGCCGATATAGCCTCATGCGGGGACATTGCAAGGGTAACCATGGTGATTTCCTGAAGTTGAGGCCAACCTGGACTGATTGAGACCCTGTTCCCCTCCCCCCAAGCAAAAAGTGGTGGTAATAAATGTAATATCGGGACTTAAGAGGCAGAGGCAGGAGGATGGAAGCAACCTAGTGTTCACATAGATCTGACCAGTCAGGCCTACATAGGAGACCTTGTCCTGAACGCCAAACAACAAAAGATGTGATAACCCATGAAAAGGGCTTTAGAGCTTAATGACTTCAATCCCTAGGACCCACAAGATGAAAAAAAAAAATGGCTCTTACAGTTGCTCTCTGATTTCCATATGTCAGAAAGCATGGAGAACAGGATCCTGGGAATGTAGTCAGTGGTAGAGACTGGGCCTAGCATATACAAAACTCTGGGTTCCATTCTAGCACCTCAGGAAAACATCCTCTATGAGGAGACAGAATCCCTCTATGTTGTCCTGGTCCCCTCAACTCCCTGGGTAGACCAGGCTTGTCTGCATGCTGGGATTACTGCATGTGGCACCTAGTCAGCTTGATCCATCATTTTACAATCCCTAGAAGAGTCTGGGGATGACTTCCTCCCCATGCAGAAGCACTAACAGCAGATTGCAGGTTCACTGCTTTAGCTGCAGGGGTTAAATCTGCAGGACCTGGCTCCAGCAGCTGTTTTCTGTTCTCCCTGACTTCTGAGTTCTCTTTTAAGCCAGGTAAGGTGGAATCATCACTGTGCCTGCTAGTTTTATGTCAAGAGAACACAAGCAAGAGTGTTCAGAAAGGAGGGAGCCCCAATTGAGAAAAAGCCTCCATATGATTGGACTGCAAGGCATTTTCTTAATTAGTGATTGATGTAGGAGGGCACAGCCCACTGTGGGCGGTGCCATCCCTGGACAAGTGGTCCTGGATTCTGTGAGCAAGCAGGCTGAGCAAGCCATTAGGTGATCGATAAGTAGCACCCCTCCATGGCCTCTGCATTACCTCCTTCCTGCCTCCGTGTTCTGGCCATCTGAGTTTCTGTCCTGACCCCTTTATTGATGAATTTTGAAATGGAAGTATAAGCCAAAACAACCATGTCCTCCACAGGTTGATTTTAGTCATCGTGGTTATCACAGCAACAGACACCCTAAGATAATCAGACACTCATTGCAAAAACAATACAAAAGCAAACAAACAAACAAAACCATAAACCCTCTTTGTGTTCGAATCTGTTACTTCGCTAACCATCCAAACAGTAGCAGTACACCTGTCTCGTAGTCAAATTCATGAGCAGTCAGTTCAAGGCCTGACTTCTGCTAGGCACTAGTTCAACTTTCCTTAACCTGGCAGGGTTACATTGGTCACATCCCTGAAATGCCAGCACTTGGGATGCTGAGGCAGGAGGATCATAAGCTTGAACACAGCTTGTCCATATACCAAGAGATATTCTGAAAAATAAGTGGTTGAGTTCAGATTTGTTGAATTTGACTTGGTTGAATTCAGATTTTGGCATTCTACGGTTTGCGTGACCTTGGACAAGCTGCTAACTTCTCCATCCTTCGTCTGCCCTTTGGAGGTGAGCAGAACAGTTCTACCCAGGAACCCTCAGGCACTGCAGACATTTGCACCACATCAATAAGCACTATGTTAGGACTCTGGTCTACACCAACGGGCTTTGAACAGAGATCTCCCGGCTTTGAAGAGAAATTAGGCCTGTCTGTAATATCCTTGAAGAGGGCTGGAGTCTCAAACACAGCACCCCCAAGTGCTGTTACAAGCACACTCAGTAGTCCTTCCTGAATCCCCAGGGATGACCTTTAAGCACTGTGGTGCCAAAAGCCACAATGAAAGGCATAAGATTTAAACAGTCTGATCTGTTCAGATTGCCTGGGCAGGCAGATCTCCCCCTGGACACCGAGGAATCTCAGGAAAGTCCAGGTCTTACTCCACCCTGCCTCCAACTCCTTCTTCACCTCAACTCCTGCTTACTTTGAGCAGTTGGCTGAAGCTGTGCCCTGGGCTTTCCCCACACATTTATGTAAAAGATGCAGACAGGGGGACTCCACCCAGACCAAAGCAGTTTCCTGGAACAGGGAGGAGTTGGAGGCAGGAGAGAGGAGTTGGTGAGATTTCTGCTAAGAGTTCTTGTAGCTCACTCAGTCTAACCTAGAAGCTGTGTTCGCCTAGCCCCAACTGGGATTACAGGCAGGTTCATCCAATGGCAGGAATCAAGCCGCTGGCTTCTTAAATATAGAAACATGCTGCTAGACAAACCCTTTACTGCGGGAGCTACATCCCTACCCCCCTCTAGAAGTGGAAGGCAGCATGCATTTAACCCAGCTGAGGGATCCCTGCGTCCCAGGATATCCAGAGCTACACAGACAAGCCCTGTGTTGTGGTGGGGGTGAGTGTAGCGTAAATGCTAAAGTCAAGCATGGTGGCCCACACATTGAAACCCAACCCTCGGGACACAGAGACAGGAGGATCTCTGTGAGTTCAAGGTTTTGGGCCATCTCGGGACCCTCTCTCAAAACAAACAAGAAATATGTGTTCATAGTAAAACCACGAATTGGGAGCTGCTTTTGTGGAGGGGCCTGAATCCTCCCTGAGAGCACAGATATGCAAATGAAGGAAGGCAGCTGCCTTCTGTCTTCATTTTGCATCTACTTGTTGCACTTTGGGGAGGCTCAGAGCTTAAATACATACCTTTGTCCTAAACTTGTAGTGAGCTTGGATCCTAGGAACAACAAAACCTCCCAGGACAGAAGCCCCTCCCCTACACACAGCAGATGAGGTAATTACCTTCAATGATAAGGCTGCACCCTGGAGATTGAAGGAATCACCTTTCAAGAGCCAGATTTAATCTTCTCCACAGCAACAGTGTTGAGGGCCTGAGACCACATCACACAACCAAGGCTGAGATTGACCAATACTGAGAAACTTCGAACTGGGCCAGGAAATAAGGAACGCCTGTGCCCCACCCTAATTTTGTCTGTACTTAAACCTGGAGCACACACCAGTAGCCCAGGGCTCCCTGAATGACCAGCCAGCATTTTGCCAACTTGGTTACATGCTCAGGCCCATGTATTTGAGTTAATTTATTGAATCTCATAGCTGAGGGTTGCCATTGAAATCTAGATTTTTCTGCCTCCACCTTTGTAGGAGCTGGAATTAAACCCTTGAACTGCCATCCCTGGCTTCTGTGTCCATCCCTGATCTTCAGTGTTCCTGGTGTGTTTCAGTTGTAAATGTGGGCGCATAGTGGGACTAGCCTGCTGGGCCTACCTAGGTCAGGTGTTTCTTTTGAAAACCTAGGTGGCATCAGCTGAACGTTTTTCCCTAGCTAGGATAGTTCCTAACAGGCAGACTGTTTGCTCTTGTGTGCTAGGGGTGGCTTGCTTGCTCCTGTAACAAACACCTCCAGCTTTGAGATTCCAGAAACAAAATCAAGTTTTGGTTCCAATTTATATAACTCAAGATGGCAGCTGCTCCCTAGAGCAGGCCTGGCAGCTGTGCTCTTGACAGCTCCTTAGCTGATAGGCACCTGCACTTGGCCTCATTCCTTTATTCTAAAGTCCCCTGGACCCCTCCTCACTGTACCTCATACAAGGACACCTAGGTTGCCTGGCTGACTCCACCCCTCCTCAGAATCCTTACTGTCATGGGATGTGTCGATGTGGGGAAAGTACTTGGCTTCATTTAGGTTCCACTGAGACACAGGCAGGACACAGATCACTATCCCAGAACAGACCTTATGAAGGAAGGAGAATGTTCCAGGTAGGGACAGGAAGAGCTATCTGTCTACCAGAGACGCAGAGTGGCAGCTGGCAGGTGTGGGCAGCACTGACATTCCACAGAGGTCTGAACTTTCCCAGGGCACGTTTAGAGTTTAGCCATTTCTCCAGTGTCAGAGAGCTCTCTGTGTTGTGACTGTGTTAAAGGCACTGGGGACAGTAAATTACTTTGTGACAGGAGTCTACAGGTGCATCCAGTTCAGGAAGTAGTCAGGGAGACTGAGGCTGTCAATCACTCCCCACTATTTCCCACTGTCCTCTGGCTCTGTCCCAGACACAGGCTCATGGCACATGTATGGGGATGCATGTCAGGGCACAGTGTTTTTGACATTGGTTCTCTCCTTGCACCTTCACCTGGAGGCCTGAGATCAGACCCACGTCCTCTGGCTTGGACTGGCATGGGCAGCATCTTCTCCTGCTAAGATCTCACTGGCATTATCATCTTCTAAAAGAGTCCGTATGTTTCAGAGCTGTACTTTGACATGTCTCTGTGCAGAAGCTGGTTAGGAACTGTTTTATCTATTTAGACGAGATTGACCTGGACTTAGTCTTCCTTCATCAGCCTCCCAGTTCTTGGGTTGAAGGCGTGAGCCGCCACACTTGGGTGTACACCCTTCTTTCTTTTGTTTAAGATTGCTTATGTGTGTGCACGTGTGTCACGTGTCTGCCTGATGTTTGCTGGAGTTAAAGGCAGTGTTGAGCTGTCGTGTAGGGAACCCAACCAGGTCATCTGAAGTGCTTTAACCATTCAGTCATAGCTATAGTTTCCATGTCTCCTTACCACAGAATATTTATGTGCCCATACGGGTTCCCCCTGTCCCCATCACAATCCCAGCCTTCTGAGTGTCTAGAATCACAAGTTTGAGCCTCCAAGCCCAGTGTGGCCACCCTTTAACATGGCTTGTAGTAAGTCATCAGGAATGCTTTGTTGTAGATCACTGGGCACCAGCATCCCCTTCAGTAACCGTGTTAAAAAAAAAACAATCAATAACCCACCAAGAAATAAACTTCAACACATTGGGAAGAATTCAGTTTATTCTAAATATTTAACACTTGAACACAGACTGCTGGCCCCAATTAAGAAAGCTTACCCATATGAATTCTTCTGTTTCTCTGATACATGTGTAGACATGCAGATACATGGCTTCCCAGGGAAAATTGCAGCATCTGTGTCCTGTGGGGCTACATGGCCTCTCCTCAACTTTGCCCTTCTCTCTTCCAGCATTCAGTTTAGTTTTCCCCAGCTAGCTCTCTTTCTTTATATCTCAGCTATAGGCTCAAAACAGTTTCTTAATTAAGGAATGATATTCATAGCATGGAGAGGCGAATCCCACATCAGAAAGAAAGAAAGAGAGACAGAGACAAAGAGATAGAGACAGACAGAGTGAAAGAAAGAAAGGAAGGAAGGAAGAAAGAAAAAGAAAAGAGACAGAGGACTCAGAAAGTCTTGGCTATCACGTGTGTGCTTTGCCTGACAGCGTTCCTTGGATGTCCTTTAAAGTATGGATGACGACCCCCTTCTGGACGCCCAGCTTCCCGCACACCTCTCCTTACGTGCTCACTTTGTACCCAGATTCCATCCTCTTCCCACGGTCATCATAGCGAATCTTCTGTCGTGTATACATGTGAGTTCACTGCAGAGCTAGTGTTCCTCAAACACACGAGCGCGCAGGGGGAGAGATGGTCCAGTCAGAAGATGCTTGAGGACCCGGGTTCATCTCCAAAAGCCATGTGAAGACCTGGGGGTGGAGGAGCACACTCCCAACAATGGGGAGGTGAAGACAGGAAGAACCCTGAGACTCTGTGACCACCCTAGTCTGCTAGGAGGTGAGCCCCAGACCATCCTGAGAGACTCCATCTCCAGATCAAAACAACAGCACATGCATTGATCTCTGACCCCAGGTGCATGCACATGTGTGCACACACATACAATGTATAAACTCTGTGGGGGCATTTTGCCTGCATCTGTCAGTTTTTAAAATGTAAATATTTTCATGCAGATGCAAAGAATTTACTGTAGAGATGTTTGCACATGTGTAAGGGCATTCGTAGTGGCAGTGGGATTGTGACACTAAGAAATCACAAGGTACCTGGTGTTCCGAGGACCGCTGCTTCTCCTCCTGCATTGCAGGCTAGCTGGCCCTTGAGCAGAAACATTGACTGCCTATAACAGGGTAGAAGGAGAGAAATTGTCCTCTGGTGTTTACATTCCTGCTTGAGCATAGTACTCACAGGCAAGCACGGTAAATCCATGAGTAAAGCCAGCCACACCTTTATAGTTTCAGCACTTGGAAGGCAGAGGCAGGCAATCTCTGTGAGTTCAAGGCCATCCTGAGCCTAAATCGAGTTTAGGCAGGTCAAGACTGTGTAGTGAGACCCTGTCTCAAAGAAACCAACATGTCTGTAATGTTGATAATTAGCAGGCAGAGGCAGGAAGATCAAAGTTAGAAGTCATACTGGGCTTCATAGGAAGGCCATAGCATTTGCTAATTTCATATACTAACTCATTCATTTGCCTGTGTGCAGATCCATATTAATGTTAATTAATTGAATCTATATTTAATACTCTGTCTCTCCTTTTCTGAGTTCCCGTTCATCAGACTACACAGAGATGGACTCTGCCCCAGGAGACTGGTGAGGTTCAAAAGAGCACATCCAGCCAGCTCTGCATTCACTGACTGCTCTCCTTGTCTCCTCTGAGACCCCTGCTCCACAGCTTCCTCACCTTACAGGGTCATGGCCTCTGTCCAGCTCAGCAGAGCCCAGCGTCTGGGCCAGTTGGTGATGTCTTCAAGGACTTGGACATGCACGTGGAATTCTTTCTTTCCCTTAAATCAAGGTCTCAATTTGTAGAACTCTGAGACCTACCTGTGTCTGCACATACTTTCATTAGTTCTTAAGAACATTTTATTTAATCCTGTGGTTGGGGAGGAGGAGTACAGATGTCCATGCAGGCTAGAAGAAAAGGTTCTCACCCCTGGGGCTTGGGTCACAGTCCTCAAGGGGTGCTGGGGACTGAACCCTTTCTGTCCTCTGCCAGAGCTGTTTGCACTCTTAGTGCTGAGCCAGCTCTCCAGTCCTTAGCTGCTTTTGAGATGACAGGCACTTCAAAATCTGACATTTGATCTCCCTATATTGCCCAGGATGACATCGAATTTTCCATCCTTAATGCTAGGATGGCAGGCATGTTTCTCTGTGCCCAGCTTCCCCAGTTTTTCAGAACGCTTTCGGTAAAACATTTTTTTCTTTTCTTTTCTTTTCTTTTAGTTTTTAAAAGCAGGGTTAATTGAATCTCTGGCTATTCTGGAACTCACTTTGCATACCGGCCTAGCCTCGAACTCACAGATATCCTCCTGCCTCTGCTTCCCTGAGTGCTGAGATTAGAGGCATGCAATCACCCACTGTAATAAGTTTTCTAATCATTTGTAGAGTAGGGTAGCGTAAGTCTAGGACGTGACCTGTGCTATTTCCTAACGCAGACATTTCTGCTAATTTCTTTATTCCATTGATGTGTGAGTGTGCACACTCACACCTGGTGTGCATGCAGGGATGTGTGCCACAGCACACAGAGAAGTCAGGACAACACACAGGGCTCAGTTCTCTCCTTCCACCATGGAGATCCTGGGAGTCAGACTCAGGTTGTCAGTCTTGGTGACAGTGCCTTTTCCCACTGCGTCCTCTCACTGGCGCTGATGGCAACCAACATATTTAATGGGAATCCTACTGCTTTTCCCCCCACAGGTTGTGTTTGTCATTTTAGCATTCTTAACAGGGGTGCTGTGTTTGTTCCCTGATCCTAATGAAGACAAGTGCCCAGAAAGCTACACCAACCCACTGAAAGTTCAGACAGTCATAATCCTTGGAAAAGTCATCCTGTGGATTCTGCATTTGCTTCTTGAACGCTACATCCAGTATCACCACAGCAAAGTCAGAAGTCGCGGCTATTCCCAGATCTACAGGTCTACGAGGCATCTCAAAAACCTGGCCCTCATGATCCACTCTTCTGGTAAGCCCTGCATGTCATAGCTCCTCTCGGCCTGAGTGCCAAAGGCGATAAAAAAAAAAACATGTGAAATTATATTTTATAATCAAACATGTTCTCTCTCTGTTAATTATTTAACTTATTTATTAAACATGCATTGGTGTGAAGGTGTCATATTCCCTGGACCTGTACTTCCAGAGTGGTGAGTTGACTTGTGGGTGCTGAAAATTGAACCAGGTCCTCTGCAAGAATAGCCAGCGCTGTTAGCTGGTGAACTATCTCTCCAGTCCCAAATATATTTTCTTTTTGAGAGTGATCTATATTGTAGCTCCTAATCTGAATTTTTCTTTCGGCGGGAAGAGTAATTGAACCCAAAACTTTGGGTATGCTAGGAAAATTCTACCATGGAACTATGCCCTACCTACCTGTTGAAACTGTTTTTACAGTCTTTGTGGTCTTGTGATACGATACTGTATCCTGCAATCTGGCACTTGGAGAACTCTCTTCTATCACGCTTGCCTCCAACTAATTACAATCATCCTGTCTCTGCCTCTCAAGTAAGTGCTAGGATTACAAGTTTGGTGTCTCCATACTGGGCACATAGCCTTGATGTTTATTTGAAATTTCAATTTGCCTTGGATGTGGTGCCAGGGTGTCCCTTTTCAAAGTGTAGATTTTCCCCATTTTTCGTGTCACTAGCTGATTTGCTCAAGGAGGAAGTCATGCTGCTGCTACTTGCCTTTCTGAGGATTAGTGGAGCTGTTTGCATCTACAAGGTGGAGGCAGAGGACCTGGAATTCAGGGCCATCCTGGTGTTTGTAGCTAGTTTGAAGCCAGCTGGGGCTTAATGCGACCTTACCTTTTTAAAAAACAATCAAATTTGTCTTCTGTAGGCTACTAGTGTGCTCCTCTAAGCAGTGGTTCTTGACCTTCCTAATGCTGTGACTCTTCAATACAGTACCCATGTTGTGTGACCCCCCATCTACAAAACTATTTTGTTGCTATTTCCTAACAGTAATTTCTCCAGTTAGGAATCATGTGTAAATATATTTGGAGATAGAAGTTTGCGAGAGGTCTTGGCCCACAGGTTGAGAACTGCTCTAAAGGGTACCCCACAAGCTCCTCAACTACCAGAGGTCTTAGTGGAGACTCAAGGAACACACTGCAGCAGACAGAGAACACTGTAATATGGGTACACTTTGGCTGAGCCTGGGTTAGAGGGTAGAGATTATTGCTTGTTGACTCTCCTGGGGATAAATATGAGTTCTAACTGATGTGGAGACACCATGCGACCAGAAGATGTCACCGTAGCACAGAAATAAATCAGGAGGGCTGGAGCGATGGCTCAAAGATTAAGAGCATTGCCTGCTCTTCCAAAGGTCCTGAGTTCAATTCCCAGCAACCACATGTTGGCTCACAACCATCTGTAATGGGGTCTGGTGCTCTCTTCTGACCTGTAGGCATACACACAGAGAAAAATTGTATACATAATAAGTAAATAAATATTTAAAAAAAGAAAAGAAATAAATAAGGAATGTTTGAACTACTTCATTTACACCTATATGGGACAAGAGCAAAGGATATTCTCAAGTAATGATCTGGAAATAATTGTTTCAGAATCTGTAAATCCTAGTTTTGAAAATCATGAAGAAATTATTTGGTCTTTACCTTCTTAAAATCTGAGTTTAAGCTAGGTATGATGCAGCCTGAACCCTCACGAGGCTGAGGCAGGAGAATGGTCAATGAATTCAAGAGTGGCCTACACTGTGATGAGGCCCTAGCTCAGTAAATAATTATTTTCTCACATGTGCAAAAGAAGTCAGTTTAATACTTCTGTAAAACCAAGAAACCATTTTTTTTAGATTTCAAACAAGGTCAGATTGCAGGAAGTCTTCTTGACATGGAGACTTAATATTAACTATGAAAGTGTTCTAAGAGGCTGTGTCCTGCCACCTGGCTAGTTTACCCCCAAAATAACCACATGGAGATTGTATTAATTAAACAATGCCTGGCCCATTATATCTAGCTTCTTCTTGGCTTACTCTTATACCTTACTTTAACCCATATCTAATAATCTGTGTATCACCTCAGGGTCATGGCTTACTGAGAAGATTCTAATCTGCGTCCATCTCAGGCCGGAGATTCATGGCATCTGCCACAATTCCCTTCTTCCCAGCATTCTGTTCTGTCTACTCTGCCCACTTAAGGGCTTCCCTATCAAAAGGCCAAGGCTGTCTCTTTATTCAACCAATGAAAGCAACACATCCTACACCATTGCCCCTTTTCTGTTGAAACAAAAAGGTTTTAACATAGTAAAATTACATATAACAGGTATCGAGCAAGAATTACAGCTACAATATTTATTTTTATTTTTTTTTTAAATTTTTTTTTTAAATTTTCTTTTTTTTTAAAAAAAAATTTATTATGTATACAGTGTTCTGTCTGCATGTATGCCACCAGACCAGAAGAGGGCACCAGATGTTGTTATAGATGGTTGTGAGCCACCATGTGGTTGCTGGGAATTGAACTCAGGACCTCTGGAAGAGCAGGCCGTGCTCTTAACCTCTGAGCCATCTCTCCAGCCCCCAGCTACAATATTTATATCTATTTATATTTTACTGTAACAAAGGAAAACTCTCTATAACTATCTATTCTCCAATTCCATCAAAGACTTCAGAATGATATAATACTACCTAGGTAAACAAGAAGTAAGCAACTTCTAAAACTCTAGAAATAACAGAGACATCTCGCTGTGTGGACAGTCACTCAAAGTTATTCTGTACTGTTGGGGCATCCGTCTTTGGCCTTCAGACCCATATTATCCAGCAGACATTTCCATGAAGCAGAAAATTTCAGAGACAGCTCAGTCACTTTCTTCTTTGATGGAGTTGAAGAATGGATAGTTATAGTTTTCCTTAGTTATGATAAAAGATAAAATAGATATAAATATTGTGACTGTAATTCTTGCTTGATAACTGTTTTGTTATATGTAATTTTGTTTAAACAGAAAAAGGGGAATGGTATAGGATGTTCTTTCTTCTATGTGTTGCTTTCATTGGTCAAATATAGAAACTGCCTTGGCCTTTTGATAGGGCAGAACTTAGATAGGTGGGGAAAACAGAACTCAGCTGAGAGGAAGAAGGCAGTGTGGCAGACACCATGGCTCTCCTCTTCAAGATGGACAGTGGTTAGACTCATGCCGGTAAGACACAGTTAAGTGGTGATACACATTAATGGAGATGGGTTAAATGAATATGTAAGAGTTAGCCAATAAGAGGTAAATAATGATCGTGAGAATGGAATGACATCATCCATCTAGGACAGTCAAGCTTGTGCCCCACGTGTTGTAAATGTCAGCTGTTGTTATTGTTATCTTGTTACTAATTATAATCTTGCTATTCCCTGAGACTAGCCCTTGCTTAGTAGACTTTGATATGTGTAACTATGTTGATAAAACATTGTATTAAAAATATATACTCATTATGCAATCTCTATATATTTTTTTGAGATGAAATATTTTATTGTTCTATTTCCAGAATAATGACATTTGCTCCTTGTTTTTAAAAATTAAATGCATGTTCATCATTTTGAAACTTAAAATCATATATTTGACATGATTAGGAGTTTGTAGATTGGTATCATGGTTTAAACAGTTGCTCCACACATATGAGAGTATATTTACATTTTCCTAGATAGCCACTGTCTTTCAAAACACATTTTCTTTTTTATTCTATTCAAAAATTTACACTTCCTCCTCTCCTCCCAATCCCCTCCTGCTCTGCCACTCATTCTCCTCCCTCCCCCTCCCTGCTTAAGAGAGGGCAGGGAACCCTGCCCTGTGGGAAGTCCAAGGCCTTCCCCCCTAGATCCAGGCCTAGGAAGCTTTGCATCTATATAGACTAGGGTCCCAAAAAGCCAGTACACGCAGTAGAAACAATTCCCAGTGCCTTTATCAATGGCTTCTCAGTCAGTTCCCCTTGTCAGCCACATTCAGAGAGTTTGGTTTGGTTGCATTCTCATTTAGTCCCGGTCCAGCTGGTTTTGGTGAGCTCCCATTAGATCAGGCACACTGTCTCAGTGGGTGGACCAGCCCCTCATGGTCCTAACTTCCTTGCACATCTTCTCCCTCCTTATGCTCTTCAATTGGACCATGGGAACTCACACCAGTACTGTGATGTGGGTCTCTGTCTTTATGTCCATTCATCACCAGATGAAGATTCTATAGTGATATTGGAGATAATCATCAGTGTGATAGTGGGGCAAGGCCAGTTCAGGCACCATCTACTCTGCTGCACAAGGACCGAGCTGGGGACATCCCCATGGACACTTGGGATCCCCTCTAGAGCCAAGTCTCTTGTCAACCGTAAAATGGCTCTCTTAAAGTAGATATCTTCTTCCCTGCTCCTATATCTGCCCTTCCTCCATCTTCACCCTCCCACTCCCCCAAGCTCTCTCCAGTCTTTACTTTCTCCCTTCTCTCTCCCCCTTCCCTTTCCCTTACTCCCACCCCTATCCCCACCCCATGCTCCCAACTTTTGCCTGGCATTCTTGTTTCCTTCCAATTTCCAAGAGGATCTATATATGATTTCCTTTGGGTTTACCTTGTTATTTGGCTTCTCTAGGCTTGCGAACTATAGTCTCAATGTCCTGTGTTTCTGGCTAGAGTCCACTAATGAGTGAGTCCATACCATATTCATCTTTTTGGGTCTGGGTTATCTCACTCAGGATAGTATTTTCTATTTCCATTCATTTGCATGCAAAATTAAAGATGTCATTGTTTTTTACTGCTGAAAGGTACTCTATTGTGTATATATTCTACACTTTCTTTATCCATTCTTCCATTGAGGGGCATCTAGATTGTTTCCAGGTTCTGGCTACTACAAATAATGGTGCTATGAACATAGTTGAACAAATGCTTTTGTAGTATGATTGGACATCTCTTGGATATATTCCCAAGAGTGGTATTGCTGGGTCCTGAGGTAGATTGATTCCCAATTTCCTGAGAAACTTTTTTCCACAAGTTTGCATTTCCACCAGCAATGGATGAGTGTTCCCCTTACTCCACATCCTCTCCAGCATAGGCTATCATTGGCGTTTTTTATTTTAGACATTCTGACAGGTGCAAGATAGTATCTCAAAGTTGTTTTGATTTGCATTTCCCTGATTGCTAGGGAGGTTGAACAAGACCTTAAGTGTCTTTTGGCCATTTGAACTTTGTCTGCTGAGAATTCTCTTTTCAGTTCAGTACCCCATTTTTTTAATTGGGTTAATTAGAATTTTCATGTCCAGTTTCTTGAGTTCTTTATATATTTTGGAGATTAGACCTTTGTCTGATGCGGGGTTGGTGAAGATCTTCTCCCATTCAGTAAGATGCCTTTTTGTCTTGATGACAGTGTCCTTTGCTTTACAGAAGCTTCTCAGTTTCAGGAGGTCCCATTTATTCACTGTTGCTCTTGTTGGCTGTGCTACTGGGGTTATATGTAGGAAGTGGTCTTCTATGCTCATGTCTTGCAGTCTACTTCCCACTTTCTCTTCTATCAGGTTCAATGTGGTCAGATTTATATTGAGGTCTTTGATCCATTTGGACCTGAGTTTTTTGCATGGTGATAGATATGGATCTTTTTTCATTCTTCTACAGGTTGACATCCAGTTATGCCAGCACCATTTATTGACGATGCTTTCGTTCTTCCATTGTATACTTTTAGCTCCTTTGTCGAAAATCAGGTGTTCATAGGTTTGTGGGTTAATATCAGGCCTTCGATTTGATTCCATTGGTCAACGTCTCTGTTTTTCTGCCAGTACCAAGCTGTTTTCATTACTGTTGGTCTGTAATAATATTTGAAGTCAGGGATGGTAATGCCTCTGGAAGTTCCTTTATTGTGTAGGATTGTTTTGGCAATCCTGGGTTTTTTGTTTTTCCATATAAAGTTGATTATTGCTCTCTCAAGGTCTGTGAAGGATTTTGTTGGGATTTTGATAGGGATTGCATTGAATTTATAGATTGCCTTTGGTAGAATTGCCATTTTTACTATGCTGATCCTACCCATCCAAGAGCATGGGAGATCCTTCCATTTTCTGGTGTTGTCTTCTGTTTCTTTCTTCAAAGTCTTAAAGTTCTTGTCAAATAAATCTTTCAGTTCCTTGATTAGTGTAACCCCAAGATACTTTATGCTATTTGTGGCTATTGTGAAAGGTGATTTTTCTCTGGTTTCCCTCTCTGCTTCTCTATCATTTGTGTATAGAAGGGCTACTGATTTTTTTTTGTGTTGATCTTGTATCCTGCCCTATCACTGAATGTATTTATCAACTGTAGAAGTTCTTTGGAAGAGTTTTTGGGGTCACTGATGTACACAATCATATCATCTGCAAATAACGAAAGTGTGACTTCTTCCTTTCCGATTCAAATCCCCTTGATCTTCTTATGTTGTCTTGTTGCTATTGCTAGAACTTCAAGCACAATGTTGAAGAGATATAGTGAGAGTGGACAGCCTTGTCTTATTCCTGATTTTAGTGTAATGGCTTTGAGTTTCTCTCCATTTAATTTGATATTAGCTGTTGGTTTGCTATATATTGCTTTTATTATATCCTTGTATCCTTAAATCCTTGTATCCCTACCCTCTCCAAGACCTTTATCATAAATGGGTGTTGAATTTTGTCAAATGCTTTTTCAGCATCTAATAAAATTATCATATGTTTTTTTTTTCTTTCAGCTTATTTATATGATGGATTACATTGATAGATTTTTATATGTTGAACCAGCCCTGCCTCTCTGGAATGAAGCCTATTTGATCATAATGGATTATTTTTTGATGTGTTCTTGGATTCAGATTGCCAGTATTTTATTGAGAATTTTTGCATCGATGTTCATGATCAAGATTGGTCTATAATTCTCTACCTTGATTGAGTCTTTGTGTGGTTTTGGTATCAGTATAACCATAGGTTCTTAAAAAAAGTGTTTGGCAATGACTCTTCTGTTTCTATCATGTGAAACACCTTAAGGAGTATAGGTATCAGCTCTTCTTGGAATTTCTGGTAAAACTCTGCATTAAAACCTTCTGGCCTCGGGCTGGAGAGATGGCTCAGACTGCTCTTCCAGAGGTCCTGAGTTCAATTCCCAGCAACCACATGGTGTCTAGCAACCATCAGTAATGAGATCTGGTGCCCTCTTCTGGCCTGAAGGCATACATGCAGTAAGAACCCTGTATACATAATTAATAAATACATCTTTAAAAAAACAATCTGGTTCTGGGCTTTTTTTGGGAGGTTTTTTTTTTTATGACAGCTTCCATTTCCTCACAACTTATAGGTCTATTTAAATTATTCACCTGGTCTTGATTTAATTGTGGTATATGGTATTTATCTAAAAACAAGTCCATTTCTTATACAATTTTCCAAATTTGTGGCATATAAGCCTTTGTAGTAAAACCTAATGATTCTCTGAATATCCTCAGTGTCTGTTGTTATGTTCCCCTTTTCATTTCTGACCTTGTTAATTTGTGTGTTCTTTCTCCGCCTTTAGATTAGTTTGGTTATGGGCTTGTCAATCTTGTTGATTTTCTCAAAGAACCAGCTCTTTGTTTCATTGATTCTTTGGATTGTTTTCTGCTTTTCTATTTTGTTGATTTCAGCCCTCAGTTTGATTATTTCCAGTCTTCTATTCTTCCTGGGTGAGTCTGCTTCTTTTTTTTTTTCCTAGAGCTTTCAGGTGTGCTGTTAAGTCTCTAATGTGAGCTTTCTCTGTTTTTTTTAATTGGGCACTTAGTGCTATGAACTTTCCTCTTAGCACTGCTTTCATAGTGTCCCATAGGTTTGGGTATGTTGTATCTTTATTTTTGTTGAATTCAAGGAAGACTTTAATTTCTTTCTTTATTTCATCCCTGACCCAGGGGTGGTTCAATAGTTGACTGTTCAGTTTCCATGAGTTTGTAGGCTTTCTGGGGTTAGAATTGTAGTTAAATTCTAACTTTATTCCATGGTGATCCGATAAGACACAGGTGGTTACTAATTTTTTTTTTTTGTATCTGTGGAAGTTTGCTTTGTTACCAAGTATGTGGTTAATTTTCGAGAAGGTTCCATGTGATGCTGAGAGAAGGTATACTCTTTCATATTTGGGTGGAATGTTCTATAGATGTCTGTTAAGTCCATTTGATTCATTACCTCCATTAGTTCTTTAATTTCTCTGTTAGGTTTCCATCTGGTTGACCTGTCTATTGGTGAGAGAGGAGTGTTGAAGTCTCCTACTATTAGTGTGTGGTATTTGATGTGTGCTTTGAGGTCTAGTAATGTTTCTTTTACATAAGTGGGTGCTTTTATATTAGGGGCATAGATATTCAGGATTGAGACTTCAACCTGATGAATTGTTCCTTCTATGAGTATAAAGTGTCCATCTCCATCTCTTCTGATTAATTTTAGTTTGAAGTCAATTTTGTTAGTTATTAGAATAGCCACACCCACTTGTTTCTTAGGTCCATTTGATTGATAAACCTTTTCCCAACCCTTTACTCTGAGTAAATGTCTGTCTTTGTGCTTGAGGTGTGTTTCTTGTTAGCAGCAGAATGTTGGATCCTGCTTTTGCATCCATTCTCTTAACCTGTGCCTTTTTATAGGTGAATTGAGTCCATTGATATTAAGTGATATTAATGACCAGTGGTTGTTAACTCCGGTTATTATTATTTTTTTTGGTGGTAGAATTTGTGTGTTTCCATTCTTTGGGTTGTGCTTGTGGAGGGTTATTAGATGTCTAAGTTATTGTGGGTGTTGTTGGGTTCCTTAGGTTGTGATTTTCCTTCTGTTACTTTTTGAAAGGCTAGGTTTGTGGCTAAATATTGTTTAAATTTGTTTTTATCCTAGAATACCTTGTTTTCTCCATTGATGGTGAAAGAAAGCTTGGCTGGGTATAGTAGTCTCGTCTTGCATCCCTAGTCTCTTAGTTTCTGCAGCACATCTATCCAAGCCCTTCTAACTTTCATGGTTTCCATAGAGAATTAAGGTGTAATTCTGATAGGTTTACCTTTATATGTTACTTGACCTTTTTCCTTTGCTGCTCTTAATATTCTTTCTTTATTCTGTATGTTTTTTGTTTTGATTATTATATGGTGAGGGGATTTTTTTTTTGATCCAGTCAATTCAGTGTTCTGCATGCTTCTTGTACCTACATAGGAATATCCTTCTTTAGGTTGGGAAAGTTTTCTTCAATAATTTAGTTGAATATATTTTCTGGGCCTTTAAGCTGTAATTCTTCTCCTTCTTTTACCCCTATTATTCTTAGGATTAGTCTTTCAATGGTGTCCCAAATTTCCTGGATGTTTTGTGTTAAGAATTTGTTGGATTTGCTGTTTTCTTTGATCAGTGAGTTTGTTTCCTCTATAGTATCTTCAGTGTCTGAGATTCTTTCTTCTATCTCTTGTATTCTGTTGGTTATACTTGTCTCTGCAGCCCCTGTTCATTTGCCGAGATTTTCCATATCCAGCCATCCCTCAGTTTGTGTTTTCTTCATTGCCTCCATTTTAGTTTTCAAGCCTTGAACTGTTTCCAGTACCTGTTTGATTGCTTTTTCCTGGTTTCCTAGGGTATCTTTGAGGGATTTATTCATTTCTTCAAACTTTTTGTTATTCTTCTCATCCATTTCTTTAAGGGAGTTTTTCCACATCCTGTTTAAGGTACTCTATCTATTTCATAATGTTGTGTTTAAAGTCTAATGTTTCTACTTCTTCTGGATTAGGGTGTTCAAGTCTTCCTGTTTTATGTTCACTGGATCCTGGTGTTATCATGTTGTTTTTCAGATTGTTGAAGGAATTCTTGCATTGGTGCCTGCCCATCTCTTCCTTCAAATGCAGCCAGGAGAGTCTTGACGTCTTGGTCCAATCTATGCTATGACTGACTCTGGGTGGATCGCCTCAGTGCAGGAGCAGGAACTGTTCCTGGGCCAAAGATCTTGTAGACAATAGGGCAGGCTTGGGGGAGGCAGGGTCATGTGGAACAAAGAAGCTCCTGCAGCAGAAGTTAGATGGCCCTGTGCTCCCTTCTTGGACTGACTCCCCCGGGATGGCATACACTCCCCAGGCTGGATTGATCTCCTCAGCACAGGAACAGGGACTCTTGGTAGTTCAAGGACCCCACAGACAAAAGGGTGAACTTGGGGGGAGGGCAGGGTCGTGTGGAACAAAGAAGCCCCTGCAGCAGGAGCAGGAGGTGCCCTCTCTCTCTATTTTTTATTCAGAAAGAGTAACCACATAGTATTACTTGATAAACATAGAAATTACTTCAGAACTAGTTAATCTGATTAAAATGATTTTAGTGTTTCAGTGAAAATTATGAGATTCAATAGAGCCAAACCACAGCCTGATGTCCTTGAAGAAGAAAAAATGTATGCTCACCCCAGCAATGTAGCCTCAGAGATTGGCTTCAGGTAAGGCTTGAAGAGGCAGCACAAATCAGAAAGTTTGAAGAGGCAGCACTTTCCCTTCAGTCACCTGATGACCCGTGTCTGTGATTCTGTCTACTTGGGGTGTCCTCAAGTGGGCATGGTGGATCCCTTGCCAGGACAATTTAGCAAAATCTTGACCCAAAATAATTTTTAGTAAGTTTTTTATAAAGTCAGAGTACGTAGTCAGAGGCACTATGTATGAGTGTCCAAATTCATCCCTGGTATCTCTCTCTCTCTCTCTCTCTCTCTCTCTCTCTCTCTCTCTCTCATGCACACACACACACACACACACACACAACACACAAACACACATACAAACACACACAATCACACAGAGACATAGCAGCCTCAGTTGGGAGGACCACAAGTTTAAGGCCAGGAGACAGAATTTTATCTCAGAAAAAGAAGCATTTTCTTCCCATATAACATTACACTCTACTGTAATATTATTTTTACAGTCATAGTATTTTTTGGTTTGGAAACAAGATGTCACTATGTAGTCCTGGCTGGCCTTGATCTCACAGAGGTCCCCTTCATCTATCCCTTAAGAGCATAGGTTTGAAAACTCCTAGCTCTACTGTGCTTTAAGGGGCCTTCAGTACTGAACCATCAGATTGTTTGTATTGTTTTCTGTTATAAATAATATTCATTCAAGAAAAAACCCATATAAAACTCAAAATTAGCAAATATTGTTTCCATGAATATGGAGGTTTGTATATGATCTATACTAGTTGACCTTAGCTTACCTGTGAAAACTAATTGTAAGGTGATCATGTAGAGTCTGAATGTGGATTTAACATAAAACTGTAATATTGTTCACTGGATTGAGAGGATAGATATGTGGTGTGAATGTGGAATGGGGAAAGCAGCAGCTAAACCCTGATCATGGTCGTTTGTTTTTCTGGGGCTTGGGATCCTATCTCACTACAGGTTTGAGACTTGATTCTTGCTTGTTATATTACTATGTAGCCCAGAGTAGACTCAGACTCTTGACTCTTTCCCCTTAGCTTCCTTAGTACTGGAACTCACTATGTAGAGCAGGCTGGACTTCATCTCACAGAGATCCACCTACTTCTTGCTGTGCTCAGTGTAACCCCAGGGTGTGAGTTCAAACACAGCTGGAGTTACTTATAAGAGATCCTGTATGATTGTATGTATGTATGTATGTATGTATCTGTGTATGTGTGTGTATGTATTCCTAAAAGTTGTTAGCTCTACCAGGCTGGCCATGAATTCATAGAGATCTGCCTGCCTCTGCTTCCAGAGTGCTGGGATAAAGGTGTGCCCCAATTGTTGACTTTACATGATCTTTTAAAATTCTTCCTTCTTTGCTTCCTTGTATCCTCCCTTTCTCTTTTCTCCTCTCCCTCCTTCCTCTCCTCTTTCCTTCGTTTTTGGTTTTTGTAGACAGTGTTTCTCTGTGTAGCCCTGGCTTTCCTTGACAGCTGCTACAGAGCAGGGGATTAAAGACTGCAACCATCACCTGGCTCACGTGGTGACTTTAAATTGTAAAACCGTTTTTGTTTGTGTTTGTTTTCAAGAGAGTATTTCTCTGTGTATCCCTGGCTGTCCTCAAACTCACTCTGTAGACCATTCTGACTTCAAACTCATAGAGATCCCTACCTGCCTCTGCCTCCCGAGTGCTGTGATTAAAGGCATCTGCTACAACCACCCAGTTTAAATTATAAACGTTTAAACAACTTTTTTATGCCAAAAAAGCCTAAAAATAAAGGCAATATGTACAAAACACATTGATTTCCAGAGCGGGAGTCACTAAGTTCATTACTGAATGACTGATCTTGCAATATCCCTGATGTATGAATCAGAGGGAAAACACTGGGCAGGCAGCTGTGCCTTATTGAGCCCTGCTGAGGACTCAGTCAAAATGAAATAAGATCGTGTTGAAGAATCCGGGTAACTTGTGTCTGTGTTGATTTCTGCAGGACTATTTCAATCCTAGAAGAAAATGTTGAAAAGCAGGGAGACATAATCATATATCTGAAGAGACACAACGCCCTGCTGAGTAAGCGGTTGTTGGACCTGGCCTCTCAGCCATCTAGGACCTGAGAGATTCCTGAGTATGACAGCCATCAAATCCTCAGTGACTCCAGACTGCCCGAAGTTACCTTCACGGTGTGTGCTGGGAACAGGAGCCCTGGGTGGTTACAAACATCTGGGAAACTTGAGAATACTTTGTATGGTTTGAAATAATTTAACTTCTTGACTTTTCTGGAATTTAAGCTGTAGTTTAAGAATTCTGGAATAATGTGGCTCTTTGTAAAGCAATTGTGCCATGACAGTCGGCTGTAAACAGTGTTTCAAACCAGTCCGTTCTTGTCACAGTCAGCTGCTGAGAGAAGACATAGTTTCTTGTGCTCTGTGTTTTCTTCTAGAGTCTCACAGGCGTTTTGTATGAGTGAGGGCAGATCAGGTGAGGGAAAAGGTGAAATATGTTGTTGTTTGTTTGCTTATTTGTTCTCCAGGGCTGGGGGCAAACCCAGTGCCTCACACAGAATGAGCAAACACTCTGCCTCTGAATCAGTTTTACCAGGTTTTCCTTCTGCTCCTCATGGTGACTCACACCTGTAGTCCCAGCTCCTGAAAATCTGAGGCAGGAGGATCACCACCAGCTCAGCCCACAGAATGAGACCTTGCTCCAAAAGTACAGAGCACTTTCCTCAGTATAGGACCGATCTCACCAGCACATATGCGGTGTGTTGTTGAGAAATACAATGTGAAGAATCCTGGGGCAGTGGGAGACCCAGTGGAGAGGGGGTGACACCTGCTATGTGGGGAGAGCTCTGACTGGCAAGAGGTTTAGGAAATCATCTGTCATTTACAGTATTGTTGGCCTTCTTCAGGGAGCTGCCATAGATCCCTCTGCTGCACTGTGATTTACAGCAAGTTCAGTTAGTTGAGCATGGTGGGCCACATCTGTCTTCCTAGTACTTGGGAAGCAGACACAGGAAGTTCAATACTAACCTGGTGAGTTTCAGGGCACCCAGTGCTACAAAGTCATCCTTTCCCCGCTCGCTCCAATCCTCTGCTAGCCCAGCCTGTTCCCAGGCCTGTAATGTCAACGTGCAGAGAGAGTCCAGAGCTGGCATCCTGCTCCACTGTAGAGTGAGTCAGAAGACAGCTTGCAACAACAGAAGACGCTACTGCATGCTAACTTAAAATGAGACTTTTCACCTCTGCCCAGCTCCTGACAGCCAAGCTGGACACAGAGCCTTAGAGGCAAAGAAAAAAAATGCAGAACACCTGTGTGCATGAGTATTGCTACTCTGGCCTCAGCAGGGGTGGTCTGCGGGCATTTACTGCATGAGGAAGAGTACACATTTCTACATCATTTTTATGTGTGTGAGTGTTTGGCCTGCATCATGTATATGTAAGTATACACTTGGGAATGTCTAATTCCTACAGTGGCCAGAAGGGGACATCTGATTCCCTGGCACTAGAATAGACTCCTGGAACTCAAAGTTTAGGAAGACAACCAACTCCAGCAAGTTTTCCTGTGGCCTTCACTTGACTGTCACGGCACAGGGGCCCACCCAGAAACACACACATAAATGTGATTTTAATGAAAGGAAGGTGATTTCAGGACCCGAGTGACAGCTCAGTTGGTAGACAGCCTGCTTGCCTAGTAAGCATGAGGCCCTGGGCTCTCTCCTCTAGAGTGCATACAGCTCAGGATGGTAGCACAGGCCTATAATCCCAGTACTCAAGAGATGGGGCCAGGAAGTGCACAAAACCACTACCACCCCTAATCCACCAAAGCAAGAAACCAGATTCTCCTAATTCTGCCTCCTAAGGACAGAAATGAGCCATGAGCCACCAAGCCTGGACATTTAAGAATTAAGTAGAGGGGGATGGAGAGATAGCTCAGCAGTTTGGAGACCTAGGGCTGCTCTCCTGAGGTGCTGAGTTCAATTCCCACCACCCACATGGTGGCTGAAAACCATCTGTAGTGGGATCTGATTTCTTCTGGCATGAACGCATACATGCAGATAGAGAACTCATATACATAGAAACAATAGAGAAATATTTATTTAAATAAGAGAATGAAGTAAAAACTGTGAGAAGAAAGAGTAATCGCTACAAACCCTGAGGATGGAGTCATTTTCCTTTTATTAAAATTAAATGGATAAAATCAGTACATTCATGGGAACCTTGTGACATTTCAACATGGAGTGTTCAACTATCAGGTGACAACTACCTTTTCAACAGTTTGTCTCCCCTTCTGGTGACAACATCTCAGATTCTCTCACCCAGCATTTTCCTCCTCTCCCTTGTTTCCCTCCTCTACCAAGAACCAATCAGGGCCTGAGAAGTCTCACAGGGTAAAAGTGCTTCTCATTGCAAACCTGATGACCACAGTGCTAAATGCAATCCCAGGCCATGTGATGGAGGAAGAGAAGTGACCTCCACACCCTCAACTGTAGTCAGTCAGTCTGTCTGCCTATCTGTGTCTACCTGTCTCTGTGTGTGTCTCTGTCACATCTACAGACACACAAATTTTTAAAAATTAGGTAAAAACGGCACAAAAACGTATCAAGGCACAGAGGCATTAGGCTGTGTTCCCAGCTACTGGGGAAGGGGTGTGAAGGGTGAGAATAACAAATTCGAGGGTAGCCTGGACACCCTGACAAGACAACGTCAAGATCAAACGGGGTCAATGCTGTGAGGTCAGCGTGGAGAACCTGCACAGAAGGTCTAGGCCCCGGACCCAACCCCTAGTGCTGGGTCTGGAAGACGAGGGAAGAAGGAAGAGGGGAGAAGGAAAGGGAGGGAAAGAGGGAAGAATAATGGAGCTAGGGGGAGGGAGGGAGGGAGGGAGGCTAACACTGATGATCTGATTACTAAAACGAAAACTTGGGAACGGTTTCAAATGTTTTAGAATTCTGCAACTGTTAATGCAGTTCCTTAGGAATATTTCAGGAGTTTCTGAGATTCTGAGGAAACTGGGGTATCTTCAAGAAGAAATTTGAAAGGCTGGGCATTTATAACTCAGGGTAGCCGAGTAGGAATCCAAGGTCAGCCTCTGCTTTGTACCAAGTTTAAGGGCAACCTTAGACTGCATAAGACCCTCTCAGATATAAAGTAAAATAAATAAATATATTCTTAAAAGTCCCGTCACATTCTGAGGTATGATGGGCCTGTGATCCAGGCCTGTGATTCGAGCCACCTGAGTTTACTGAGCCAGGAGGGACAGCAGAGATAGTTAAGGCTAGCCTGGATGACTCCCCAGGATAGTCTCTAAGATGACAAGGATGTGTGTGGCTCAATGGTCCATCATTGGCTAGGCATAGGGTTTAATAATAAAACTTCTTTCAGATGTAAGGCACAGAAGTTAAAAAATACACCTGTTGCCCGATGTGTTGATCCATGGCTGTAACCCAAGGTACAGGAAGCTGAGATAGGCTTGCTGACAGGGGTCGGCCTGGACAGCCTAGCAAGTTCCAGGCCAATCTGGGTGACACAGAAAGAACTTGCCATGAAAAAGATAAATAAATACAATAAAAGAGAATGTGGGTACACCACTCATGCCCATAATGCTATCAATGATGTATAATTTGGAGGAGCACAAATTCAGAGTCGTCCTCAGCTGAACAACCTTGGGGACAACCTGGGATGGGAGGGGTCATGGACTATGGAGTCTGAACTAAATGTCAGAGTCAAGACCACCTGTGGGGTTTCACTCACCATCTGAGGCAGAACAGAGCCTAAGAGGTTCTGAATGAAGTCCCAGGTAGAAATAAGGGCAAACAGGCTCAGTGAAAGTGTCCCTGAAAGTATAGATGTGAGATTTCTCGGGCATGCTATAGAAGGAGACTTCTCCCAGCTCATAGTCCAGGAAAACGCCAATGCTTCTGAGTGCTGTGAAATTCAGCTGAGAGCTTGGGTCATCATCTCCCGAGACCATAAAGCAGTTACCCTGCCAGAGGATCCCCCAGTGTTCCTGAGGGGCAGAGGAAGACTGCCTTTCCCCCGGGGACAGATTGGCTTTGCAGACACCAATAGCCCACTCGGGCTTCTTTTTCACCTTCACCTCCCAGTAATGTCTCCCGGAATTAAAATTCGGAATCCCCAACACAACAGTACTCTTGGTAAACCTTTTTGAAGAACTTGGAGGACGTTGTTTTTTCTTTAACAATGTGACACATTTTCTATCCTCAGACACAAGCAGGTTTGGATGGGCTGTTTCTGGGTCTAGTGTTACCTGAACTGTAAATTGCTGTATAAGTTTCTGTAGAGCTGAATACAGAGGAGGAACGTTGTAGGCTTCTCTTCCTATCTCAGCTGGGACAATGTCTGGGCTGTGAAGACTCTCAGTTTTCTGGTAGAAATCCTTGACTGTCGACAGCATTTTGACATCTGAGTGTGCTCTGCCTACCTCCACGTGGCTAAAGAGACCTCTGACTGTGGAAACATGGTTCTCAAATGCTGCTATGTTTTCGCTCAGCTTCTGCTCGAGAGCCCTCTCCTCGTCCTTTAGCCTGGAGACAGCTGTCTGCTGTTCCACATCTAAAAACCGGCTGAGCTGCTTCAATTCAGATGTCAGTTCTTTCCTCTGGACTTCTGCCTGATTCTTTAACTTCCAGGTTTCTTTCACTTGAAGGGTTTTTAACTCTTGAGCCTCTTTTAGTTTCCTCTGGAGGGATTTGATCAGTCTGTGAAGCTTTCTCCTGTGATGAGAGGCAGCCTGTGCAATGGGTGTCACCTGGTGGCTGTTGTGGCTCCCAGGCCCGATGCACTGGTCACACAGCAGCTGCAGGTCATCCTCACAGAAGAAGGTCAGAACCTGGTTGTGCTGCTCACAGCTAGTGCCGGGCTCCTGACTGTTGCTCTTGCTTGTCGAGCTATACAAGTCCTGGGCCATTTTAACCATCTCCCCAAGCTGGATATTGCATGAGAGATTCCTCTCGTGGCATGCGTGTCGACAGACCGGACAGGGGAACCATTCTTGCAGATGTTCACAGAAGGATGAGAGGCAGGTAATACAGAAGTTGTGTCCGCATTCTGTGGTGACTGGGTCTTGCAGGTCATCCAGACAGATGTTACATTTGATCTCTGCCTGGAGCCTGGCCAAGTTCGATGCCCGTGACATCAGGCTAGGCTGGGGATAAAGGTCTGGACCTGGGTGGGCTTTCTTCTGACACTTGGCTCTGGGGTGCCCTGCAGGGACAAGCTGACTCAGTTGTCCTGCAGTTTTCACAGTCCCTCCTTGAAACAGCTGTCACCCCACTGATGTCCCCTGGGTTCCCCTATAGTGGTGGAAGCCTTGAGTCCTTTGTGGTTTTAGACTCTAATTCCGGCTTCCACGAGGTCCTTGGCATGGGCTTGCAGCCCGTGACATCTCAAGTGGACAGCTGCTCTTCTGGACTCTGGCAGCTCACAGTTGCTATGAGTAAAAAGGAATTCCTTTAAAATAATAAAAGTAATACTAGGTTACTTCAGATGGACTCAGGTCCCACTCAGTGCCTGACTCCCTTTAAACTCTGACTGATGTCACACATCCCAGTCATTCCCAAGCCTGGAACCCTGTGCCCACCTGGCCACACAGTCCATGTGTTCACCAGTCCTTCCAGGGCAGAGCCCTGGGTGTAGACTGACAATCAACAAGAGGTGTCACAGTCTTGATAAAATATCCTGTAACCCATGATCCTCTCTGCTTCCCACCTCCCAAGTGCTGACATGATAGGACTGAGACCACAGGAATCCTGATGGAAATCACATTCATGGCCTCAAGCAGGCTAAGCAGGTGCTCTACACACTGAGCTACGTCCTTAGGCCATGATTTTCATTGCTTTGCTTTGTTGTTTTTGTTTTGATATGGCTTGTTTTCTTTTTTGTGCGAAGTTTTCAGTAGTAGCTCAGCTGACCTAATTCACCACGTAGGTCAGGCTGACCTCCAATTCACAGAGATCCACCAGCCTCTGCCTCCGGGTGCTGGACATAAAGGCTGTGTCCACTTTGGATCTTTTAACACAGTCTCTACAATAGCAGGGTTGGCATGGGACTCCCCATGGCACATTCAGCCTGGGTTTGCTTTGAAATGAAAGCAATGCTGTTTGTTTCAGCCTCCTAAATGCAGGGATTACAGCCAAGTAGCACAGGGTAGGCTGGTTCTTTTATGTGACATCTAGGAAGCAGCTACATCCCAACCACCAGCCAAACTCTTGGAATCAGGTAAATAAGGACAATCTTGCTCTAAACTTTCACCTCTCTCTGCCTTCTTAAAAGAAATCATACCAAATTTGGTTTTCATTTTTATAATTAAATGTGCCACAGAAGACCTTAGGAAGTAAAAACCCAGAATACAGATAACCTTAGTATGCAAACCAATGAAATAAAAGTAAACCCTGCAGGGTGATGAGACACACCTTTAGTCCCAGGCTATGCTGGGACTTGCAGCAACACCCCCCCCCCCACACACACACTTTTTTCTGTGCTTTGAGTGTTGAAATGTGGAGCACCATGTCCTACCCATCTGCTTCCACAACTATATTTTTCTTCCTTCCTTCCTTCCTTCCTTCCTTCCTTCCTTCCTTCCTTCCTTCCTTCCTTCCTTCTTTTCTTCCTTCCTTCCTTGTACTTCAAGACTGGGTTTCTCTGTGTAGCACTGGTTGACCTGGAACTCACTCTGTAGACCATGCTAGCCTCAAATTCAGAGATCCGCCTGCCTCTGCCTCCCAAGTGCTGGGATTAAAGGTGTGCACCATCTCAGCCCAGCACAAATACATTTCTTAATTTCATCTATTAAGTAAATATGGAAGAAAAACGAGAACCTCACATGTTTATCGCTTTTTTTAAAAACATACTTTTATTTAGTTTTTGAGACAGGGTCTTAATAGGTAGCTCTGGCTGACCTGGAATTCCCTATGTAAATTGGCCTCTGAAGTCAGAAATCCACTTGCCTCTGCTTCCCAGATGCTGGCATGTTGGTCTTTTTAAATAAACATTTTCCCCCATCAAAGTCTTACATACATATGGAAACATCAAGAATTCATTTGACAACAGCTAATTTATCATGGGAGATCTAAGTCTGTGGTCACTGCCAAAATTCAAAAGGAACAGGAAATAGCAGCACTTTCTGCCACGCTTCAGTCTCAAACTGCAGGATCAAAACATTTACCCCAACAATCACGACGGGTTTTCTGTTTGTTTCCTGGAGACTGTGTCTGACATAGCCCAGGATGGTGTGGAACTGGCTATGTGTCTGAGGACGGTCCTCAACTGTGGATCCTCCTGTCTCCACCTCCCTGAGTCTGGGAGTATAGGTTTTTATTTTATTGTATGAATTGTATTTTATAGGATGTTATTGTGTCGTCTAGATTGTTCTATAACCCACAATCCTCTAGCCTCAGCTCCCTGAAGCACAAGGATTATGGGCCTGTACCACCGCAGGCTAACCATGTTTAGGAGATGGCTTGGTTGATAAAGAGCCTGCCTCGAAAGCATAAGGAACAGTTCAATCCCAAGAACTCATATAAAAATACCAGGTATTTGTGCTCACAACTGTTAACCCAATGTAGAGAAGGGAGAGACAGGATACTTGGGACTCATGGGCTAACCACTCTAGTCTAACTGTGCATGCGGCTCCAGACCAATAAGAGACCCTGCCTCAAAGGAGGTGAACAGAATCCCGAGGATGACAGCGGGGGTTGTCCTCTGGCCTCAACATGCACGTACATATAGGTGCATGTGCCCTCCCCACACACACAATAAAAATGTATGCCAGAGAACAGACTATGGGGGGAAGAAGAGGCCTTGAATGAATGAGTTAAGGCAAGAAAACAGTGATTCAAGTGACAGCTGCTGATGCCCCATTTGGGAGACAAACTGAAGATGCAGTAGCTTTGACCTCTGTGGATGGAGGTTGAACTCATTGAAACAATCACTGTAAATTAAGCTGGGAGAAGTGTGAATGCGTGTGTGAAGGATTAGCGGCTGAGAAGGTGGATTAGAAACAAGAGCTAGTGTGTAGCTCAGGGCTAGAATGCTTGACTACCTTATGCCCTGGGTCTAATCTTCAGTATGAGAGTAGGAAACAAGAGGCCAAGTTTTGTTAGGCTAGATGGCATCCCAGTGCACAGGATGCTCAGAAGACCGCATCAAGTTGGTCAAGCTGGTTACAGAGAGAGATCCTGTCTCAAAAATAAAAGGCTAAGAAGGTGGTTCAAAGGGTCAACAAGTCAAGATGTGCCACCAAATCTGATGACCCGTGTTTGATATCTACAACTATTTTGGGAGTAGAGTGCAAACTGCCATAAATAAGTTCTCTGACCACCACAAATGTGCTGTGAAGCTCTCCAACCTCCAATGCACAAGTCATTGTCAAACCAAAACAGCTCTAGTGTGTACACGCCTTTTCTCTGGGAGACTAGGAGGCAAACCAGGAGTTCAAGGTCTTTGTCAACTATTAGTGACTTAGATGCCAGTGTCTTAGCTGTATGGAATCTATCAAGAACAGAGGAAATGAGACTGAA
This sequence comes from Myodes glareolus, assembly GCF_982192425.1. Lineage (NCBI taxonomy): Eukaryota > Metazoa > Chordata > Mammalia > Rodentia > Cricetidae > Myodes > Myodes glareolus. The sequence continues at coordinate 10,126,695 of NC_142048.1, read as the reverse complement.
GGCTGCAAAGATGGCCCCATGAGAAAGATGATGGCTCTGATTACCAGAGCCGACGTAGAGTCAGACTTAATGGGAATCTGTAATCTGGGAGATAGGAGGCAGGCAGAATCCCCAGAAACTCACTTCTGGCATACGCCATGTCAAACAAGAGAACCACCTCAAGCAAGGAAGAGAACTATCCTCTACCCTCCCCATGTGCGCTGCAGCAAGCCCTTGCCTATCCACTCACACAAGAGCACGCACGCGTGTGTACACACACACACACACACGCACACACTCCATCCACACAAACCCAAAATTAAAAAAATGATCTTGTAAAATAAATTTAAAAACATTTGACAACTAACTCATTTCACAACTTCTAAGAAGCCGGGAGGTCCTAGGCTGGTCTGTCTTCCGGTTGCTAGAGATCTCCTGGGTGCTCGAATGGTCAGGGGTGTGTCGCATTTGTCGTAGCACCACATTTCTCAGAGTTGGCTGAACTTAGATTTGGTTTTGTCTTGTTTTGTCTAATGTCCTTGCCAAATTAGCCAAAGAACTAAGGCCTGTGGTCTATATTACACCGACGTGGTGTGGGGTTAGGGTGCCAAGATTTTGAGAGGTTCAGGATCTGTTCCTGTACAGAAATAAGGCCAAATGGCGCTGGTAAAGGAATGATTGAAGGTGTAGAGGAGAGACCTGTCATTCATATTATAGAAGGAGAGCTCACCCAACTCATAATCCAAAAAGATGCCGATCCTGCTGGGCTGCACCACTGGCAGAAACTCTGTTCTTTTGGGCCCATGGGTGACATAGCCATTCTCACTGTATCTCCCAATTGCCCAGAAGCCCTCAGCAACTGAGGGCTGCTTGCTCCAGTGCATGGGAAAGCTGCCTTGACACATACCCAATGTCCACAGGGGCTTGTTTCCCACCTTTACTTCCCAGAAGCAACGGCCTGAGTGCAATCCTCTACATCCCAGGAGAGCAGGCCAGCGAAATCTCCTAGGGCTAGCATGAACACATTGTCTTGCTTCTTCATAAAGTACGGATTTTCTATCCTCAGAGATAATAAGGTGAGGGTGTGCTGTGTCAAGATCAAAATTCATATTGATCTGAAATTGCCTGATGATCCTGTCCAAGCCTGCGTACTGTGGTGGGAGACTGAGACCATATTGCTTTGTCCTGAATGACCAGAGTGGGGGGCGTTTCAGCTTGTCACATTCATGGTAATCTCTCAGAAGGCTTCTCAGAAGTGCGACATCTGTCTGCACATGCTTGGCCTGTGCCCCCTTCAACAGATCTTCTAACGCCGATAAATGCTCTGACAGGGTCCCAACATACTCATTTAGCGATGCTAAACCCGCCAGCTCCTCAATGTGTATCTCATTCAGAAGCACCTCATGCTCATTCTGCAGAAACAACTTGACTTGCTCAAATTCAAAGCACATCTTTTTTTTCTTATATCCAAACTTCTTCCTCAGCTCAAGAGCTGTTCTGTGCTGCAAGCTCAGTGTTTTCTTACCTTGCTTCACCTCGTCCTCCAGAAACTCTATGCTGCCTCTGAGCAACCACCTGTAACGAAAGGCGGCTTTCTTCAGACAGCAGACCGAGTGCGTATCATGTTTAGCAGTGAACCTGCACTGGGGACATATGAACTCTTGATCCTCCACGCAGAAAAGCGTCTGAATCTGGTTGTGCCTCTGACACACAGCGAGGACTTCCCGCCTCCTCCCTCTGCTCGGTCTCTGCAGCTCCCTTACGATATCAGTCAAGTTACGGATCTGGGGGTTCCTGTGCCAGAATCTCCCAAAGGAGGACCTTTTGCAGATAGGGCAGGGGAAGGCATCTCTTAGGTCCTTCCAGGAAAAACTGAGGCACTCGTGACAGAAGTTGTGCCCACAGATAATGGTCACTGGGTCTCTGAAGAGAGCCAAGCAAATGGGACAGGTGCATGTTTCCTGCAAGTTTTTCAGGGCTGTGGAGAAGTCCATTGGCCTGTAAGCAAAGCCGGTGGAGAAGGCCCCTAGGCAGGGCCTGTCTCCTAGGAACTTAAGACACTGTGAGCTGTGGGTGTCCTTCCAAGTCCTTACAGAATGAGCAGCTGGAGGTGTCACTGTCCTTGCAGAGTGGTGGTATTCCCTGACATCTAACCAAAGCGCCTTAACGGAGCTTGAAAGTGGAGAGGAATTGAAAGCCTGTAGCTGTCTCACAGACTGGGTCGTGTGCTTTAAGAAAGTGCTCACGGGTGTGATGGACCCTGTATTCCTGTGGATGAGAAAAAAATGTTTTACTTTTATAATTTTTAATTATGTGCAGGTAAGCATGAGTGCAGGTGCCCAGGGAGGCCACAGCTTTGAACCCCCCCGGAGCTAGAGGTTTCAGTGCTTGTGAACCCAAGACAGCATGCACAGATAGGGGGAGAGCCAGCAGGACGGCCACATGAATCGAGGCGCTTGAGGCCAACCATGATGACCTGAGCTCTAGCCCTAGATCTCTATGATGGAAAGAAGGAACAATTCTGTAAACTGTTCTCTGACTGCCACATGTGGCCTATGGTATGTGCTTGAGTATCGGAACAAACCAACGCACACACACACACACACACACACACACACACACACACACACACCCCAAAAAACTACTTTAAAATAAAGGTAAGGAGGAGAGAACAAACTCCATAAATCTGTCCTCTGACCTCCAAATATACACTGTGGCTCAAACACCCTTACATATCAGGCATGTACCAGCATGTAAATATACTATGTATATATATCTATATGTGTGTGTGTATAATGTTTAATATATAGTATGTTTACTATATATGGGATTGATACATACTTATTTATTTATTAAATGAGTGTTTTGGAGAAATCCACACGCGGGAGCCCATGTCTGACTCAGTTTCCATCTGGAGTCATTTCTGATTTAAAGAAGTCATTTGAGTTCAAACTTGCATGCTCTACTTTTTCTTACATCCTTGAGGGCTGTGAGAGACTTCTGACTTAGCCCGTGAGAAAAGAACAGTCTATCTAGTAGAAAGCATACTGCTGACGACAAACCTCAGAAACATCAAGAGAGAAAGTAAGGCTGCTTCTGAGCAGCAAGCACATGTTGGAGCGGAGGCTGCTCTCTCAAGCACAGGAATGGTCTTTGTGCTTAGACACTGACTGACCGTCTGTGCTGTGCTTTGTTCTGCTTTTGTATAGAAGCAAGTTCTGAAATAAACTCGGGGCTGTTTGGCTGCTTTGGTATGACCAGTCAGACCTCCTGATTCTATCCTGTCTTCTGTTTCTTCTGACTTTTCTTTGGTCTTGAGGATCCCCTATCCAGGAATCCTAGCTGACCGTGTAGGAGTGGGCTCCTACAGGTGACACCCAGCTATGCGGCCTTCTGGGGAGGAGTGTCTTCCTAGGGACACCTCAGATTCCAAGAGCACTCAGAGGTGTGGTAAGTATATCCTGGGAGTATCAGCAGTGGCGTGCTGTAAATATAAAAACCTCAGCAGCCGAACGGCATAAATACAAAATACTAAGCAGTCGCGTGGTGTAAATACAAAAAAGAGGTTAGATGTACAGCGTGAAAAACAGGTAAGAAGGGCTGGAGACATGGCTCAGAGGTTAAGAGCACTGACTGCTCTTCCAGAGGTCCTGAGTTCAATTCCCAGCAACCGTATTGTGGTTCACAATCATCTGTAAATGAGATCTGGTGCCTGCAAGTGTACATGCAAGCAGAACACTGTATATGTAATAAATAAATAAATCTTTAAAAAAAAACAAGTAAGAAGTAACTCGAGTATAATTGTAAAATAAGAAGTAACTTGTACATACATGTAAAAAAAAGTAAATATGGGCCAAGAAAACAGCAAACGGCTGTGTGTACATTTACTTATAGATACTTTAAAGGTTAGGGGTACTAAGGAAGGACAACAGCAATTGCTTCAGTTTTGGAAATCTATAAAGGATGTGCAACCCTGGTTCCCTGCAGAAGGGAGTATGAGTCTAGAGATTTAAAAAGGTATGTGCGAATGAACAAGCTCCCTTTGTCTTGGTCTGTGTTTAGACTGTTACTATGTTGCTGTTTTATGTGATCATGTCTTTGAAAAGTCTAAGTGGTACCGGTACCTGTCTGTCTGTCCTTACTGTCCCTTGTTGTCTGTTGACCTTTGTTATCCTGGAAGAGATGAGGCAGGCAGCCTCAGCCTCTAGCCTCCTGAGCATTTTTATTGGCTCAGTTCCAGGACTTTGGGTCCCCAATGCAAAATTTCTCTAAGGAGAGGCATGGCAAGGGCCACCTCCCTTCGTTGTTCCCTGGCCCCCAGCCAGTCAGCAGCTCCTGCAGAGGGCAGGGGGTGCACATGCTCAGGTGGACAGAGATACTACAGGGAGACAGGCTCGTGTGAACAGGGCGGCAGAGAATTGACTGCTTGCAGTTGAGAAACTGCACGGATGTGAAACAGAGAATCTTTTATTGTGGTTGGAGAAGTTAACAAAAAAAATTTTTTTTTCAGGAATACAGGCAGTCAAGGACACTCTGTGCCCACCAGCTCTGCTCCCCATATTTCTTTTCTAAGCCAAGTTCTTCTGCACTATGATGACACTCAAGGTCTCTTCTGCTGGCCAGCAGTTTCTCATCTTAACCCTTCTCTGCCTTGATACTGCTTGAAAAAATGTTGAGTTATACCAACCTGTGTACTTTGGAAAGCGTTGACTTTAAAGTAAAAGTTAAAGATACATAGGTTTTAATCATTTAGAGCCAATGGGTTACAAATACTTATCATTTTTAAAGGAAATTGGGTACAAATTATTATTAAGATAAAGAAAACTGCTGCAAGTTTCAAAAGTTTCACATTAGCACAGTTTTTTATATGTTAATGCAAAATTAAATTATTCTTATTGTAATAATAATATTACAATTATAATATATATATATATAGGCTCTTGTTTGAAATGTATCTATGCAATGTTCTGAACTGCTGGAAGAACTCATGAGAGGAGACACTGATGGAGATTTGCATTTTGTCTGAAGGACAAGGGAGCAAACAAGAGACTGAAATGACAGAAAAAGAATCCATCTGAGAGCAGACCAGAGACAAGGAACTCCACCGGAACAACTATGGGGGAGTAACCGCTGAGCGAGTGAGCCAGAGCCAGAGACTACTGAGGGTACAGACATGAATCTGGGACCTTCAAGGGAGTAGACCTAAGCCAGGACTCCTGAGGGTCTGGGCATGAGTCTAGGATCCCCGAGGAACTATGCCTAAGCCAGGACCTCTGCCAGTCTGGGTATGAATCTGGGACCTCCGAGGGAGTAGGCAGGAACCAGAGATCTCTGCAGGTCCAGGCATGAGTCTGGGACCTCAGAGGGAATAGGACTGAGCCAGGACCTCTGCAGTTCTGAATGCACCTGAACCTGGGACATCAGAGGCAGTAGATTGGAGCCAGAGAATTTTGCAGGACCAACTCCGAGTCAGGGACTTCTGCAGGAGTGGATCCAGACCAGGATTTACAGAAACAGGTCAAAGCCAGTAATCTAGCCCAAAGTAGGCCTGAGACAGCAAACTTCAAGGGAGCAGAGCAAAGCCTGGGAATGCTGAGCTATCTCCAGGAACATGAAGTAGGCAACGAGGTAACTAGAACCATGGCACTGACTGTACCATGAGGAACAACCATCTGAGCTTTGGATTTACTGACACCTAGAAGATTAATTACCAGAATCACAGACAGCCCCAAGCACACCAATTACAGGAAAACACAAGTAGACAAGGTAAGATCACAAACAACACCACAAAGAGCAACATGACACCAATAAAACCTAAAGACCCTATAACAGCAAGACGTGAACAACCAAATATGGATGAACCAGAAGAAAATTATCTAAAAAATAACCTCAAGAGAATGTTTGAAATTCTTAAAGATGAAATGAGAAATTCCCTTAAAGAAATGGAGGAAAAGACAAACAAAAAATTGGAAGACATCAGCAAATTCCTTAAAGAAACCAAGAAAAAGCAAACAAACATATGGAAGAAACTATTCAAGACTTGAAAACTGAAATAGAGACAATAAAGAGAACACAAGCCAAGGGAATTATAGAAACAGAAATCATGAGAAAACGATCAGGAACCATAAGCACAAGCATGAGTAGCAGAATACAAGAGATGGAAGATAGAATCTCAAACACTGAAAATACAATAGAGGAAATAGACTCATCAGTCAAAGAAAACATTAAATCTAACAAAAGCTTAACCCAAAATATCCAGGAAATATGGGACACCATGAAAAGGCCAAATCTAAGATTAACAGGTATAGAAGAAGAAGAAGTTCAACTCAAAAGCACAGAAAATATATTTAACAAAATCATAGAAGAAAACTTTCCTAACCTAAAGAAAGATATGCCTATGAAGATATGAGTTAAAGAACACCAAATAGACTGAGTCCAAATAAAGTCCCCTTGTCACTTTGATAATAATCAAAACACTAAACATACAGAATAAAGAAAGAATATTAAGAGCTGCAAAGGAAAAAGGCCAAGTAACATATAAAAGTAGACCTATCAGAATTACACCTGCATTCTCATCGGAGACAATGAAAGCCAGAAGGGCATGGTCAAGTGTTATGCAGACATTAAGAGACCACGGATGCCATCCCAGACTACTATATCCAACAAAACTTTCAATCACCATAGAAGGACAAAACAAGATATTCCATGACAAAAACCAGATTTAACCAATCAATACCTAGCCACAACCAGGCCCTACACAAAATATTAGAAGGAAAACTTCAAACCAAGGAAGTTAGCTAAACCAACAAAAACACAGAAAATTGATAGTCTAATAGCAGCAAATCCCAAAGAAGGGAAAATGTACAAATTAACCTCACCAACAATGAAAACTAAATTAATAGGAGATAGCAATCACTGGTCATTAATATCCCTTAATATAAATGGACTCAACTCGCCTATCAAAAGGCATAGGCTAACAGATTGGATACAAAAATAGAATCCATCCTTTTTCTGCATACAAGAAATACATCTCAACCTCAAGAACAGACATCGTCTCAGAGTAAAGGGTTGGGAACAAATATTCCAATCAAATGGACAAGTGAGTGTGGCTATCCTAATATCTAACAAAATAGACTTCAAACTAAAATCAGTCAAAAGAGACAAAGAAGGGTATTTCATATTAGTCACAGAAAAAATCCATCAAGAGGAAACCTCAATACTGAACATCTATGCCCCAAATACAAGAGCACTCTCATATGTAAAAGAAACACTTCTAAAGTTTAAAAAATACATTAAACCCCAAACACTAATAATGGGAGATTTCAAGACTCCACTCTCATCACTGGACAGGTTAATCAGACAAAAGATTAACAGAGAAATAAGGGAACTAACAGATGTTATGACTCAAATGGACTTAACAGATACCTATAGAATATTTCATCCAAACAGAAAAGAATATATCTTCTTCTCAGCACCTCATGGAACCTCCTCAAAAACTGACCACATACTCGGTAACAAAACAAACCTATACAAAATAAATTGGAATGCAATTATTTGTATTCAACAAACACAAAAAAACTGGAATAACCCAATGTATCTTATCAGATCACCATAGTTTAAAACTAGAAGTCAACAGCAATATTAATTCCCGAAAGCCCACAAACACATGGAAATTGAACAATGCTCACCTGAATCATCAATGGGTCAAGGAAGAAATAAAGGGAGAAATTAAAGACTTCCTAAAATTCAATGAAAACAACCACACAACATACCCAAATTTATGGGACACAATGAAAGCAGTGTTAAGAGGAAAGTTCATAGCCCTAAATTTCTACATAAAGAAGCTGGAAAAATCCCACACTAGTGAATTAACAGAACATTTGAAAACTTTAGAACAAAAAGAAGCAAACTCACCTAAGAGAACTAGATGGCAGGAAATAATCAAATTGATAGCTGAAACCAACAAAATAGAAACAAAACAATACAAAGAATCAATGACACAAAGAGTTGATTCTTCGAGAAAATCAACAAAATAGATAAACCTTTATCCAAACTAACCGAAAGGCAGAGAGAGAATATCCAAATTAACAAAATCGGAAATGAAAAGGGGGACATAACAACAGACACTGAGGAAATACAGAGATCATTAGGTCATATTTTGAAAACCTGTACTCCACAAAATTTGAAAACTTAAAGGAAATAGACAACTTTCTGAATAAATATCACTTACTAAAATTAAATCAAAACCTGATAAGCAAGTTGAACAGAACTATAACTGCTGAAGAAATAGAAACAGTAATCAAAAGTCCCCAAACAAACAAACAAAAAAGGTCCAGGACCATACCAATATTTATCCCTCTAATTATTCCACACAATAGAAATAGAAGAAACACTGCCAAACTCTTTTTATGAGGCTACAATTACCCCCAATACCCAAACCACAGAAAGAGATTACTAATAAAGAGAATTATAGACTCATGAACATTGATGCAAAAAAAAAACTAAATAAAATACTGGCAAATTGAATCAAAGAACACATCAGAACCATCATCCACCATGATCAAATCGGCTTCATCCCGGAGATGTAGGCATGGTTCAACATATGAAATTCTGTCAATGTAATCCACCATATAAACAAACTGACAAATAAAAACCACATAATCATCTCAATTAGATGCCGAAAAAGCTTTCAACAAAATACAACATCCCTTCATGATAAAGGTCTTGGAGAGAGCAGGGATACAAGCAACATACCTAAACATAATAAAGGCAATATACAGCAAGCCAACAGCCAACATCAAACTAACTGGAGAGAAACTCCCAACAATTCCACTGAAATCAGGAACAAGACAAGGAAATCAGGAACAAGATACTCTCTCCAAATCTATTCAATATAGTTCTTGAGGTCCTAGCTAGAACAATAAGACACCAAAAGGAGATCAAGGGGATACAAATTGGAAAAGAAGAAGTCAAACTCTCACTGCTTGCTGATAATATGATATTTTACATAAGCGACCCCAAAAATTCTACCGAGGAACTTCTATGCCTCATAAACACTTTAAGTAATGTAGCATGATACAAGATTGACTCAAAAAAAATTAGTAGCCCTTCTGTACACAGATGATAAAAGGGCTGGGAAAGAAATCAGAGAAACAACACCCTTCACAATAGCCACAAATAGCATAAAATATCTTGGAGTAACTCTAACCAAACAAGTGGAAGACTTGTATGACAAGAACTTTAAATCTTTGAAGAAAGAAATTGAAGAAGATACCAGAAAGTGGAAAAATTCCCATGTTCCTGGGTAGGCAGAATTAACATAGTAAAAATGGCAATCTTACCAAAAGCAATCTACAGATTCAATGCAATGCCCATCAAAATCCCAGCAAAATTCTTCAAAGCCCTCAAAAGAATGGTACTCAACTTCATATGGAAAAGCAAAAAACCCAGGATAGCCAAAACAATCCTGTACACTAAAAGAACTTCTGGAGGCATCACAATCCCTGACTTCAAACTCTACTACAGAGCTACAATACTGAAAACACCCTGGTGTTGGCATAAGAACAGACAGGAGGACCAGTGGACTCAAATCGAAGACCTGAATATTAATCCACACACCTTTGAACACCTGATTTTTGACTAAGAAGCAAAAAATATCAAATGGAAAAAAAAGAAAGCATATTTAACAAATGGTGCTGGCATAACTGGATATCAACATGTAGAAAAATGAAAATAGACCCATATCTATCACCATGCACAAAACTCAAGTCTACATGGATCAAAAATCTCAACATAAAGCCAGCCACACTGAACCTTATAGAAGAGAAAGTAGGAAGTACACTTGAACACACTGGCATAGGGACTACTTCCTAAATATAACCACAGTAGCACAGACACTGAGAGAAACAATAAATGGGACCTCCTGAAACTGAAAATCTTCTGTAAAACAAAGGACACGGTCAACAAGACAAAACGACAGCCTACAGAATGGGAAAAGATCTTTACTAATCCCACATCAGAGGGCTGATCTCTAAAATATACAAAGAACTCAAGAAATTGGTCATTAAAAAAAACAACAACAAATAATCCAATAAAAAAAAATGGAGTACAGACCCAAACAGCGAACTCTCAACAGAGGAATCTAAAATGGCCAAAAGACACTTAAGGAAATGTTCAACATCCTTAGTTATCAGAGAAATGCAAATCAAAACAACTCTGAGATTCCATCTTATACCTGTAAGAATGGCCAGATCAAAAACACTGATGACAACTTATGCTGGGGAGTTTGTGGGGAAAAGGGAACACTTCTGCATTACTGGTGGGAATGCAAGCTGGTACAACCCCTTTGGAAGTCAGTGTGGCAATTTCTCAGAAAATTAGGAAACAACCTTCCTCAAGACCCAGTAATACCACTTTTGGGTATATATCCAAAGGATGCTCAATTGTGTCACAAGGACATGTGCTCAACTATGTTCATATCAGCATTGGTTGTCATAGCCAGAATCTGCAAACAACCTAAATGCCCCTTGACCGAAGAATGGATAAGGAAAATGTGGTACATTTACACAATGGAGTACTTCACAGCAGAAAAAAAATAATGACATTTTGAATTTTACAGTCAAATGGGTGGAGCTAGAAAGCATCATTTTGAGTGAGGTAACCCAGACACAGAAAAACAATTATCACATGTAGTCACTCATAAGTGGTTTTTAATCATAAAGCAAAGAAAACCAGCCTACAAATCACAATCTCAGAGAACTTAGACAACAACTAAGAGAGACATACATGGATCTAATCTACATGTGAAATAGAAAAAGACAAGATCTCCTGAGTAACTTGGGAGCATGGGGACCTTGGATGAGGGTTGAAGGGGAGGGGAGTGGCAGGGAGGGGAGCACAGAAAAATGTAGAGCTCCATAAAAATCAATAAAATAAAAAAGAAAAAAAATCATCTATGTACAATGCTGAGTTTATTAGGAAACTATAAAAATGCTGAATATTTATCCGTGTTATGCTAATTCTGATTTGATTTTCTCCACTAAGAAGGCTGGTGATTCTTCAGTGAAGAATAGTTATGTTAATTATGCAATCATGCTCTTTAAAGGTGAAAGGAAGACTGAGGTCCTAAATACAAGTTAATAATTAATCATCATGATACAATCCTCTGAGTTATAGGGGCCTGTGTGATTGGCCCCCTATAAAATAACAAGGCTAAAGCTCTTATCTCTTCAGACCTCCATAGAAAAGTCCAAGCATGCTCTTAAAAACTTCAACATCACATCTATGGTCAGTAAATGAAAACTGCAGTCTAACTGCTCCTATGATGGTTAGTCATAGGACAAAATGCTTATGAGTCTGTATTAATTTTGAGGGTCAAAAAAAATAACGAACTGAGAATATCAATACAGGATGTAAGGGTTTGAAGGCATAAAAGCTTGGAGATTATATGGGTCTGAGAAGATAGTCTAAAAATATAGATAAAATTTGTAAGAAATAATAGCTTAAGATGTATATAGGAATTTACAAGAGTTCTTTCCCCTTTCATAATATTATTATACTAGAATTTCAAAAGTTCAGAGTTTAACATTAATAAAATTCTGACAAGCTAATAGAGCAATGATTGCTCACTGTTTGGGTCACAAGCTCAATATTTTAAATTTCTTTTGATTGTCTTCTGAATATAGGCTTATATGCTGTTTAACCCAAATCATATTTTTTGTTAGAACTCCAGGGTATGAGTCGACTCCTTTGTTTCACAGATATCTGCTACCTCCTTTTTCTAAAATATGGATTCCAGTACAGACTAATAATACTAATATATTGGAAACTTTTATGTCCTTTTATAAAATGGAGATTCATACAAACTTTGGAAAATTTAGAAAATTATATACCTTGAATCCACTTTTCACATGCCAAAATGATTATGGTATTTTTTTTCTCTCCTGGTCTTGGGACTCTTCCCCTTCATTAATTATTAAGAATATGTGTATACAAATTTCAAATGAGTCCATAAATTTAACTTCTGTCCCCAGTCTGTATCTGTTTTGCCAGATTTCCACTTGACTGATAAACACATCCAAGCATCAGTTGCTGATAATAACCTGCTCCAAATGACTATGAGTCCTGACCTTGCTGAAACTTGATGTGGACCAATCCAGTCAATGTGACTGCTGTCTTTTCAGCTTGTCAATGCACCAGATCCTTCTAAGTTCCCTCATTGCTTTTGACTAACAATCTTGCCTTCCAGGGCCCTAAGAACAGTGTCCTAAGGTCAGCAGGAAGTAATTACAGAAATGAACACATCGTCCCTGTCCACCACCTGGAATGTTAGATAAAAAAAAAAAGAAAATTTCTCTGTCAGTCATCACAGGGATTTTGGTCACTGATGCCTTCAATAAGTAAATAATTCCTACCTGGGTGCCATTAAACTAATGATGCTAAAACCTCAATATCAGTCTCTGGAACAAACTCATCTCAAGGATTTGAGATGATGTACTATGCAGGGGCAAGGAATTTTGAAAGAGCACATTGAAATCTTAATTAAAAAATATAACCAAAAAAGAGGGGAATTAGCGTTATATCCACAGTCACCATATATGTGTCTTATTTTAAAATTTTAAAAATTTAAAATTGGATGTCTGTGAGCAATCTGCCATGAATAGATTTTGGCATGAAAGCCCCACCAGCATGAGACCACCACCCAATTCACTCAAGTTTAGTGGAAAGATCCATCCACTTGCTTATGGAAGAGTCCCAGCAATGTTTTGGTATGGGGAGAGGGCATGAAACTGAAGCTCAATTGAAAGATGCTGATTCTTATGTTCCTGATGATACTCCAGAAAAGCCAGGGTGAGACCGACTGGGCCTATGTTCCTGATCCACCTGTTTCACATCCTGCTGTTTGGGAAGGAAAGGAGATTGTAGTCACAGTCGACCACATACATCTTTTAGATCAACCTGCCATACAAGAGTTCCTGATTACTTGAAAATTTTCTCATGTTGGGTATGAAAAAGCAATTCCTGTATGTTTAGCAAAGAATATTGCTTTGGAGGGATGTCTGGTGATGTTTCCAAAATTAATTATGGGACATGGTAAACAATGTACTTATTTTACAAAGTGATTGCTTCCTCAAGGTAATTGGGTAAATGATACTTCACCCCTTCAAAGATTTCCTCCATGCACGAAGGAACTGCGAGAGTCTCGTGGAACTTTGCTGTGGAGAGAATGCACACCACAGGGACATCACAGGACATTCTTGACTGGTCTGGAAATCAAGAAGACTATGGCGCCTCTTATCCTTTGTCTACAGCATACTCTCGGGATCAAGGACTGCCAGCTGGAATGTGGTATTCCAGTACAAAATTTCCACAAACTTATATTTGGGAACTTGCTGCTGCCATAGGAAAAGTGGCAGGACAATCCAGTTCTTCTAAACCCACACCCCTCATAAGACCCATACCCATGCTCTTGGTGACTTTACTTTCTTCCTGAACATATGTTTCCTTCCATTAACATAAAAAAATCTATATTAAAAAAAATCAAGGCTGAGGTTGAAGCTCAGCAGATTGAGTGCTTGCTTCGCATGCACCAAGCTCTGGATTTGGTCCCAAGTGTAATTATATATATAAAGTAATCCCAGCACTTGGGGGTTTGAAATAAGGTGATGGCAAATTAAGGCCAGTGTGGACTTAATGGAAAGAACTTGCCTCAATGCAAAACAAAATACAACTCAATACATCACCAAATAACAACATTCCAAAGTCCATAGTCATTCTAGACTACATAGGGAATTTGGGACCAGCTTGAGATGCATAACACCTTGCCTCAAAAATAAATGCATAGCCAGCCAGCCAGTCAGCCGATAGGTTGGAATGCTAGCTGGCACTGATGACACGGGAATTCTGGGCTCTCCTTCTGTGTCCTCACACACGACTGTGCAGCCTTTAGAACTGTTTTGAGCCGGGTGGTGGTGGCACATGCCTTTAGATCCAATACTCAGGAAGCAGAGGCCAGCCTGGTCTACAGAATGAGTTCCAGGACAGTCAGGGCTACACAAAGAAACCTTGTCTCAAAAAACAAAAATTCAAAAAAAAAAAAAAAAGAAAGAAAGAAAAACAAAACAACAGCTTATGTTTAAATGCTTCACTAATAGTCTGTCATACTCTATTGATTGAAGTTATCAAAATCTTAGATATAACCATAGAGGGTTTCACAAGATGAAGTGCCATTTTTATACTATCTATGATGATACGAACAGATACAGCTAGACAGTGGGCTCTAACAGGAGTGTTGCACCCCAGACTCCCACTGAATTAGCGACATGGTACAGATGACCTTGGTTTCTGAGGGCTTTAGTGGCGGTTTCAGAAAGTTGGGTGCAATAAATGATGATCATTAAGCCAAACTGTAAGGGAGGGGTGTGGCGAGTGGGGAGTACCCCGCAATCACTGGGGAAGGAAACTGAGGCAGGGTCGTTGCCAAGATCTGGGGGATGAGCTGCTTTCCCTATGAGAATCTAAATATATTTTAATTTTTTAGAAGGTATTTTTTAGCTTATATGGGGAAGGGCATGCCGTGTCATGGTCTCTGTGTGGACGCCAGATAACAGTTTGTGGGAAATGGTTCTCTCTTTCCACCATTTGGGCCCTGGGGATCCACATCAGAATGCCTAGAACTCAAGAAGCTGGGTAGGAGGACAAGTCTGAGGCCATGAAGCCCACCACCTTTCACACATATCAGTCCCTGATTTTCCTGGGCCCAGATACCCTGTTTATGCCCCTCATTTCCTTAGTCTGCCTCTACAGATCCAGGTCCCCTTCAGTCCCAAGTCGACCCTTCACCCCACTGCAGCATTCTAGACGTCGAGAGAGGCAGATGCCCCCGAGTTCCAGGCCAGCCAGGACACTAAGTGCGATATGGTCACAAAACAACAAACCCATCAACCAACGAAAAAAGGATGTATTAAATTGGACCAGCTGGGCCAACAAGGTGGCTCACAGAGTAAAGGTGATTTCAGTCATGTGACGCACAGGACCACCTGAATTCAATTCCCAAGACCTACGAAAAGCTGTACGGAGAAACTCCACAAAGCTGTCTTTTGACTCCCCACAAGCACCACGATACATGCCCCCCCCAACCCCCACAGACACAACAATAAAGTGGTTTCGCTTCCTTCTGAAAACTGTACAGGCTGGCCGTGAATTCTTTATGTGTAATTCATTCAGGCCTTAAACATTGCATGCCCCTGCCTCAGCCTCTGGAGAAGTTGGGATCTGACTGGCAGGCTTGCACACCGATCCAGAAGTGATCGTGCCTTTCTTGATTAAATAACACTTAATTTTTGAGACCAGGTCTTTCTATGTAGCCCTGGCTGGCCTGAAGCTTATTATGTAGCCTAGGCTGGCCTCCAACTCCCAGAGATGCCTCTGCCTCTGCCTCCAAGGGTTGGGGTTAAAAGCGTGGGTCACCACATCCGATTTGATTCGGTTTCTCTCAAAAGAGTCTCCAGAATCTAAAGAGCTCACAATCTGTGCCCCTATGGTTTCCGCACTTAAAACTCCCATCCACACTTTCTTTCTTTCTTTCCTCCCTCCCTCCCTCCCTCCCGTCCCCGTCCCCGTCCCCTCCGCTCCCCTTCCTTCCTTCCTTCCTTCCTTCCTTCCTTCCTTCCTTCCTTCCTTCCTTCCTTCCTTCCTTCCTTCCTTCCTTCCTTCCTTCCTTCCTTTATTTATTTTTTGCGAGACAGGATTTCTCTGTAGCTTTGGACCTAGCTCTTGTAGACCAGGCTGGCCTTGAATAAACAGAGATTCGCCTGCCTCTGCCTCCCGAGTGCTGGGATGAAAGGCGTGCACTACCCCCGCCCGGCTTCCCATACACACTTTCTATGCCCCCCCCCCCCAGTTTACCTGTACTGGGTACACTGGCAGCTGCACAGCACCACAGAGCTTAAGACGGAGCTCACAGACCTCTGGGCTGCAAAGATTAGCTATCTGGAAGTGGGAGGGGAAAGGACCTACGCATGCCCAAATGGTCCGGGTTGAAGAGGCGCACCTGATTTGATGATGAGGCCCTTGTTTGCATTAACAACCACAACTCTCCTGACTTCCTCAAGCATCGTGGTATGCACATGCCCCCACGCACATCTCACACAAACACGATAACAAAGTTGGACAGGCTGGTCTTGAAATAGTTCTGTAGCTCAGGCAGGCTCTTACTTACCCTTTGGATTTTCCATCCTCAGCCCACCACCAAGTTGGGATATGCGGCCCCGCAACACAGATCAGAAAATGAACCTGTATTTCTTTTCTTAATATTTAAAATTCATCTTTGTGTATGGGTATTTTCCCTACGTCTGTGCACCATGTGCGTGCAGTACCCTGCAGAGGCCAGGGAAGGCTGTAAGGTCCTCTGGGACTGCAGTGACAGACAGTTTTGAGCTGCCATGTGAACGGTAGAAATTGAACACTGATCCTCTGCAAAGATAGCCAGTCCTCTGAACCCGATGAACCATCTCTCCAGCCCTTTCTTAGTATTGCATTTTGATTCCCAGGAGCAACTTGGGAATAAAAGTTGGGCCAAAACATTTCACGGTAGCTGGTTTTACTTACTTTTTTTTTCTTTCAGGGTTTTTCTGTAGCTTTGGAGCCTGTCCTGGTACTTACTTTGTAGACCAGGCTGGTCTCGAACTCATAGAGATCTGCCTGCCTCTGCCTCCCAAGAGCTGGGATTAAAGGAGTGTGCTACCACCGCTCGGTGGTTCTACTTACTTCTACCAGGGACAGAGAGATGGCTCAGCAGTTAAAAGAGGACCTGGGTTCAATTCTCAGCACCCACAGGGCAGCCTACAACTGTCTGTAACTCCAGTCCCAGCAGATCGAGCAAGCCTCTTCTGACCTCTGAGGGCATTGCATTGACGTGGTGCTCAGATACGCATGTAGGCAAGCCACCTACATATATAAAAATAAAGTTTAAGAGAGCTGGAGAGATGGCGCAGAGGTTAAGAGCACTGACTGCTCTTCCAGAGGTCCTGAGTTCACTTCTTGGCAACGACTCGGTGGCTCACAGCCCATCTGTAGTGAGATCTGGTGCCCTCTTCTGGCCAGCAAGCAAATAGACAGAACACTGTATACATAATAAATATATCAATCTTTAAAAAAAAAGTTCTAAAGAAGTAAAGTTTAAGAAAAAAATGGGTCCTACTTATTACATTCCGTTTCCAGATGTCAAAAGACCAGGGAACCCTCTATTGTAGCTATCCCCTCTCTGTTGGGGTCCCGTGATAGAGATGGAAAGGTGGGGTTAGTTTTGACTTCTTAGAAACAACTAGCTCGTGGGAAAGAGAATCCAACCCAGAGCAAAGCATTTTCCACAACCTTGGTGCAGACGTAGCCCTCTGAGAGGATGATGGGTATTGTAGTCAGTGAACAAGTCAGTGGGTCTGTGAGGACGCTCAGTAACTGAAGCCCTGAAGGAGACTAGTAAGTGTTTGTGGGCCATGGGGGTGGAGCCACGATGGCTGACGTGTACAGGGTGAAGCTATGCAGGCAGTATGAGAGTGGACAAGAGAATGCTGGGGCAAGGCGGTGTCGTGAGGTGGAGGGTCAGGGAGATTGGCGAGCTGGTGGTAAAGGGTGATCCACAATTAAGAATGTAGTCAAATGCCCAAAGGAAGACTCCTAACGTTCCGTTCAGCAGTGCATGTCTGTAGTCACGACGCTCGGAAGCAGAAGCATCGCAGGTGGGTCTCCGTGTGCTGACAGCCAGCTTAGTCTGCATAGAGAGTTCCAGGCTATCCAGGGATCAAGAGTGAGACCTTGTCTCAAATACCAACAACAAACTACGACTAGAGCTCACAAGACCTCACTGAATATTTCAAACCAGCTAGAAGATGCAACTCCGAACGTTCCCAATATAAACAAATGCTAAGGCTCTGGGATACAGTTCACGTGGTGGAGTGCTTGCCTTGAAGGTATAAAGCTCTGGTTTTGATCCCCATGGAGGGGGGAGAGAGCATGCCTTATGCAATCTGATCCTTACACACTGACACTGAAATGCCATATTGTATAGCAAAAATTATGTGCAATTACTACATGTCAATTAAAAATAAAACACTAAGGGCCTGGAGAGATGGCCCAGTGGCTAAGTACATTTACTACTCAGTCAGGAAGATCAAGTACTGTTAAGACTGCTGTCTGCTCTTCCAGGGGAACCAGAGTTCAATTCCCCATGACCCATGACACACAGTTCACAAATGCTTGTAACTTAAGCTCCTAGGGATCTAACACCCTCTGGACTCCTAGAGCACCTGCATACATACACACACATGTGCACGAGCACACACACGTGCGAACGCACACGCGCGCGCGCGCACACACACACACACATACAATAAAAATCTAAATAAATAAAGCACCAATTTAAAAAGAACGAAAGAGGCAAGTTTGCCAAGCTAGACCTGCAACTGCAGAGGATATGGGATGAGGCATGTCCACGATCAATATTTGAATGATTTGAAGAGTGATCTTCTGGGTGAGGACTGCTGACTCTTGTCCAAAGTAGACACCACTGGACGCTAGCTAGACACTACGAATGCATGGAGAGCATGGCAGAGGCACTAGCCCAAAAAGGTGAGGTTCTATTGTTGATGATTGTCACTCTTAACCCAATGGAAAGACCTGGGAGGAAGGAATCTTAGTTAAAGAATTGCCTCTATCTGATTGGTCTGTCGGCATGTCTACAGGGCATTTTCTTGATTACTAATTCATGTAGGAGGCAAGCCTACATCAATTAGGACTTACTCAGTGACAATGAGACAGTGTCAAACAGGGTAGAAGGTTGGAATTGCCACCCCAGGCTGTCTTCTAACCACTTGTGGGCAACAGCACTCTCGTGTCCACATTCACAGACATTGTACACACTGGCACACACAATAAAATAAAATAAAATAAAATAAACCAAACAAAGGAGGTAGAGAGATAGTTCAATGGCTAAGAGTACTTTCTACTCTTGCAGAGGACACAGGTTTGGTTCCTGGAACCTACATAGGGTGACTCACAACTGCCTGTAAGTCCAGTCTCTGGGGACCCAACACATCTTCTGGCGTCTACAGGCTTCTGCACTCATGTGGTGCATGTAAACTCTTACAGACACATACACATAAATGAAAAAAATCTTAAACAGAAAAAACAGTGAGGTCAAACAAAGCAAGTTAGTTCCATGGATAAGGTGCTGGCTGCCAAGTCTGAGATATGAGTTTGGTCACCAGGACCCAGGTAATGGAACCAATGTCTTCTAGCTGCTCTCTGACCTCCACAGCAGACTACAGCATTGACACACAGACTCAGATAATTAAGTGTAAATGGACGATTTACATTTCAGAACTATTTTAGCAGGGCAGTAAGACAAAGAGCTCCAGTCTAATACCAGAGGTGTCTAAGCATTGTTTTCCATTTGTTTTTGGGCCAGGGTCTCCCTATATTGCCTAGGCTGGTCTTGAACGCAAGATCCTCTTGGCTGAGAACATAAGAGTGTTTCATGGTACTGAGCTCTTTGATTGGATGTTTCAAATGGAAATTGAAGCTTTGAAATGAGCTGGAACTCTCAGAGTCAGAAACATGAACAGCATTACATAGCACTGATAAAAGCCAGGAGGATTATTTCTGCCAGCTGCCCGTTATGGAAATTACCATTCCATCCTTACCCAAAGACTTGAGAAGACACTTCTAACTGAGATCCAAATGTAGTGGTATGAGGGGGATCTGCGGGAAGTGATTTCAGGACCTTCCACCAATATTCAAATCCAGGGATACACTCAAGGCTCCTATATAAAGTGACAGTGGCTGGGGCTGGTGGCACACCAGAAGTCCCGTCATTCTTGAGGAAGAGGCAGGTGGATCTGGATCTGTGTGAGTTCGAGATCTGCTTTGGCTACATATTGCCATTCCACACCAGCCAGAGCTACAGGAGACCTTGTCTCAAAATTAATAATCAAGAGTGTCTTAGACCTGATATGTAACATGAGGGGGCCGGCTTGTTGGGGTTTCCATCCCGCCCAGTACCCCATAGCTGGCAAGCCCCAAAGGAAAATTACATATAGGACTCCATAAGTTTATAAATTGATTGGCTTATTAGGTCAGGCTTCTTATTAGTCCTTGTAACTCTGTTAGCCATAATGGCTTATTAGGTCAGGCTTCTTATTAGTCCTTGTAACTCTGTTAGCCATAATGGCTTAGTACCTTTTTTAGCTGGGCAGGTTACATGCTGTCTCTTCGGTGGTCTGCAAAGGAATGGCAGAGGATCCTCCCTGCTTCCCAGAATTTTCCTGTTCTCATTGCATCATCTCTACTTCCTGTCTGGTTTTCCCGCCTATATTGCCTGCCTGGCCAATCAGCGTTTTATTAAAATATGATTGACAGACTACAGACAATTTTCCTGCATCATTTCCCTCTTTTTTTTTTAAACAAAGGAAAATACCCATAGTTCATTTGTTGGGAATGTGGGCATAGTATTTTAGGCTATTTTCTGTTGGTTGGGGGCGCTGATGCTTTTATGGGGACCTAAAGAAAATTTAGAGTTATATTTATGTCCTGATTGGAGTATCCTGTGAGTCTTGATCATCTCAGGCAGTATTTTGAATCTGTTTTGGATGTAGAACTCAGATATCTGGGCCATCTATTTTTGTCGGAGATTTTTTAGGTGGCCTCCCTTGGTCAAAGGTGATTTTTTTAATTTTGAATAAATCCAGAGCCTCTTGTTTTTTGTGGAAACAAAAGCAGAATCTCTTTTTTAAAGTACTATATCTTTTGACTTTAATTTTGAAGCCAAGGTATTTTTAAAATACCTATCTTGGGTTAGTTTAGCGGCATTTATAAACAAAAGTCTTTTAGCAGCTGTTGCTCTTTCCTCAGTATTTAAACAATTTAAAGAGAGTATAATAACATACAGTATTAAGATTTTTTGTATTTTTTATTTTTGTGTGGCTTTATTTTAACCTCTATTTCTTTTATTTTTATTTTTACTTTTTGAGACAGGTTTTCTGTATATCTTTGTCCTGGAATAACTCTGTAGACCAGGCTGTCCTTGAACTCATAGAGATCCTTCTGTCTCTGCCTCCCCAGTACTGGGCTCAAAGGTGTTTGCTACCACACTTTGAACTCAGAGATCTGTCTGTCTCTGCCTCCCAGGCATTGGGATTAAAGGTGTGTGCTACCACACCTTGAAGTCACAGAGGTCAAGTACCTCTCTGATAGCTCATGCTTATCAGCTAGATTCTTTAGTTGAAGATGAGGTGGGATGTGGATGTATTGGTATTAAGTGTGTAGTTCAGGAAATAATTGTTCAGACTGGGGGCTCCTGGTGTCTGATGCAAGCCCTTTATTATTCCTTGAGTTGGAGATGAACTAAGAGAGCAGCCACAGCTGTTTGATATTACCACCATGGACTTGTCCTACTAGCCAGCTGATAACAGTAGCCCTTAGAGCTCTAAAACTGCTGGAGAGTACACAACAAAGGATTATATAGTGTGTACTCAAATTTTGTTAACATTTAGTTAATAATATTAGGGGGAAGTCATGATTCAACCTACCTCCATCTTAGGCTTAAAAACCATCTTATTATAAAGGTAAACTGGATTCATTCCTGTTTAGGAATAAACCTGTTTTTCAAGGATTGGGCCTATGTCCCATCTGTAACCTTAACTACAAATGGTTCTGGAATACTGTTCCAGGAAATGGCAACCATGTCTTCATTGGCAACCATCTTGCAACCTACCTTTGTTTCAAAAGGTTGTTAAGACTGCCTTGTTGTGACCACCTGTTGTTATGACTACCTTGTTACAATCACCTTGCAATCATGTCTTTGTTTCAGGCTACCTTATTGGCTTCCTTGTTAGGCCTATGTTCTGCACCTGTAACCCCACCTATTTTGCCTGCCAAGTCCCCCATCTGGAAATTCATACCCTTGAGCTATAAAAAACTTGTCTTCATCACATCCAATGGTGATCTCTTGAACCCCATTTTTAGGGAGCAACAGCCCAAGTATATGAATAAAAAAAGCTTACTTTAATGAATTTGACCCTGATGATTTGGGTTGGAGGTGATCTTTCTCTTCCAGTCTTTGGGATTAGCATAGGAAGGACATGAGATGAGTGAGGACAAGGATTTAAGGATTAGATTGATTCTAAAGTAGCTAAGAAGGGAAGGCTGAGATATGGTTAGCAGCTGTGGATTCTAAGGATACTAAAAGTTATGGAAGGTCATAGTTAAGAAAAAAGGGGAGAAGAAAAGGATGAATGAGAAAAGGCAGGGATTAAGATGGGGTAGGGTATGAAAGGAAAAGTATTGGCCCAGCAACCTCAAGACCAAGTTCTCAGCACAAAGGAGATTTATTTGCCCCAGAGGAAGAGAGGACAGGGAGTAAGAGACAAAGACAGGAGGTAGAGGATGAGGGAGAAGGGGAAGGGATCGAGGAAAACAGAGTGAGGGGGGGGGCAGGGTAGGACACGACGACAAATGTCTGCCTCTGCATAGAGGGGAGACAGAGATGGCCCATAGTTTAGTTTCAACTGGGCATGTCAGTTAGGTGAGCCAAAGGAATCATCTTCAGGTCAGTAACAGGGCATATTATGAAAAAGGACATCAAGAGCTCAGTTATCTCTGAACTCTGGCAAATTCACTCTCAGGTCATTTTCTCCTATGTTTAGAGTACTGGGGTAAGACAAGGGTAAGGGAGTAAAAATATGGAATGCTTCACAAATTTGCGTGTCATCCTTGCGCAGGGGCCATGCTAATCTTCTCTGTATCATTCCAATTTTAGTATATGTGCTGCCGAAGCGAGCACCCAAAGGGGGTTTTTCGATTGCTGGACTTTAATACTTTGATAGCTGGACCTTGATGGTCAGCCTCAAGAGGAGGAAGTGGCCAAATAAGGGAGTAGGCTTTGGTGCCTAGCTTTAGGAACGTAATTTAATAGTTTTTAACAAGGCAGAGGGAAATGGGGAGAAGGGCAAGGTCAGCCAGCCATGCTCAAGTTGGCCAGAGTCCACTCAGGGTATAAGAGGTGAGACTTACGGTAGAGAATGCTTTAAAGTATATCGGATGAAGGAACAAAAAGAGACCTAAAACCTAACTGAACAATATGCAAACAAAAAGAAAAGACCTTGAGACACATATTCAAGAGTTAAAGGTAAATGGAAAATAACAGTTAACAGAAGACATATGGAATGAGATGCTGGCACAGCAGAGCTGAGTTTAAAGATGAAACTGTCCGATGCCTGTGGCTCTGGCGTGCTCCATTTGGTGTGTGCGTGTGTGGGGGGGTCATTCATCTCTCAGCCTCAGTGTTCTTGGTCTCTGTAGCTGTGGGAGCTGGAGGCCTGCTTCTCAGGTGCTCTCCTGGACTGAAGCATTCTTGGGTCTTCGGGCGTTTTGTTTTTGTTTTAAATTTTGAGACTATGTCTTATACTGTAGACTAAACTGGCATGGACATCACTGTGTAGACCAGATCTTGAACTTACAGTGATCCTCCTGCCTCTGACCCTCAAGGGCTGTGGTCACAGGCAGGCATCAACATGCCCTGCTTGTGATACCTGTCCTTCTGTTGAGAGAGCTTACTTCACATACAACAGCCCTCCTGGAGGTGAATCCCTTTCTTCCAGGTTGTCTGGAGGTTTATCTTCCTCCCTCCCTCCCTCCCTGCTTCCTTCTCTCATACCCCTCTTCTTTCTCTTTTACCCCTCTTTCTTAGGACCTCATTCATTCAATTCTAATAACTGATAATTATTAGATAATAGTAGATAATCTAATTCTCTACACTGATCAAATCCCAACCTAGCTTTTTCAAAAAGATTTATTTATTATGTATACAGCGTTCTGCCTGCATGT
The DNA here is from genome assembly GCF_982192425.1 of Myodes glareolus. Lineage (NCBI taxonomy): Eukaryota > Metazoa > Chordata > Mammalia > Rodentia > Cricetidae > Myodes > Myodes glareolus. The sequence goes on along the minus strand of NC_142048.1, from coordinate 10,102,836 downwards.
ATGTCTGCATGCCAGAAGAGAGCACCAGATCTCATTAAGGATGGTTGTGAGCCACCACGTGGTTTCTGGAAATTGAGCTCAGGACCCCTGAGAGCTGCCAGTGCTCTTATCCTGATTATCCTGAGTCATCTCTCCAACCCCCCAAATTCCTTTTCTTGTTATTTTGAGGCAGGTTCTCACCAAGTTGCCAAGGTTAAACTCACCCTGCAGTAGAGGCAGGTCTTGAACTTTGTTCTCTCTCTCTCTCTCTCTCTCTCTCTCTCTCTCTCTCTCTCTCTCCTCTCTGGTCTCCCTGTAGCCTTGGCTGGCTAGGTACCCACCTGGCTCAGCCTCCTGAGTACTGAGATTTAAAGTGTGTGTCACCACACCTGACTGCATCTATTTTTTTCCTTTTTAATATATTTTTATTATTTTTTTAATCTATGTATATATGTAAGTGTGTACGGGTGCTCATGCAGGCCAACAGTGTCAGATTCCCTGGGAGCTGAGCTACAGCCAGTTACAGTCTGCCTGATGTGGGTACTGGGAATTGAACTCAGATCCTCTAGAAGAGCAGTAGTACATGCCTCTAACCACCGAGATATCTCTATGGATCCAGCCCGACTGGATTTTTAAAACGGTGCTCACTAGTTCCCATCTGCGGCTGCCTCTATGCCTCTGACAGCAAGACCTCTGATCCTCAGGGCCGCAGTAAGAGTCACACAAGGCGCTCTTTGGTGCAGTGAAGTGGATAGTTCCAGGCCAAACTCAGTGCTTTGAACTCTGACCCGGCTATAAGAGGGAACTGTAACTTTCATAGCACTCACTAAAGTGGTTTCGAAGCAGGCAACTTTTATGAGCAAGAGGAAGAGGGGCAACCTGCGATATATATCAAGTTACCCCAAAATGAAAGGGATGGAAACTGGATTTAAAGAGTTGAAACAGGAGCCAGATGTGGTGGCACACTCCTTTGATCCCAGCACTTGGGAAGCAGAGGCAGGTAGTTCTCTGAGTTCAAGGTTAGCCTGGTCTATAGGTTCCAGGACAGCCAGGGCTACACAGAGAAACCCTGTTTCCATGTAGAAACTGATGGGGGAGGGGCAGGGACTAGAAACAGACTGGAACAGATGACCATATTTTCATCTGATCGAAGTCTAAGTTTAACAGACACTATTTTGTGGTGCCTGACCGTGGTACCGACACTTGGCGGGTGTGGAGGCAGGAGGATCAGAACTTCACGGTTATTCTGACCACACAAATGCTCAATAGTTGGAGTTCATCTCAGACCTGCACAAGACTGGGTCCCTAGGTCACTGAGGAAGGAAGGGGCTCACCAGGCCTTCTCTCTGTGTAAGAGGTTAAAGGGGTGCGGCAAACTTGAGATTTTGAGGCTCTAACTTGTGGGTGCTCCAACAGGCACGCTCTTCTGTACACTCCTGTACGGAACTCCAGTTAAGTTCAAGGGGTGCAATCTTTTCTTTGGTCTGTCTAGGGTGAAAAGACATTTGCTTCCATCTTCAACGAAAGGCCTGGTGTGGTGGCAAAGGCCTGTCAACCAAGTAGAGGCAGAGGTGGATGGGTCTCTATGAGGTAGAGGCCAGCCTGGTCTTCATGGTAAGGTCTAGGTCAGCCAGGACTGCTTCGTGAAACCCTGACTATGAAGCAGGAATTCGGGCTGGGGAGGCAACGCAATGGTTAAGAAGACTTTCTGGGGTGCAATGAAGACCAGAGTTGAACATCTATAGCCCATATCATGACCCACGTGGTCAGCCTACAGCTGAACCTGTGGCACCCCAATCCAGGTAGAGCAGAGACAGGAGGATGCAAAATTGGAAGTAAAGAGAACAGGCCTGTGTGGAAGAAAGAAAGGCAGAGATATCCAGCGCCCTCTTCAGAGCTCGGCCTGCAGAGGGGCACCTGCCCCCGACCCGACACTTCCAGAAGATACTTTTTAAAAAACAAAGAGGATGCTGCTTGGCTGTGTAACTCTACAACTGACATGATTTCAGTAAACTTCCACAACTTTAAACATGGCGTCCCCTCTATAACAGTGGGTACTGAATATAAGATGTACCTTATGAACCCACACTGCTTGTGCTGGGAATCACACCCAAGAGTTCACAATTGCCAGGCAATTGCTCTAAGTCTAAACTCTATACACACCTTTGATGTGTCTTCCAGCAGAGCTATTTGGAGCAGGCTGTGTGGGAGCTCCCCCTAGGGTGGTGACTCTTGCGTACGGTTCTTTGAGACCTGGAACCTCGGCCTGCAGAGCCTGTCTTCACAGGCGCTCAGGCTGGAAACAGACCAAACACCCAGGGTCAAACAATCCCAGGCTAACTCCAAGGTATTTCAATTACATTTTCTTTATTATAAGGGGCAAACTCACGAAACAGGAACGAGAAGTCCAACCTCAGCTGTGTAGCGTGGGAACCACAGAGAGTGTGAACCCTGGGCCGGTTGAGGGTTTTCTCCCAGTACCCGAAAGGCCATACCCTAACCTGGTCTAACCTCTTAAAGATTATTGGCTGACAGAGATTTCCCATCACAAACTGGCCTCTAGCTCAAGACATTCATTCCTAGGCGCTGCATATCTGCCATCAAGCAGAGCCAACAGAAACAGGGCATTCAAAATCGAAAGTCCATTCTTGAAGAGAAAGTAGGTGGTACTGGGGATTGAACCCAGGACCTTACACATACTAGGCAAGAGTGTTACTTCTCACATACATTCCTGACCAAGACCTGTTTATACTATGGGTGGTTATCACAACAGCCTTTTGTTTTTTAGGGGTATAAGAGTTTTGGGTCAGGGTCTCACTATGTACCCCAGCCTCTCGAGCACCGGGATTACAGGGCTGTGCCACTGATGCGCAACTTCCAACGTTTCTTTCCTGGCCTTGCTGTGGCCTCGGCTGGCATCTAACGTGAGCTACTGCTTTCTTAGCCCCTGGAGTAGCTGCGACTGTGAAGTTCCTACCTGTAAAGAAGATTTTAGTATATAAATACTGAAATAGATGTAAGTGGTGAAGAACTTCTTCATTCCACAGCAGAGTCAGTACAACAGACGGACTCAGTTCTCAGCACTATAGGAAACTGGGTACTCTGGATTAGCTCCCCGAGTTCAAGACCAGCCTAGTTTACAGTGATATCTCAAAATAAAAGCAAAAACAGAAACAGAACAATGAGGTGGTACACAATATTGGTGAAAAATACTGAGGCAAACTGATGGCTGTTGACAACTCCCGCTTTCAAATGCCAGCCTACACCTCTCAACACAGTATGTGGAAGACTAATACAGGAGGTCACAAGTTCCAGACCAGCCTGGATTGCCTAGCAAGACCTTTAAAAACCAACGAGTGACCACAAAAAACCACGCATGCTCGACATTAGAGAAGGTTTTTCTTTTTACATTAAAACCAAAGCCAAACTTAAAATTTTGTGTTTAATTATATGTGGCTGTGTGGGCTGCTGGGCTTTGTCTCAAACAGGCATACATGCAGCAATTTCGTAGACCAAGGGGGGTGGGGGGAGAAGAAACCTATGTTTGGCCCTTTCAGTTGTCGCATATAAATCCATCGCTTATATTACAACCAGGTGTATAGAAGCAAGTGATTGCGATGCTTGGGATACATTTGCTGTTGTGTTTTTAAGAGAGTTGTTTTCTCCACTTTTGAGGTTATAATGAACACAGTCACCACGAGTAAAGTCAGAAGCAGGACAGAGCATCCTCTCTGGTTTGGTCACTGGTCATCACTAAAATTAAATTCAAATAAGAACAAAAATTTTCCTTTAAAAGGGGGCAGGCAGGGCCTCGCACGTTTGGGCTCTTCTCCCCTCCCTTTCTGCAGATTCCCGCTGTGGCTTTGGTGGTGCAATGAACAGCTCATGTCGTTGTGGGTGGCGCTGTCCCCTGAGAGCGGGTGAGTCTGCTTCTCTAGATGAAGGAGACCACATGGAGAGTCTCGGACGGGAAGTGCCTGGATGGCAGTTGCTGCTCTCTGGGCATCCTCACCAGTCCTTGGCCTCCTGGTGTGAACACTCCCTTCACCTCCTCCAGCTGCCCGCTTGCCCACAGCCGCCTCGTTCGCTCTCCGCATCTTCTCCAGCCTCCTCTTCGTCTCTGTCAGCTGCTGGTCCCCGTTTCTCTCGTTAGCATCCCCCTTGGCAGACGCTTCTCTGCCATCCCGTGCCTTCTTCCTGTCGTTGATGGTGACCTCAGCACTGGTGTCCACAGCCGTGCCTGACCATAAATGGGTCAAAGTTCAACGTCATTGATAAAAAAAAAAAAAAAAAAGCAGCAGAGGCGACAGGTGGTCTGTGGCGGCAGGGAGTGGGGAGCCAGGGCCAGGGAACGATGTCAAGATGAGTTTTCTATCCGTGAAGGGCTTGGTTTTTATTAAAAGGGAAAGACATAGGTGGTTTACAAAGACTGGCATCGATGAAGTTTTTGCTGGCAACGACTGGAGAAACATTTACTTAAAGGTCCCATGATTTATAAAGCAGGTATTCTGACTCCTTTGGAACTCCTTGAAGCAGATTAAACCAAAACAACTATTGTGATTGTTAGAATGAAAACTGGAAAAAAAAAACAAAACAAAACAAAAAACGAAATGCCAGACCCGCTGACTAGATTCGCTGGTTGCCCAGCCTCTCACCACTCAGGATCTTTGCATGTGCAGATCTTCAGGGGCCAGACATCGTTCCCAGTGTAGAAATAAGGCCACAGTGCACCGGTAGGACAGTCCCTAAATCTGTACAGAAGGGACTTATCACACAAATTGTAGAAAGAAACCTCATGCATTTCGGAGTCTAAAAAAATTCCAACCCTATTGGGTTTTACCTTTGGCAGAAGACGGATTTTCTTACGGCCCAATGCGACGTAAGTTCTCCCATTGTCTAGCCCAACTCCCCGTAACTTGTGGTGCACTGAGAACTGTGGATTCGTCTGTCTCCTGACCCTGGTCCTGGGGAAGGGCTCTTGGCAAATCCCCAGGAGCCACTGATACTTGTTCTCCACGTCTACCTCCCAGTACTGTCTGCCGGAACTGTACCCCTCAGACCCCAGAACAACGGGGTACCCGCGAAATCTTCTGTTGCTAGCCGGTGCCGTTTGCATGCCCAGATACAGCGCAGTTTTTTTATCTTTTGAGATCTGAAGTTTACAGTTCGCTGTTTCAGGATCCAGAAGTACATCCACGTGAAACCGCTGGATAATTCTGTCCAAGCCTGAACACTGTGGAGGAAGCTGGTAGCCATACTCTGTCAGCTGAAGCGAGAAGGCCACAGGGCATTTTAAGCCTTTGTATCTCCTGTAGGAGTCTTTAACACTTGCCAGCAAGTCCAGTTCCGACTTTCCACAGTTGCTCCTTACCTCCCGCAGCAGATGCTTCAATGAAGCGATGTGATCTGAGAAGATTTCTAGGTTGACATGTATTTTGAATAATCCAGTTAGCTCTTCATTTTCTAACTCCTCAAGAATGTTCTTTCTTTCCTCCCTAAGAAACAGCCTGTATTGTTGGTATTCAGACGTCACCTCTTCCCTTCTGCGTTCCGCCCTTTTCTTCAGTTCTAGCCATCTTTTCCTTTGGGTGGCAAGGACTTTCTCAACCGACTCCACTTTCTCCCTCCAGAGTTTAATGTAATACTCAATTTGTTTCCTATGAGAGAGGGTGGCATCCTCCATGGGCCAAACGAAGCGACGTATGGGACTGGGGGAGCAAACCTCTTGGTCCTTTCCACAGGAAAGGGCCGACGGCTGCGCCTCTCTGGAACGCTGTCCTTTCTGCCTTTGCCTCCGGCCCTTTCTTACCGGGAGCCACTTGGCGACTTCAGTGGGTTTGCTCAGCTGCTGACTACTCTGAAAATTCCTTTCTGGACATTTAAGGTGGCAAATAGGGCAGGAGAAATTATCCTTTCGATCCTTCCAGAACGTACTGATGCAGGAGAGGCAGAATTTATGCCTGCACTCGATGGTCACTGGGTTCTTGAAGTTCTCCTTACATATGGGACAGTGGGCCTCTGCTGGGAGGTCAGCCTGCCCTGTGTCAAGCTCCCCGGAACCTGTGCAAGGCTGCACAGAGGTTGTGGGAGAAGACATGTTACTTCTGGAAGGCCTACTTCTCTGCAACTTGAAATTAGCAAGCTCTGGTCCTCCCTGAGATCTGAAGACCAAGTAGCTTTTGGGTCCCTTGCTTGTTGATGCTGGCTTCTGCAAACTTGGTTAACCCTATATAGCTAACAGCGGAGAGGGCTGACCGAGTCCGGAGCCCAGGACTACTGCATATTAGAACCTGTTAGCAGAGGCTGCTGCTTTCCCTGCCCAAGGAAGTTTTCTTGTTCAAGAAAGTTGTTTCACATCCAAAAAAATAAATCCTTCCTACGGGTAAGATAGGACAGGAGATTAAAAATCAGACTGTGTTATCAACACTGTATCAAAACAGCCACACGAGAACCCTGTGTACACTGGGACCCAAGTTCAATCCCTGAGCCCCACATTGTGGGAGGAACCTACTCTTGAAACTCGCCTTTTGGCCTCCACACTCTTGTTGTATGGACACATAATCCATTTGAGAGCACACACGTGCACTGAATAAATGTGAAAGGATTTAGGAGCGTAAAAATCATTAGGTGAAAACACAGGACATTTGTGCTGCAGATTTCATTCACAAATCAATTATAAGCAACAGCAGCACGAGCTGGTAGGACTGACCAGTGGACAGAGCACTGCCTGCTCTGGTAAAGGGCCAGGGTTCAGTTCCCAGCACCCACATGGAGGCTTACAACGATGCATAATTCCATTTCCAGGGGATCAGAGACCTTCTTCTGAATCTGGGGAGGAGGAGCACAGACACACATGTGATACACATACATACATGCAAGCAAACCACTTATACACATGAATAAATCTAACACAACATCAAACAAAATAAAAACATAAAATCTAGCACTATAAGCCAGGCTTTGTGGTGTATTTCTGTAATTCCAAAACTTGGGGGGGAGGAGTAGAGACAAGAGGATTAGGGATTAGGCCTTGTAGACTATCAGGTCAGCCTGGGTTGTTTCAAAAAGTAAAACAAATAAAAACTTAAAACAACAATAAAAACAATGGGTGTGATCTGAAACATTTACATCACTAAGGAGACGGAGGCAGGACAGGAGGCTTTTAGGACAGCTTGGGTACACAGGGAGTCCCAGGACAGGCCTAGGTATGTGAGGTCAAGAAAACAACAAAAATTATAAACAAAAAATACTAGCAGGACACAGTGGTGCAGGTCTTTAAACCCAGCACTGGGGGAGGCAGAGGCAGGTGGATCTCGATGAGTTCAAGGTCAGCCTAGTCTACAAGTCAAGTTCTAGGACAGCCAGGGCGCTCTTGAAACCCTGTCTCTAAAAACAGACAGACAAAACAAACAACAACAAAAACACCTATCAGGGTTGGAGAGATGACTCAGTTATTTGAACTCAGGTTCCATTCCCAACACCCAACTGTCTCTAACTCCAGTGGGCTTCAGATACTTTCACACCAACATATATGCAGGCGCGCGCGCACACACACACACACAAAAACACACACACAAAGTGAGTATCTGAGCTCCTCGCTGGATAGCCCCACTCTCTAGGCCCCAGTCACCAGAGGCACAGACTAGACCTGCACGGATTGGAGGACAGCAGTGTAAGAACACATTCAACAACATAAGGAGCAATTGCCATGCCACCAGAACCTAGCAGTTCTACAATGGCGAGACCTAAACAATCCAATGCAGGTGAAGCAGAAAAAACAACCTTAAAAATAACTTTATGAAGATGATAGAGGCCCTTAAAGAGGAAATGAACAATTCCCCTAAAGAAGTGGAGGAAAAGACAAGCAAAAAATTGGGAGAAATCAATACATCCCTTAAAGAACACCACGGAAGCCAAGAAAAACAATCATATTTGTGAAGGAAACAGTTCAAGACTTGAAAATTGAAGTAACTGCAAATAAAGATAACACAAACTGAGGGGATTCTAAAAATGCAAAATCTGGGTAAATGGACGGGAACTACAGATGCAAGCATAATCAACAGAATATAAAAGATGGAAGAGATAATCTCAGATATTGAAGATCGGATAGAGGAAATAGATTCATTGGTCAAAGAAATGTTAAATCCAACAAGTTCCTCACACAAATCATCCAGGAAATCTGGGACACCATGAAAAGAAAAGACCAAACCTAAGAATAATAGGTATAGAAGAAGAAGAATTACAGTTCAAAGGCAGAAAATATATTCAACAAAATCATAGAAGAAAACTTTCCCAACCTAAAGAAAGATGTCCCTATTAAGATACAAGAAGCCTGAGCACACCAAATAGGTTGGACAAACAAACAAACAAACAAAATCCTTCCCTCGTCAAAAAATAATCGAAACACTAAACATGCAGAATAAAGAAAGACCATTATAAGCTTCAAAGGAAAAAAGGCTAAGTAACATAAAAGGCAAACATCAGAATTATACCTGACTTCTCAATGGAGACTCTGAAAGACAGAGAAGAACCTGGACAGACATTTTTCAGACACTAAGACTCTGCTTAGTCTTAGCAGACTAACACTGCTATGCTCAGCAAAGCTTTCAATCACCATAGATGGAGAAAACAAGATATTCCATGACAAAATCAAATTTAAATAATACCTACTCACAAATCTAGCCACAGAAAGGATTAGAAGGAAAACTCTAACCCAAGGAACTTAGCTGTACCCACAAAAACACAGGTAACAGATAACCTCATAACCTCATACCAACAAATCACGAAGAAGGGAACACCCTCCACACCCTCCCCCACACTATCACCACCACCACCAAAACCAAAAATCACAGGAATTAGCAATCACTGGTCATTAATATCTCTTAGTATTAACGGAATTAATTCACTTATAAAAAGACACAGGCTAATGAAATGGGTATGAAAACAGGACCCATCCTTCAGCTGCCTACAAGAAACACACTTCAGTCTCAAAGACAGACATTAACTCAGAGTAAAGGGTTGGGAAAAGACTTTCCAATCAAATGAACCTAAGAAACAAGCTGGTGTAGTTATACTAATAACTAGTATAGACTTCAAACTAAAGTTAATCAAAAGAGATGGAGAAGGCATTTCATATTCATTACAGAGAAAATCCATCAAGATGAAGACTAAATTCTGAACATTTATGCTCTAAATACAAGGGTATTTAGGTACATTTGTAAAAAGAAACATCACTAAAGCTTATATCACACATCAAACTCCATCCACTAATAGTGGGAAACTTCAACACCCACTCTCCCCAATGGACAGGTCTGCAAAACAGAAATATAACAGAGAAATAAGGGAACTAACAGATGATATGACTCAAATGGAATTAATAGACATCTGTAGAATATTTTGCCCAAACACAAAAGAATATACCTTCTTCTCAGCACCTCTTGGAACCTTCTCTAAAACTAACCACATACTTGTTAACAAAGCAAACCCCCACAGAAACAAAAATATTGAAATAACTCCTGGTATCTTATTGGATCATCATGACTTCAACAACAATATAAATTGCAGAAAGTCTACAAACGCATGAAAACTGAACAATGCTCAACTGAATCACCAATGGGTCAAGGAAGAAATAAGGAAATTAAAGACTTCCTAGAATTCAATGAAAACGAATGCACCACATACCCAAACTTACGGGACCCAATGAAAACAGTGCTAAGAGGGAAGTTCATAGCACTAAGTGTCTACATAAAGAAAGTGGAGAAATCTCACATTAGTGACTTAACAGCATACCTGAAAGCTCTAGAACAAAAAGAAGTAAACTCACCCAGGAGGAGTTGACAACAGGAAATAATCAAATAAATCAATAAAACAGAAACAAAGAGAACAATACAAAAAAATAATGAAACACAGAGTTGGTTCATTGAGAAAATCAACAAGACAGACAAATCCTGATCCAAAGTAAGCAAAAAGAAGAGAGAGAATATCCAAATTTGTAAAATCAGAATTGAAAGGGGGGACATCACAGATATTGAGGATATTCAGAGAACCATTAGATCACACTTCAAAAACTTGTACTCCATACGATTGGGAAATTTAAAAGAAACAAACAATTTTCTTGCTAGGTACCACATACCAAAGTTAAATCAAGACCAGATAAACAATTTAAATAGACCTATGGCCCCTAGGGAAATAGAAGCAGTCATTAAAGTCTTCTAAGAGAAAAAAGTTCAGGGCCGGATGGTTTCAGCTCAGAATTCTACCAGTACATCACAGAAGAGCTGACATCAACACTGCCCAAAGTGTTCCACACACTAGAAACAGAAGGAGCATTGTCAGCTTTTTTGAGGCTACAGTTACCCTGATATCCAAACCACACAAAGACGCAGCAAAGAAAGAGAATTACTTTCCCTCACAAACATTGACACAAAAATACTCAATAAAATACTGGCAAGCCGAATCCAAGAAAACATCAAAAAAATATCACCCACCATGATCAAGAAGGCTTTATCCCAGAGATGCAGGGATGGTTCAACATAAGAATATCTATCAATATAATCCACCATATAAACAAACTGAGAAAACACACACACACACACACACACACACACACACACACACACACACACACGATCCTCTCATAAGATGCTGAAAAGGCTTTTAACAAAATCCACCACCCCTTCATGATAAAAGTTTTGGAGAGATCAGGGATACAAGGACCATACCTAAACATAATAAAGGCAATAAACAGCAAGCTGACAGCCAACATCAAACTAAGTGGAGAAAAACTCAAAAGTGATTCCACTAAAATCAGGAATAAGACAAGGCTGTTCATCCACTCTCCATATCTATGCAATATAGCACCTGGAGTTCTAGCTAGAACAGTAAGACACCAAAAGGAGATCAAGGGGATACAAATTGGGAAGGAATATGTCAAATTTTGCTATTTGCAGTTGATATGATAGAATACATAAGTGACTCCAAAAATTGAACCAGGGAACTCCTACAACTACTAAACACCTTCAGTAATGTGGCAGATACAAGACTAACTAAAAACAAAAATCAGTAGTCCTCCTATAGGCAAATAGGCTGAGAAAGAAATCAGAGAAACATCACCCTTTACAATAGCCGCAAATAACATAAAATATCTTGGGGTAACTCTAATCAAACAAATGAAAGACCTGTAGGACAATAACTTTAAATTTTTGAAGTAAGAAATTGAAGATATCAGAAAATGGAAAGATGTCCCACTTTCTTGGGTAGGTGGGATAAACACAGTCAAAATGAAAATCTTATCAAAAGCAATCTACAGATTCAATGCAATGCCCATCAAAATCCCAACACGATTCTTCACAGACCTCGAAAGAACAATACCCAACTTCATATGGAAAAGCAAAAAACCCAGGATAGCCAAAACAATCCTATACTATAAAGGAACTTCCAAAGGCATCACTATCTCAGACTTCAAGCTCTACTATAGAGTTATAGAAGTAAAGACAGGTTGTTATGGCATAAAAACAGACACATTGATTAATGGAATTGAATTGAAGACCCTGACATTAATCCACACACTCATGAACACCTGATTTTTGACAAAGAAGTTGAAATTGTACAATGGAAAAAAGAAAGCATCTTCAACAAATGGTGCTGGTATAGCTGGATGTCAACATATAGAAGAATGCAAATAAATCCACATCTGACACCATGCACAAAACTCAAATCCAAGTGGATCAAGTACCTCAACATAAATCCAGTTACACTGATAGAAGAGAAACTGGGAAGTAGCCTTGAACACATTGGCACGGGAGACAATTTCCTGAATATAACACCAGTAACATGGACACTGAGAGCAACAAGTAATAAAAGGGACCTCCTATAACTGAGAAGCTTCTGTAAGGCAAAGGACATGGTCAACAAGACAAAATGGCAGCCTAGAGAATGTGAAATGTGAAAAGATCTTTACCCCAAATATGACAGAGGGCTGATCTCCAAAAATATATAAAGAACTCAAGAAACTAAACATCAAAATAAAAATAATCCAATTTAAAAATGGGGTACGGATGAAAACAGAGAACTCTCAACAGAAGAATCTCAAGTGGCTGAAAGACACTTAAGGAATTGTTCAACATCCTTACCCATCAGGGAAATGCAAATCAAAATGACTCTGAGATACCATCTTATACCTCTCAGAATGGCTAAGATTAAAAACACTGATGACAGTTTATGGTAGAGAGGATGTAAGTGGAACACTCCTCCACTGCTGGTGGAAGTACAAACTTGTACAGCCACTTTGGAAACTAGTATGGAGGTTTCTCAGAAAATTGGGAATCAATCTACCCCAAGACCCAGCAATACCACTCTTGGGACATGTACCCAAAGAATGTTCAACCATACCATAAGGGCATTTGCTCAACTACGTTCATAGCAGCATTATTTGTAATAACCTAAACCTAGAAACAACCTAGATGCCCCCCATGAAGAATGGATAAAGGAAATGTGGTACATTGACACAAGGGAGTATTACTCAGAGGTACAAAACAATGATATATTGAAATATGTAGGCAAATGGATGGAACTAAAAAAAAATCATCCTGAGTGAGGTAATCAAGATCCAGAAAGACAAATATGGTATGTAGTCACTCACAAGTGGATATTAGATGTAAAGGAACAGATAACCAGGCTACAATCCACAGCCCCAGAGAAGCTAGGTAACAAGCAGGACCCTAAGAGGGACTTGAATGGATTGCCCTAAGAAGGGGAAGTAGATTAAGATCTGCTGGGTAAACTAGCGGTGAGGGAGAGAGGGGAGGGGATATAGGATGAGAACTTGAGGGAACCAGATGGTTGAGTTGGGGGAGAGGCAGAGAGAGGAATGAAAGAAATATCTTGATAGAGAGAGCTATTATGGGGTTAGGGTAGAAATGGTGCTGGGGAAATTCCCAGGAATCCACAAGGATAATCCCAGATAAGACTCCTAGCAATAGTGGAGAGGGTGCCTGAACTGGCCTTCCCCTATAATCAGATTGATGACTGCCCTAATTGTCATCATAGAACCTTCATCCAGTAACTGATGGAAGCAGATGCAGAGATCCACAGCTAAGCACTGGGCTGAGCTCCAGGAATACAGTTGAAGAGAAGGAGGGCTCATACGAGCAAGGATTTGGGGTAAGGAGGGGTGTCAAGATCATGATGGGGAAAATCAGAGACAGCTGACCCAAGGTAGAGGGAGTTCATGACTCTGGACTGACAGCTGGGGAACCAGCGTGGGACCCAACTAGGTCCTCTGAATGGGGGTGAGAATTATGTGACCTGACCTGTTTGTGGGGTCCCTTAGTAGTGGGACCAGGAGTTGTTTCTGGTGCATGAACTGGCTTTTGGGGATACTTTGTTTAGGCTTGATTTAGTGGGAAGGGGCTTGGTTCTCCCTCAGCTTGGTGTGCCAGACATTGTTGACTCCCCATGGGAAGCTTTACCCTCTCTGAGAAGTGGATGGGGGTTGGGGTGAAGGCCGGAAGTGGGGGGAGGAGAAAGAGGGTTAGCTGTGGTTGGTGTGTAAAATGGGGGGCGGGGGAAGTTAAATAAATGGAAAAAAGAATAAGAATTGGAAACACAACAAAAAGAGAGAAATCATTAAAAATAAATGGAAATACCAATCAGATGGGGGAGATGACTCCATGGGTGGAAGGGCCTGTCCTGCAAACCTGACAAAGGGAGTTCAATCCCTAGAATACAGCATCCCTAGAATACAGCATCCCTAGAATACAACAATCCCTAGAATACAACAATCCCTAGAATACAACAATCCCTAGAATACAACAATCCCTAGAATACAACAATCCCTAGAATACAACAATCCCTAGAATACAACAATCCCTAGAATACAACAATCCCTAGAATACAGCATCCCTAGAATACAGCATCCCTAGAATACAACAATCCCTAGAATACCACAGCCAGATGGAGTGTCTTGACACATATAATCCACGTTGCAGGGAGATAGAAGGTGGAAACAGGTGGCACTGGCCAGAGTCGAAGAGTCAGCAAATCTGGAGTGCACCGTGCAGCTGGGGAAACAAGAGACCCTGCCTGAAACGACCGGGTGAGGGGTGGGGGTGGGGAGGGGAGTGGGGGTGGGGAGGGGAGTGGGGGTGGGGAGGGGAGTGGGGGTGGGGAGGGGAGTGGGGGTGGGGAGGGGAGGGCGAGGGTGGGGTGGGGTGGGCGAGGGTGAGGGCGGCCGCAGGGGTGGGGGAGGCTAGAGAGCTGGCTCAACAGTGAAGAGCACTTACTGCTCTCGCAGAGGTTTCAGCCCAAGGACCTACGGTGCAGCAAAGAAAACAAACAAACAGAAACAAAAAACCGAAGTCTTTCACCCCAGTTCTAGCCCTAGAATCAACCCCTTCTTCTGGCCTCTTCAGGCACCAGGCATGCATATGGTTCAAATATATTCTTACAAGTGGGCAAAATACTTCCACATATAAGATAAACAAGAAAACACAAACAACCACGGGGGCGGACGAGCTGGCAAGACGGTTTAGCAGGTCAAAGCACTTGCTGTCAGACAGGACGACCTGAGTTTAATCCCACCTGGTGGAAGAAGAGGATTGACACCTGCAAGTTGTCCTTTGATGTCCACACCTACGCCATGGCGTGCAGTCACCCGCACACGTACACATAAATTAATAAATATACATTTTTTAAGGGTGGAAGGCAGAGCTGGGTGTGGTGGCCGCTTTTAATCCCTGCAGTGGGGAGGCAGAAGCAGAGGGATCTCTGAGTTCGAAGTCAGTCAGGTTTACAGAGTAAGTTTCAAGACAGCCCAGCCGGGGCTACACAGAGAAACCCTGTCTCGAAAAACCAACCAAATAAAAAAAGTGAAAGGCAGTCAGGCGGAGTGGTGCACACCCCAAATCCCTGCATTGGGGGTGGGAGGGGCAGAGGCAACCTGACCTCTGTGTAGACCTGGCTGGCCTCAGATCCACAATGACTTTCAGGGCAGTCAGGCCCTGTCTCAAAACAAAACCAAACAACATCAAAAAGATGGAAGGTAAGAACCAACTTCCATAAGCTGTCCTCTTACCTTCACATACCCTCCTCCCTCGACAAATAAACGAAACCAGAGTGAACATGAACAAGAAATGGGTTGGAGCCTACAAGTCCTCAAGGTCTGCCCCAGTGAATCAATCTCGCAGTGGGACTCCACCTTCATCGATAGCATCCCAAGGGTCCAAACTCAGGAGCCTGTGGGCGACACTCACATTCAAACCACAACTGCCTATTAATAATACGTTTGTGAAAAACATCTCATCTCAACCCAGTCATAAATTCTGTCACTCGCGTCTCACAGATGCCGTGCTCCTTCACTTTACCTCCTAGAGATGGTCTTACACCAGACACTGCACGAAGCAGAGAGAGCTACCTAGAACAAACCTCCGAGCATCCCCTCCGCAGGTGGGGCAGTCCTGCTTCGTGGGGTGGTGGTGGGGCGGCGGGACTGGTCCTGCCTTTATGGTGATTGGCAGCTCCAGTGGACGTGGACGGAGATTGGTACTGCGCATGCCCGATACCTCTCACCCTCCCATAGCTGGCTTTGTGCCTAAACAGCCGCAGGTGATTGCCCTGATTGGTCAAGCCAACGAAGCAATCATTTAATTCCTCCTGGAGACATTCTCTGAGTTTTGCTGCAGTGGTTTTGTTGCCTTGAGGGCAGCTGGAGGACCACAGAAAGGCTGCCAGCTGATTTAGAGACTTTCTTTGGTTTAGAACGGCCGTTTTCATTTCTTTGCTTATTTGTTTGTTTTTTAAAGGCAAGCACAGAGGGAAAGGTGTTGTCTAGACCTTTCAGAAAACACGGAGTTGTTTGACTACTCATGAGATGGTTCAAGAGAAACGCCCGTGAATATCACTATGCCAAACTGGAAGGCTCTAAACAGGCTGAAGTCTCTTCAAGATCTTCGAGCCGCCTATTTCGCAGAGACAGTTTCCTAAAACAGGTGAAGGAAAGTGATGAGAAAAAGAAGGAAGCCAAAGAGAAAGGTGATTGGGCTCAGCTGCATCGCGTCAACCCCGGCTTGCTGGAGCCTGGCTATCGCCTCCTTACGACATAACTAGATGTAAAGGGCAAAACAAACAGCCGCAGAAAACCCAGACTGTAAAATCAAAAGGCTAAACCTCCTTCTCGCATAAATGAGAGGAGTCCTGCAGCTACGCTGCTTCTCACAGGCGGAAGGGCAAGGTAAGGTGTGGAACAGGAACCCGTACCTCGGTGGGTAAAGTTTCCATCTCAACGGGCCAGCATTGTGCGTCATTCTGCTCCTTTGTGGAATTTTGACCCATTTCACATTGAGAATCACCAGGGTTGAAGGATGGTTATGAAGTGGTTGGAGAAATTTGAGGATAACGGTTTTCAAGACAAAATAGAGCCTTTTTTGTTTGTTTGTTTGTTTGTTTGTTTTTAAAAGCCTTTTGCCTTCAAATAATTTGGTTCCCCAAAGGGCTGAGAGAGGTCCTTCGGCCGCACTATCAGGAAGTAGGGAGATGCTTCGCTTAGAAAATGCAAAGATTGTGAGATGAGCAAATCAGTGCCTGAGGCTCTTCGGGATTATTTTATTTTTAAACAAGTGGTAGGGAAAGACAGTGAAATAATTTAAATGTGCTGAGATATTAGGGTTGGAGAGATGAGTCAGCGTTTGGCCACTTGTTGCTCTTGCAGAGGATCCACATTGGGCCCCATCTCCCACATGGTGGCTCTCACTATTCCATAACTCCAGTTCTGGGGATCTGATGTCCTCTCTGGCTTCCAAATGTACCAGAAAAACAAATGGCACAGACATATATACAGCCTAAACACTCATACACATAAAATAAATCATTAATAAAAAACAAACCTGGTGTAATATTTGTTTTGGCTGTTTTTAATTGTTTTTTCTTCGTGAGACAAGGTCTCACTGTGTATCCATGGGTGTCTTGGAACTTGATCTATATATCAGGCTGCCCTTGAACTCTGAGATCTGTCTGCCTCTGCCTCCTGAGTGCTGGGATTTAAGGCACTTACCTGGAAATATTTGCATCTTGAAAGAACATCTAGGAAGAATTGGAAGATATCTTTCAATACTTTTAAAAGCTCCAAGATGGGGAGGCAGACGCAGGTAGAGCTCTGTGAATTCAAGACCAGCCTGATCTACATAGTGTGAGTTCTTGGACAGCCAGGGCTACACAGACAAACCCTGTCTCAAAGAACCAATATAATGAAATAAAATAAAATCTCCAAGGATGGGAAGTGAGCAGTTAGACGGAAGGAAGTGTGAGCTAGAGAAACAATGGCCCTGATAAAGTCTTAGCTGCTCATGTGTGTAAGCGTGTGGGTTCGCATGACGTGGGTGTGGAAGTCAGAGTACAGCTTGCGGCAGTTCATTCTCGCCACCCACCGTGTGTGTCCTGGGGACTTGGCAGCAGGTGCCCTACCAGTCACCCCTCATGCACATTTTCAGTTTTTAGAGGGGACAGGGTCTCACGATATAGCACTGACCAGCGTGGGCCTTGCTGTGTAGAAGAACTGGCTTCCAACTCACAAAGATCTTCTTGATTTTGCTTCTTAGGAAATGGGATTAAAGGCATATGCCATCATGACTAGCTCAGTTCTTATCTTAATATAAGATATTATACATATATATGTATATATATAATAAATCATATGACACATAATAAATTAGAAATAATAAATTATACATACACAAAATTATATATAGTATATAATTTATAATATACAATTTATATATTATAAATCTATGAGTAATATATGTTATAATATATAATATAATATATATTATATATAGTAATATATAAGTAATATAGATTTATAATATATAAATATTATATGATATGTAATTTACATATAATAAATTATATATGTATATATATGCCAGAAATGCCTTTTGGGATTTGTTTTTTGTGTTTTGAGACTGAGTCTCAGTATGTAGCCCAGACTAGCCTCAAACTTATCTTCTTAAATTTAGTGGTTTTTTTTTTTCATTTTAAGATCTTATTTTTGTTTTGTGTGTGGAGATTTGCCTACCTGTATGTCTATGAATCATGTGTCCATGCAGTGCCTATGGCGTCCAGAAGAGGGCACCAGATTCCTTGAAACTGGAGTTAACGTTTGTGAGCCATCATATAGATTGCTGAGACTTGATCCCTGGTCCTGTGGAAGAGCAGTAAGTGCTCTTAACCACTGAACTGTCTGTCTAGCCTCCAACTTTTACCCTCTTGCCTTAGTCTTCCAAGTCCTATGATTATAAGCCTACAGCACTGCACCTGACTGAGACTCAAATTGTCAACTGGACTACTTAAACGAAAGCATTTCTCCATCCCGGATTGAAAAGCCCGAGGTCGAGACTTGCATGTGTGCCGTGCTTTGTGCGTGCCCATAAACACTCATATACACGCAAAAATAAGTAAGTGTAATTTTTAGTTTAAGTTTGAAAAATTGCTCCAGGTAAAGCCACACCAGCATGACAGTGAATACAGAGATGGTGACCATGCTTTTTAGGAACTGCAGCAGGGTGAGTCCAGTCTATATGGTAAACGCTCACTAAGAGCTAATGGATAGGCTTTAATGTATTCTCCTGGACCAAGTGTTCTTACCCTTTTTCTGAGAAAGATCTCATGTAGCCCAGGCTGGATTTGTTTTTGAGCCTCCTGCTCCACCTCCCACATGCGAAGGCATTTGCTGTGTGCCATCAAGCCCTGTTTATGTGTTACTGGGATCTAATTCAGAGTGTTGTACATGCTCGCCCTCTACTGACAAAGCGAAGTCCCCAGCCTCTAAAGCAATTGCTTTTTGTAACTAACGCTTCCTTTCTTGCCAGCATAGGCCGGCAGCAGTCTGACTTGCAGCTTTACTCCTTTACTGAGCCTGCAAATGGTCAGAATATGAAGTAGCTTCTCAGTCAAGAAAAACTCTTCATGCCTGTTACCCTGCGATGCTCTGTGGCCTTCTCTCTGACGGTTTTCCCGATTGTAGCGGTGTACACTTGGTCTCCATGTTTACACATGGCAAACCTTTTACATGTAGTATGAAGCAGATGCCTATAAGGTAGCATGATATGGTATGTCCGTGCATTTTATGCTGTTGTTGTGGTTTAGCCCTGCTGTTAGAACAGAGTTCGAATCCAAGCCTGAATGGTTTGAAGTTTGTTATATTGCTCCCTCCCTCCCCTCCTTCTCTCCTTCCATCCTTCCATCTTTCTCTCTTCGTTCTTGCCTCTCTCCGTTTCTTTTCTCATCAGGTTTTCACGATGCATCCCAGGCTGTCCAGGAACTCATTATGTATCCCAGGCTGTCCAGGAACTCATTAGGTATCCTAGACTGGCCTTGAACTGCCCCAGCCTCCCAAGGTCTTCCCAGCACTTCCTAACAGGAGTGTTCCCAGGCCCAGCTACGAGAACACCTTAATCTCTCACAAGGGAAATATCTGCTTCTCTCTCAGATTACAAACGTAGAAGGTCTTTTTATTGTTTGCTTTCCAAAACTCATCGTATTAAAGCCTTTAGCAAAGCTGAAGATTTCCAACCATTTCTGTTTTGGTTTATGTGCATTTTCCCTGTTCTAGTGGAGGACTGGGGTTTGACTTCCAGCACCCACGTTGGGTGGTTCACAGCCACCTGTAACTCCAGCTCCAGGGGATCTGATGTCCTCTTCTGGCCTTGGTGGGCATCTGCACCAACACACACACACACACACACACACACACACACACACACACACACACGATTAAAAATAAACATAAAAATACAATAATGACTGAGGGCATTTTCTAGACATTTTTTTTGTGTGTAAATTTAATGGAAATGTTCTATATAATTTTCCATCCTAAAAGACAGGTTTTGCTTGGTTGACTGGTTTAGGTTTGTTCTTTTGAGGGGGCATGTTTGGTCTGTCTGTCTGTCTGTCTGTCTATCTATCTACCTACTTACCTACTTATTTATTTTGGAGGCAAGGTCTTATCTGTAGCCCCGACAGGTGAGAACTTATCATGCTGCCCACGCTAACTTCAAGCTCATGACACTCCTCCTGCCTCAGCTTCCCAAACTCTGGGGTTCCAGGCAGGAGCCCCCACACCCAGCTCCAAGTCTTCTAATAAGCTCTGACTGCCAGCCAAAAAACCCACGGTTGTGCCAGATTTGTTATTTTCAAGTTTTTTTCTTTTCTAGTGGTGTTGAGAATGGTCAATTTTTTTTTTAAAGAATGGAATATCTTCTATGTATTCTTTTATGATTCAAACATGAAAACAATGTATCTTTATTGTAGGTGTTGCCCAGGTTGGTCTTGCTTTAGACTATGATCCTCCTGCCTCTGCCTCTTGAGCACATCCTGCAGACATGAGCCACTACAACCTGCCAAATTCTTTAACAACCTCAAATTTCTTTTTTTAAAAATTAAGGGTGGCTAGTTGGTAGTGATGCACACCTTAATTCCAGCACTCAGGAGCAGAGGCAGCCAGATCTCTGAGTTCAAGGCCTGGTCTACAGTGTGAGTTCTAAGACAACCAGGGTTACACAGAGAAACCCTGTCTCAGAAAAAAACAAAAGACAAAAACACAGACAGGAAAAGCTGAGAAAAAGCACACAGTGGAAGGAAGACAGACTCTAGCAAGTTCTTTAACTTCTGCATGAGTCTGGTGACACATGTGGCTCATACATACATGTGAACACATACAAAACAGACATATTCAGTATAAAATGTTTAAAACGCCACTGACTTCTTTTTAAAAAAAACCATTTTGGGGGGTTCATACATGCATGCAATACATTTCAATTATTTTTGCCTTCTATACTGTTAGCTTAATTTTTTTTTTTTTTACTCTGAAAAGCTAGTCAATGCAACTGATTCTCCCCTTCCCCCCCCCCCCCCGCCCTTTTTTAAGGCAGGGTTTCTAAACCAGACTAGAATCACAATTACAGAGATCCTTCTGCCTTTGCCTCCTGAGTGCTGGGATTAAAGGAGTGTGCCACCATGCCTGACCTTCTACTTTTTTTTTCTTTTTCTCCCCGCCCACCTGAGACATGGGTCTGCTATAGCCCAGACTGATCTTCCATTTCCGATTCTCCTGCCTCAGCATCTACAGAGCTAGGATTAAAAATATGTTCATTGCACTCAAGCCAGATTTCCAGTAGTATTTACTTGAGACAGATCTCATGTAGTGCAGGGTGTCCTCAAACTGTGCAGCCTCAAGTAACCTTGAACTTTTTGATCCTTCCACCTCTCTGCCTTTTCTGCTCCACGAGATCCTGATGGTATGCGTGATGGCATGTGTGTGATGGCGTGTATGTATGATAGCATACATGGACTACACATGTACCAGTGTTGGGGTGCTACATGTTTTGCCATCATTTCTCATTTTACTCAGTGTTGGTGATCAGCCTAGAGCTTTATTCACAATCGGCAAGCTCTCTACGGAGTTGCATCCTCAGTCTTTAAAAAAGCAGTTTCCTGGGGCCTGGAGCAACGGCTCAGAGGTTACAAGGCTGATCTTCCAGAGGCCCTGAGTTTTTTAATTCCCACAACTACCTGGTGGCTCACAACCATCTGTAATAAGGTCTGGTGTCCTCTTCTGGCCTGCAGACAAACATGCAGGCAGAATACTGTATATATAAAAATCAATAATAATTAAAAAAAACCCACTTCATACATTTTAAAAGAAAGTAGTTTTCTTGAGCCAGTGAGATGGCTCAGCAGGTAGGGGAGCTGTTGCCAAGCCTGACAGCCTTGCTTTGATTCCTAGGCCCCACATGGTAAAAGGAAGGTGGCTTTTGGAAGTTGTCCTCTGAGCTCCCCAGACTTCCATCACAAAGAGGTACCCATCCACACTCAATAAACAAATAAATATAATATTAAAGAAGTCATTTTCTTTTTAATACATGTAAGAAGAATAATGTGCAATAAAGTCACTCACTTGTACATGTCATTAAAACAGAATCGAAATTGTCTGGGTATATGAAAGGGAAGGTGAAGGGAGCGAAAGAGGAGAACACATGTGCAAATAAGTCAATACATGTAATGTACATGTATGAAAATATAGTGACTGTACATGACGTACATATGTGTAAATATAGTCAAGGTACACAATACGTTTGTATGTAAATATCTTTATGAAACCCATCACCATATATAATGACTATCATGACAATAGAATAACATGTAGAGAAAGGTGGGGATTGTTACACGGACAGGCTCGTGTGCTTCAACACTGTCTTCTTCCATTTATATTACTTTCTTCTCAAAGAAAATGCAGAAGAACAGTCATGTGCCTACAGCCATCCAGACACGTTGCGACAACTCCTGCTTGCGTGGTTACACCCAGCTGCCCACTCCCGCCGCGCTGAGGTTGTCTTAGGGTGGTCCGGCATCTCAGCTTTGACGCTGCTTCTGGCAGAACCAACAAAATCAGAATTTTCTGTTCGGGAGCGACAAACACAGTAGCGTAAGAACGGCTATCCCATACATCAATTCATCTATGCTGAAGTTTTGTTTATTTTTTTCTAAGTTATTCTTAATTTTTATGTGTGCTTTTTGTGGGTGCTTTACCAGCATGTATGTCTGTGCGCATGTGTGTGGTGCCTATGGAGGCCAGAGCAGGGCATTACATCCCCTAGGAGTGAGGTTACAGGTGGTTCTGTGCCAGCTTGGTTCTTGCGAGAGCAACCAGTTCTCTTAACTCCCGAGCCATCTCCCTAACCTCTACCAATGTTAACTTAGTGAGCAGTAATCAAAGTTTATTTCAGCAAGGGAGAAGGTGAAAAAGCAGAAGGTGCGGGAGGATGGTCCCCAGAGCAGAGGGTGGACTGGGTCGAAATTTTCTTCTGCTCCTCTTCCCTTTTCTTCTTCTGAGTCATGAGCCAGGTATTGTGACTCACACCTTAATCCCAGTAGAAATTTATAACGCAGGACCCCTAGGTACCCTGACGCCAAGAAAGCAATGCTGGACCAGGAGTCCTCTTCCCTGATTTACCTTCTGACTTCTGCCTCTCATGCCAAGCACACTCTTTCTCCCTCCTCACTGCCTCCAGCAACAGGCTGCTCATTTCATCCCATGGTTGTCCCCACAGACCGTGAGAACACTGGGTGCAGTGGGGGACACTTTCACCCAGCACCGAGAAGTGGGACTGGAGGGTTACAGGGGCTTCTGTCAGCTGGTCTAACCCAACTGATGCGCTCCAAGCCCGCGAGCACCCATCTCAGCATCTCAAAGGAGTTTCAGGGCTCCCAAAGATGACACGTAAGGCTGCCTGTTCTCCAGCCTCCACAAGCACATGTAGGAATGTGCTTGTGCACGCGCACATACGCAAACACAGACATACACATTACACGTATACATACACACTCATTTTTAATTTTTTGTTTTGTTTTTCAAGACAGGGTTTCTCTGTGTGTTTCTCTTTGAACTCACAGAGATCTGCCTACCTCTGCCTCCCTGAGTGCTGGGATTGAGATCTGCCTGCCTCTGTCTCCCTGAGTGCTGGGATTGAGGTCTGCCTGCCTCTTCCTCCCTGAGTGCTGGGATTGAAGGTGTGCGTCACCATCACCCAACTACTTAAGTTTTTTTTTAAAGCCTAATCAAGATAAAGTAGTAATGTGGCTGGCATTGTGACACCTCTTATCTCCCACTCCGGAGGCCAAGGCAGGCAGATTTCTGTGAGCTGGAGGTCAGCATGGTCCAAATACTGAGTTCCAGGACAGCCAGGCTGTCTATGTAGAGAGACCCTGTCTCAACAGCAAGAAGAAATGAAGGAAGAAAAGACAGGCAGGCAGCAGGCATGCAGGCAGACAGGCAGGCGGCAGACAGGCATGCATGCAGGCAGACAGGCATGCAGGCAGACAGGCAGGCGGCAGACAGGCATGCAGGCAGACAGGCAGGCGGCAGACAGGCATGCAGGCAGACAGGCAGGCGGCAGACAGGCATGCAGGCAGACAGGCATGCAGGCAGACAGGCATGCAGGCAGACAGGCAGGCGGCAGACAGGCATGCAGGCAGACAGGCATGCAGGCAGACAGGCAGGCGGCAGACAGGCATGCAGGCAGACAGGCATGCAGGCAGACAGGCAGGCGGCAGACAGGCATGCATGCAGGCAGACAGGCATGCAGGCAGACAGGCAGGCGGCAGACAGGCATGCAGGCAGACAGGCAGGCGGCAGACAGGCATGCATGCAGGCAGACAGGCAGGCGGCAGACAGGCATGCAGGCAGACAGGCAGGCGGCAGACAGGCATGCAGGCACGCCTTGTGAAAATGCGACTGCTTCTCCGTTCCTAGAACACTTTATCATTGCTTATTTCATCAGCGCAGTTTCTGTGTTTCTTCAAAAGTATGAAGTTAAACTGCTAAGAACATTTCTTAATTTAATAATCTTAATTTGCTTTTATCAATCTCAATTATTTCTTTTAATGTTTTAGAGGTAGATTTGTTCTGTTCTGTTTTGTTTTTATCATCCAAAACAGATATTTACTGCAGACCAACGGAATATTATCAGAATAAAAGTGTTAATTTTTTAAAAATTATTTTATGTGTGTGTGTGTGAGAGAGAGAGAGAGAGAGAGAGAGAGAGACTGGAGAGGCCGAGAGAGAGAGAGAGAGAGAGAGAGAGAGAGAGACTGGAGAGGCCGAAGGACTTCAGACACCCTGGAGCTTGAGCTCACGTGATGCTGAGGCTGTGCGAGGAACTGGGGTCTGACAATGACACTGACTGTTCTCAGCCCTGAGCAGCCGATTCTCCGGTTCCTAAAAATGTTAATTTTGAACAATTTATTCACTAGTCAAAATGGTCTCTCAGTATCTTTTATTTTTAGAAAAGTTACATTTATCTTTTATTTGGAATTTATAGTGGATACGTGCACTGCCTGTGGTAGTCTTGTTCTCTCCCTCCAGCACGTGGGTCCCAGGACTGAGCTCTGGCCGGCAGGTCTGGCAGCACTGGCCTTTACCCACTGAGCCATCTCCAGGGCAGGACGTGCACAGATACACTCTAGTGTGCAAGGCAGAAAGCCCCTGCTCAGGGACTAGAGAAAATGAGGGGGTGTTTTGTTCTGGTGTCTGGGAAGGGGCTTTGCGTTTGTTTATTTTAGACTGACTGAGTCTCACTATTTCAGTAGGTAGCCTAGGCTGACCTGAAACTCTCAGTCCTGTCTTAGCCTCTGGAGAAAGAATCACCACGTCTGGTGTAGATTTGTTTGTTTTTGTTGTTTTGAGATAGGCCTTGAACTTTCCATAAAGATCAGGCTGGTCTCCAGCTCTCAAAGTCAACCTGGCCTTTTTTTTTTTTTTTTAGGTTTTTGGGGCAGGGTTTCTCTACATAGTCAGGCTGTCTTGGAAGTCACAGAGATCCACCTGCCTCTGCTTCTGAGTGCTGCGATTAAAAACAAACAAAACAATGCCTGTCTTTGCTTGCTTGCTTGCTTCTCTCTCCCTCTTTCTACTTGATATATCTTTTGTAGCCCAGGCTTTCCTTGAATTCCTCATGCACCTAAAGCTGGCCGTGAACTATGGATTTCCATGTCTCTACCTCCCAAATTTGGGATTAAAGACCTATGGCACTGCCATGCCCAACAGGAAGGGATTTTTACAGACTAGTCAATTAACTAAATTCTTCAGTGAAATCAAAGTAAAAGTTCGGTGCACCACACTTCATACATGCATACAGCCATGCTGAATGAAGAAGTGGGATGGATACAAGTTCTAATCAGCCTGACCTAGCGAGTTCCAGGCCAACCAGAGCTCCACAAGAAGACGCTGAAACAAAATTTAAAGCAACACAACGAAGAAACTTAAGACTGAAACTCTCCAAATTCATTTAGGAAGAAAGATGACTGATAGTCAGGTGAAAAACTTTCATTTTGTCTGTTTGGGGCACATATGTAGAGTCCAGAGGACAACCTGAGGGAATCTGTTTCCTCCTTCCACCTGGTGGGTCTTACCCACTGAGCCGTCTCACCGGCCCGGTGAGAACCATTTACAGGGAATTAAACAGATTAGAGGGGGCTGCCAAAGAATGAGCCGAGAAGGATGACTGCTGACCAGTCATGGGATGCTGAGAGCACAGAAGCGTGCCAATGCAGTGTTTCAGGATGCAGGCTTGTTAGTGTGTCAGCCTCCACGCTCACGTCCAGCCCAAAGAAAGAGAAACGAGGCCGGCAAAGGGAGAGGCATCCACGGCAAGATGTCTTCCATGGCACCAAAGAGAGGGTAAGGCTGAGCAGGATGCAGGGAACTGGGTGGGATTAAGGTCATCTGATGGCTTGGCTTTTTTTTTTTCTTTCTGTGAGATAAGATGCAAAAGTAGATCCAAAAGATGTAAGAACTGGAAATTTGAAAGGAGCGGGAAAATGTAAGAAACAGTTCTTGTGTGCAGGCAAAGCAGCAGCTGGATCAGGGAAACAAAACAGCCTGGCACACACAGCAGATTAGAGATGAACTTAAGTGTTTCAGCCCGACTTGGTGGAATTCTCCAGCGGCAGTAACATTCCATACGTTTGTGCCGGGCACTAAACACAGGTTGCCTGCTTTCAATAGGTGACTAATTAAAAAGTGACGAAGACACGTAGGAGTTGGATACAATGCTGCAGACAATCTGAGCCTGAGGCAGGAGCATCCCCAGAACCCAGGATGTCAGGGTCAGCTGAGCAACAAAGAAACAGAAGGAGCAGTGGGCGAATGCGTGTAAACCCCGGCACTTGCGGACTGAAGCACTGGAAGCTAGAGACAGGAAAGTCACAAGTTCAAGGGCATCCTCAGTTCTATAATGAGCATGAGACCATCCAGGAGATACTACCGCCCCTCTCCACACACACACACACACAGACACACACACAGACACACACACACACAGACACACACACACACACACAGACACACACACACTCACACACACACACACACTCACACACACAGACACAGACACACAGACACACACACACAGACACACACACAGACACACACACACAGACACACACACACAGACACACACACACAGACACACACACACACAGACACACACACACAGACACACACACACACAGACACACACACACACAGACACACACACACACAGACACAGACACACACAGACACACACAGACACACACACACAGACACACACACACACACACTCACATACCTCAGAGCAAACTGAGAAACCAGGGGCGGTGGCTCAAGCCTGAGTTCCCGCAGCACTGTGAGTGTAATGCATGCTGGGTCTACAGAGTAAGACTGGAGGGCTAAGCAGGCGAGGGAGCCTGTCTTGTAAAGAGCGCTCATTGTTTGCTTTAATGATAGATATTTTGTGTATACACAAGTTCGAAGTATATACAAACACAAAAGAGTGGCATGTGTATTATAAACATGCATTATAGTTATCTATATAAATCTGTTGTCTGGCAAAAAGCTTTATTTCAACTATAGATTAGGTGTGTTAAGGATTTTCTCTGAGCACAAAGACTAAACTAACTGTGAAATTAATCATTTTCCAGGTGCGTCTAGTGGGACATGCCCATTACCCCAGCACTCAGGAGGCAGAGGCAGGTGGATTTCTGTGAGCTGAAGGTCAGCCTGGTTTATACAGCGAGAGCCGGGCCTCTCAGGGCTGCGTCTTGAGACCCTGCTTCAAACAACAGCAGAAACAACAATGGAGTCTGTTTTCTGTGTTCGGCTCCCTCCTAACCAGTGTGAAGATGCTGCAGATCTTAAAGTGCCCACAAGAACCGGAACCCCTGTGGGAGCTCTCGGGCTGTTATGTTATGAACAAGTTTGTACCCCTTGATTAAAGTGCCAAATGTCTTCAGGGGGCTTCTAACTTAATACCGATAAAAACCTTAAGGATGTGATGAATATCTTTAAACATCTAATAAAATTCTGTGAGATGGTGATGGATCTAACACTTGAGAGAAGCAGGCAGGAGGAGCAGGAGTTCAAAGCCAACCTGAACTATTTGAACCCCCCCCCAAAGGGGAGAAGGGGGGGTGAGAGAGAGGAAGAGGGAGAGGAAGAGGAGAGGAGAGAGAGAGAGAGAGAAGAAGAAGAAGAAGAAGAAGAAGAAGAAGACGAAGAAGAGGAAGAGAGAGAAGAGGACAGAGGAAGAAAGATGAGAAGAAGTAGGGAATGGGAAAGGGAACAGAGAGAAGCCAAGATGGCAAGGGAGACAGGGGCTACAGGGAGTGGGCGTGGCTTGTCTCTTAAAGTGACAATTATAACATTCTCTCTTTCTCTCTCTGAAACCTTGGTTTTAAAAGAATAATAATAAGGGTCTGGAGAGATGGCCCAGAGGCTAAGAGGTGTTCTTCCAGATTCAATTTCAGCACCCACGTGGCAGCTCACAGCAGTCTGTAACTTCTGTTCCAGGGGGTCCCACACCCTCAAGGACAAACATCCAGGCAAAACACCAATACACACAAAATAAAAATAAATAAAAAAAACCCAGCAAAATCAGAGGCTGGAGAAATGATTCGGCTGTAAGGACATGTGCTGCTCTTTCCAGGGAACTAAGTTCGGTTGCCAGCACCCGCAGCAGGAAGCTCACAATTGCCTTAGATTCAGCTGCAGCTCGTGTGCACAAACTCGGTTTCACTCACACTCACTGATGCGCGTGCACACGTGCACACACACACACACACACAATTAAAACTAAAACTTAGTGGTTATGAGGCTGCTCTTCCAGACTGCCCGAGTTCAATCCTCGGCATCCACATGGCAGCTCACAAACGTCTGTAACTCCAGTCCCGGGTCTGATATTATACACGCTCGCATCCTCTGAGCCATCGCTCCAGTCTCCATATGAGACCTCAGTGAATCATGAAAGCAAAACAGAAAAATAGGACTCAGGCACTTAACTTGGTGACGCAGCATTTGGTTAGCAAGTACAAGGTCCTGGCTCCTGCAGAGAGGGTGGGAGCGAAGGAAAATGAACTGGACATGCAGCTCAGCTTCAGCTGAATTCTTGCCTCACAGGCTTAGGATCCTGGTTTCCATCCACTCCACGGCACCACACGCCCCCGGCACACCTCCCACACAACACACAAAGAAAATTGAAAGTGACAGAAAGGTATGACACATTGTTTTCCCCACAGAAATCCTCCAACATCACTTGCTGCTCTAAGTGGATTAGCCTAGAAGAGGTGTCAGGAAGCTGAGGATGCAGCCGGGCGGGGCACAGGATTCCACTGACTTCCTCCTTCCACATCACTGCTGAGTGAGGCTACCGGAAGCGTTCTTCCCAAGAAGTGATCTCCTAAAGAGAGTTTCTGCATGATGGACAATGGACACAGCAGTTTGGAAGGGATTCTGTGTCAAAGGTGGAGTTGGATTTCAGTTAAAGGCAGAATGGAATGAGGAAGACTGGGACAAATGTGGATGGGGGAAGGGAGCGGCCTGGTCAGTGGTCAGGTGGGTCAGAACGCCACCATTTGCATCAATTTGTTACCCTTGAAAGGGTCTCACTGTGCAGACCAGGGTGGCCTGGCCCTCTCAGAGATCCACCTGCCTCGGCTTCTTCGGTGCTGGGATTAACGGAATGCACCCCCACACCTGGCAGAATACCATGCTCATTTGAAGAGAAGAAAAGAGAGGGTGAAAGCAACTTTTGAGGGTGGATCTCTGGAAACTCAGGCTTCGGATCTCCCTGCCTCCAACTTGAGGGTGCTGGGTTGTAGATATGGACATAGATACCCTATCTGGTTTAGAAGCATATTTTAAATGCTTAATTTAAAATTTTAATTTAATGCTTTAATTTAATTTTTTAATTTATTAACCACTCTTACTAAGTGCTAAGAGTAATTTATTACTTATATTTTATGTTTATTTGCTTATTATTTTTTGTTTATTTTAAGGCAGGGTATCATGTAGCCCAGGTTGGCCCTGATCTCCTTACTTCATTGTCCAGGGCCTGGGATTATTATGGAGGCTACCACAGTTGACTTAGAAGCACATTTTGAATAAGATGAATGAGAATTATTTAATCACTTAATAGATAGGGTGTATGTAGCCCAGGCTAGTCTTGGCCCTCTCACCTTACCTCCTAAGTGCTAAGATTAGAAGTGTGTGCCCCAACACCTGGTTGACAAGAAAGCAACATAGAAATCTTTTCATAGCCACGGACTCTGAGAAGGGAAAACGGCCTGTAGGGTGGGCTGTGGGTGGGGCTTTTGCTTTTGATACCTTTATATTCTTAGAAATAAATCCTATACATCGAACGCGTGCCACACTTGTCATTGAGAAGTCTGTCTTAACGGCGCGCGTGGTTCCAGAGCGGCTGCTCCGTGAAAATAAGAGATAGGGCGATGTAGAAAGAGGAAGTCAGCGGAATCCTGTGCCCCGCCCCGTCTGCATCCTCATCAGCGAAATCCTGTAACCCGCCTATCCGCATCCTCATCAGTGGAATCCTGTACCCCGTCCTTTTGCATCCTCATCAGTGAAATCCTGTACCCCGCCCGTCTGCATCCTCATCAGCTGAATCCTGTGCCCCGCCCGTCTGCACCCTCATCAGTGGAATCCTGTACCCCGCCCGTCTGCATCCTCACGTTATCCTCAGCTCACATTTCCTGAAGTCCTTTCTCCTGCCTTCCTGCAGGCTAATCCACTTAGATCAGCAAGTGATGTTGGGGGATTTCTGTGGGGAAAACACTATACATCAAGGCAATGTGCTGCATACAGCACGTTTAACTGAGCCGGTCTTCAAGGCTCGGAGTTGTGCTGAGGGTCAGCAGAGCACAGTAAGAAGTGACAGACTGAGTGCGATAAAGATGGCGGGCATGCTATTAGCGGAGCTAAGTCTCGACGCCAAGGGTTGATCTGCAATATTTCTGGGATCAGTTTGTTTACCTTATCAACCCCTTTTCCCGAGTCAAATGACTGCAAGCGATTTCAACAAAAGCATGCAGAGAATGTGAAGAAATCAAAGTCGCCCTGTGATGTGGGCTACCTGTCCAGGGAGGCCGTCTTTACCCAATAGTCAGCATGTTTTTATTACAAGATATAAAGGAATTGGGACAGTTTAGGTCCCTGAGAATTGTCCTTAAATCGAAGTTGGGACTTGCGATGGGTACTGGCTGAGCGGGACCTTGGGAAGTTATCTTAATGTTTATCTTACATAGGCTCTTATAATAATTACTGGATTCCAACAGGTGACGTTTGTGTACTTGATGTAGGGCTAGTGTAAACACTGAGAAAATGGATGCTGTAACGTGAGCAGACTATAGAGCCACCAGCCACTTTCAGAAAGGTCCTTGCTATTAGGAGGCTTATATTGGTTTTATTCAAATTTCCCTGGGTTGGTAAACTTGGCTTCCGGGTCAAACTTTCCCTTAACTTTGACAAGTCAAATTGCACTACTTTATCAAGCTTACTTATTTACGACCTGGATTTTTATAGCAGGGGCCTTTGTGCAGAAAGCCAAGATAAAGGGTGGCTAACTAAGGACTTGTGTTTGCATTTTGGGGGGCATCTTCTTTGTGTATACAGGGATCCTTTTGCTACTGTGAAAAGCGCCCCCATTGTCTTTGTTATTTATGGAGGAATGTGGGGGGGGTAATCTGCGATTCCTCCAGTCCTCCTAAAGGCATTTTACTGCTGTAGTACAAGGTGAGGTTGATCAACACACACCAAAGGCCACTTTAGCATATCAAATCCTTTCACAGCCTGTTTCAGTCACCGTGCATGAGCTTTGGAGAAGCCTCCCACTGTACTTCCCTAGGTTCCTCTACCAGACATGCCTTCCAGAGCTCTGATGGGAAAGAGTGTTAATGCGTCACAGATCCGTGCACAGAAACCTTGGCTTTCTGTCTCCTCCTCTGATAAATGTTTATTACTGACTTGCTCTTTCTTCGTTTCCTCTCTGGGGCTTTCACCGGGTTTGAAAAGCATGTATTAAACAATAGACATAGCAACCATTCTTTACACCAGATGAATAGGCCCATAAAAGCTACAGTCTACAGACCAACTGAATAAGCTAATTTAGCAAATGCCTGTGTGCCTTACCCAGCTGGGGGTATCGCTGTGGTAGGTTTTTTTTTCCCCTTAAGACTACTTTAAACGAACCAAAAAGTTAAAGTTAATTACAAATGAGTGTCAAAATATCTTTCTTCCTTCCTTTCTGCCTGCCTTCCTTCTGCCCTTTCTCTCTCTCCTTCTTTCTTTTTGTCTGAAATGACTTAAACTTGGGCAGCATTTGAGACTAATTGAGCTAGTAGTGTTCATGGATGTGTGCTGGAAAAGCCATCGGCCTTTTGGTGAGTGTGAAAAATGCAACGGGGATGGACAAAGTTTGACTCGGGACTTATCCTTAAAACTACAACCATCAAGACCAGCACTGAGAAGGAGGCTGGAAGCTGCCTTGCCGCTGATGGTATTAAGTTGATTTTATACATTAAGCTTGAAGCAGTGCGGCTGCTCTGTCACTGTTAACGGGCTGGCTTAAAATGTCCAAATGCTTCCAAACCCACACTGATCTAATAAGAAGCCTGCACTTGGAGCTTCCAGTGTTTCCAAAATACACATTTAAAGATCCTTTTAGGATTGCATTCTCCCAGTGCTAGATTTTCTAAATTGTTAAAATGTTCAAACACACGCAATGCGTTACCCTCATAACCACTCAGACTCAGCAACCACGAGCATCTTCCCATTAACCATCCCATTGTCTTCCTTAAACAAGAGCAGTTTCCAAAGGCCACACCCTCTCATTCTTGCATGCACAACGTGTCTCTAAAGCTTTTGCACCACTGGGAATCACGATCCCATTACAGACTAGGACTAAAAGTAGAGAGTTGGGGACAGAGCTACCTACCTCAGGGGAAGGGCACGCGGGCGTGGAGTGAAACGCATCTCCTCCGGAAGCAGTGGTGTCTGTGTAATTTTCTTTTCCTGGGGATATTAACTGAAGGAAAGAGAAATAAGAACAATTTAAAAAAACACACAGCGATCATGGTTATCCGGAGAACATAGATCTGCTCTGTGGTTATGTTCACATGAGGTTAAGCTGTAAACAGATTATTGGGGTGCACAGACACACTGGTACATCCCTGACACCCCTGGTTAGCCGGAAGATCTCTATGGGGACATCCTCCTGGTGTAGTTGTTCCACAGCGTCCTTAGACTTCTCATCTTATTTAGGAAACTCAGGCTTCACAAAGTCATTGTCCGGGGCAGTCTGTGTTTTGGAAAACTAGAAATCCAATTTTTGTATTTGGGAGTGAGTAGCAATTGCTACTGGCAGTAAAAAAGGACCGGCTACTTTGTAACTTTTTCCTTATGTATGTAAAAGAGTTGACGTGGGGGAGGTGTCTTCATTTGAATAACCTGGGAACAACCAGAGTTCTAATTCAAAGGCAGTATCTGACTTTTCAGCCCAGGGCGCACCAAATTCCATCTAGCCAATCAGCTCTGTGGTGACAGCCAGGCGTGTGACTATTGTCATCTTTCCGTTGAAACTTGAGGCTGCGGCTTTATGTGTCAGAAAACTTATAACTGATGAACGCATTTGGACCGCGAGTTTACGTCTCTTCTTCACGAAGTTCGTCGTGATAAAGAGCCAGAGGCGGCAGCCAGCCTGCTGGTTTATCATCTCACAATGTTGCATCCTGATTTTACAGGGCACCAACCCAATTCACATTGCCCGCCTCCAATCAGCAGCATGCTCTCTTAATACCCTGATTTGGACCCGCCTTTTACCTAAATCTAGGTTTATTAATAGACCAGCATTCTCAGTTCTTTGTACTTGTAAGGACAACATACAATAGATTCAAGATTGATTTTCTTAGAAAAATTGTAAACTATATATCAGTATTTTAAAATGCAGCTACTTAGGGGAAAAAATGCCTAAATTGTATCCCTCTGCCCTCCCCATGAGATAACTAACGTGGTTCAGAAATTCTTAGTTATTTCCCTCAATACTTTTAATTGCTAGTGTACCTAAATCACTCTCATTATAAACAGGAGGCTTAGAGACCCAGAAGTACAAACAGGCAAACAGACAAGCTCCCCAGGCCAATGATTCAAAGACCTACCTGGCTTCTGTTCGGTGATAAAAAGAAGACTCATTGCAAAGATAAAAAACACGAAAAAATAATGCTGAAATCTCATTTTTTTCTTCCTTTTTTTCCCTCTCACACACAAGTGAACAAGAGCTCTCCAAGTAAAGACGCAGTCTGTAAATACTCTGAGCAGTATCTGTCCGGCTCACCCCGCATCCTACAGACAGACTTCAGAGGGCTGCCAGCAGCTTTTTCCAGAGGAGGTTAATGATCACATCACACAAGGTTACTGGTGCCCTGGGCTGTGATCGGAGCTCACGCGCCTCAAGCCCCTCCTCCGTTCCTCTCGGCTTCTCCGGTCACTCCCCTTTATTTCCATAAGCAAATATTGGTGAAGAGGACCTTTCAGGCCCGCAGCAGCTTCAGTGGGAAGTCTCCTCTGACTCCGAGTCAATCTGTTTACGAAGGAAAATGTAAAGCAAGGCACGGCCCGCTCTTCTCCCTCCATTTGCATCTGTTTAAACTTTGCATTGCCCATATTGGTCCCACATGCAGAAACCGGTGGAAATGACAGGAAGTTTCTCTTTTGTCCTCTCGCAGAAGGAATGCAGAGCGTTCTTTAAGATTCCCAAATGCTCGGTGCCAACTCTGTGTTGTAGTGCTTCCTCTTTGCCAAGCCTACTACAAAGTGGGGGCTATTTATATTAAATCTCCAAATGGCTTAATTTGTGTGGGTTTCCATCATCAGAGAGTCCCGCAGTTTAGGGTGTTCAGAAGGAAATCTATGAAATGTTTATCTTTTTATTTAAGTGCAATTTAAAAAGTAATGGAGATCATTTTCATCTGCAGACATCTAAGGGTTTTCAGAAGTTCAGGCAAGCAGGGCCCAGACAGAATCAGTCTCTGTTGTAAATGTGTGCGTGGTGGAGTGTCAGGTAACCACAGGCACACAGATTATATCCACATTATAGATGGAGAGAATTTTTAGTTCATCTCCAGAGAAACAAAGGGAGTCTAGTTTTGTCTTGCACACATACCAAGAGCTCCTGTTTAAGGACTTTCTTACCTGTCATAAAAAGCTCTTATACGTGAGAATTATTGTAATTATTCTAAGCCAGAAGGACACGTAGCTCTACTCTGAAATAGTAACAGACCCAAGATTTTAAACCTAGAGTGCATGTGAGTGGTTGTGAATGATTATATTTTGTTATATTTGATCTATTTGGTGTCTTTAGAGTCAGGTGATGGGCACATATAACCTTGGACTTCTTAAGGTTTGAAATTCAAATGCAATTTGTTTTGATCTTACAAATCAATCTGTAAAATTCCATTTCTGCCTAGTTATGCATTGCAGTTTATACAGAATGTTCTCTAAAACTCTTTAAAACATTTTTTAAAGTTATTTAAGACCCACTGTGGTTGTTCACCCCTTTAATCCCAACACTCAGAAGGCAGAGGCAGGCAGATCTCTGTGAGTTCTAAGTCAGCCTGGTCTACATGCTGAGTTCCAGTACATCCAGGGCTACATAGCAGAGAGACTACATTTTAATAATAATAATAATAATAATAATAATAATAATAATAATAATGATGATATTTAGTATGTATGGGCGTTTTGTCTGCAGGTATATCTGTGCACCATGTATGTGCAGTGCCCATAGAGGCCAGAAGAGGGCATCAGATCTCCTGGAGCTGGAGTTACAGAAGGTAGTGAGCCCTGGAACGAACCTAGGTCCTCTGCTATTGCAGGTCCTGCTCTCAGCTGCTGAGCCATCTCTCCAGACTTGTTTTACGTTTTTTGGTTTTGTTTTGTTTTAAGAATGTTTAATCCAGGAGCAGTGGTGATACATGCCTTTAATCCCAGCATTTGGGAGGCAAAGGAAGGTGGATCTCTGAGTTGGAGGCCAGCCAGGTCTATAGAGTAAGTTCCAGGACAGTCAAGGATACGCACAAAAACCTTGTCTCAAAAAGCAAAACAACAACAACAGAAAATTCTTTGAGTGTATGTTGTGTGTATGCTTGCCCAAGGAGGACAGAAGAGGGCATTAGATAACCCGGAGTTCAAGTTGTGAGCCCTGATACTGGTGCTGAGAACCCAGTTCAGGCCTTCTGAAAAAGTAGCAAGGGCTCTTAACTACTGAACTGAGTCTTCTACCCGAATACACAGTCCTTGTATGAATGAAATAATGATCTAGTTCAAACATCAAACATTGATTTGAAAATAACTCCCAGGTGGGGTGGCACTCACCGTTAATCCCCATAGTTAGGAGACAGAGGGCAGGCAGGTTTCTCTGAGTTTAAAGCATTTCGGACCTACACATGGAGTTTGAGGCTAGCTTGGATTGCAGAATGAGACCCTGTTCTTACTGGAGAAACTGGGGTTCCCCTTCATGAATTTTTCACCTGGATTAATAGCGTTTTAAAACAGAATTGAAAGGAAGGTCAGGATAGTTTTATTAGAGTTTGATGGATGAAAAGGACAGGGAAAGCCAGATGTAAATCGTGGCAGCTGCCCAGAAGAGAAAGAGAAAGAGGAAGAGACGAAGTCATAATACTTTTGTGCAGCCTCGTAGTGGATGATGGGAGCAGCTTCAGAGAAAAAGCAGAAAAGCCCAGAGTGCCACAGAGAGCGTGGACAAGTTTGGGAACATGTTAGAAAGAAAAAGAATAGACAAAGAAAAAGGGAAAGTTAGACTTTTCTGAGTTCAAGGCCATAGCGAGCCGCTCAGAACGGAGGATGCTGGCCCTGCTACGTGACAGCGCTGGCCTGGTTATCTCCCCTATAGAGCTAATTTGCAACAGGACAGTAGGGGCACACATTTTAAACCTTACACTCGGAAGGCAGAGGCAGGCAGGTTTCTGAGTTTGAGGCTATCCTGATCTACAGAGCGAGTTCCACCTATCTCGAAAAACCAAAAGGAAAAAGAAAAAATTGTGTGCCACCACACCTGGCTTCAACAGTTATTTTTACAAGTACAGTAACAAATGATTATAGAGCTGACGACAACCGAAATGCCAGGCACCAAAACGTCAGGCACCAAAACGCCAAGCACAGAAATGCCAGGCACCGAGCAACAGTGCCATATGGACAGCGTTTCTGTGAACGTGAGGCTGCAGTCACGGCCAATCATTCATCTTGGCAGTGAAGAAGCAGATGTGGAGAAATCTTGGTCGGAAGCAGAGTCAGAATGATGCAAGCGGCTCTGCAGAGAGCACCCAGCATGCCGCTGATTGAAATGATGATTTAATCCCGGCACTTAGGAGGGAGAAGGAGTTCAAGGCCATACTTATAGATCCTGTCTCAGACAAAAAAAGGAAGATACCCAAACTGTCTTCTCAGTCTTCATCTCCCCATAGCTCTGTGCAGCTCTCGCCCTTCACCAGAGAATATCCAGAGACGTTTCCTTTGCAATGGACTGTGGTAGTTAGTACAGAGTTGCCACAGGCCAAAGGGTAGAGAAGACGACTACGGTGTGCTGGGCCCTCAATGGGACATGGGTGTCACATCCAACCCTAAGACTCAGGGAACACGGTACGAGAGAACTGGGAAGAACGTCAGAGCCAGTGGTTGGGGGAGAGGCTGCAAAATGGCGTCTTCTGGACATAACCTGGCTGATGAACTCACGAACTCACTGCAACTGTGGTCATCTGCACAAGACCTACAGAAGATGGCATCCACCATCACGTCATCATGGGAGGGGGAAGGGCTCCTTGGGCCCCACCCCTCCCTGAGGGACCATTAGCAGTTACTGGAGAAAGGAGTACCCCTTTTCCTCGGTGGTCTAGCCACTTAGAAGTTGTCCTTGCTCCAGCAAGCCCCCCCCCACCCCGTCTCACTCAGCAACCCAGTTAAACTCTGAAGTCAGACACAAAGGCACAAAAGTGGGGGTCTGGGGAGGGAAGAAATGTTTCCATGGGAGAAGGAGGGGGTAGGACAAGTCATTGGTGGTGTAAAGGAGTAAAATTCACTATATACTGGTATGATGACATCAAAGAGTACCTTCTCTTTTTTTTTTTTTCTGTTGTGTGTTTTGTTTTTTAAGACAGGGTTTCTTTGGTACCCTTGGCTGCCCTAGAACTAATTCTATAGACCAGGTTGGCCTCGAACTCACAGAGATCTGCCTGCTTCTGCCTCCTGAGTGCTGGGATTAAAGGTGTGCACCACCACTGCCTGGCTAATGAGTATTTTTTTAAAAATTAATTTCAGTCTGGAACTCAGGGTGCGGTGGGTCGAATAGCAATGGCCTCCATAGACTCTTGCGTTTGAATACTTGGTCACCAGGGAATAGTACTATTAGGAAATGTGGCCTTATTGGAGGAAGTGTGTCACCCAAGCCAAGTCCAGTGTCTGTCTCTTCTTGCTGCCAGCCAGTCAGGATGTAGAATTCTCAGCTCCTTCTCCAGCATCATGTCTGCCTGTGTCCTGTCATGCTTCCTGCCATGATGATAATGGACTAAACCTCTGGATCTGTCAGCAAGCCGCTATTAAATGGTTTTCTTATAAGAGTTGCTGTGGTCATGATGTCTCCTCACAGCAATAAAACCCTCACTAGGACCCAGAGTGTGACCCTGTTTGGAAATGAGGTCATGGCTTGTTTTGGTGGTATTGGGGACTGAACGCAGGGCCTTGTACATGTTAGGCAACCGACCTATCACTTAGCTATATCTCCATGATATCTTTGCAAGTGTAATTAACATTGAGGCCATACTACTGTAGGGTGACTGTAAGGCCTGTGCTACAGGATGGTTTGCGAACCGGGCAAGGGCCTGGAGATTAAGGAACACAAGAGGCATGGGTCATCCGTGAAGAGAGAATGCAGAATGCCATTTATTCAAGCTTAGTGAAGGCTTTATATACCTAATTGCTGTACAGTGAAAATCCTCCAGGCATGTGGGAAATTACCAGGCTCAAGGCAGAGCAAACAACTCCCCTGTAGCTAACCACCAGGGTGTGCAGAGCAAACACCGGAACAAACAATATGTTTTGCCAGAAACTTCAAGCTATATTCAATATGAACCCTGGAGGAGAGGTAGACCTGTGTGTGGGCCCTACAGGTGACTTCTAAATCTGATATGCTATCTGTTCTATAGGGAAAAGAGGAGAGTTAGATGTACGGGCAGGCCTTTCATCTCACCACTCAGGAGGCAAAGGCAGGAAGATCTCTGTGAGTTTGAAGTCAGTCAGTCTGGTGTACAGACACAGTGAATTTCAGAACAGCTAGGGCTACATAGTGAGAGATGTTTGTTGTGGAAAACCCTGCAGAGTTGAAGAAACAGTTGGAGGAAAAGGAGAAAGAAAAAGAGGAAGAGGAGGAGGAGGAGGAGGAGAAGGAGGAGGCAGCAATATTCATTGACAAATAAGGAGAACGAACACCAGGCAACAGAGGTAGGAATTAGAGCTGAGTGTATTGTTTCATTCTGGAATACTAGAACCTGGGAGACAGAGGTAGGAGGATCAGGAGTTCCAAACCAGCATCTGCTACAAAGCCAGTTAAAGGCCAGCCTGAGCTACGTTGGCTATGTCTCAGAAACAAACACCAGATGAGATTTGAAGCTGCTGCCACCAACCAAGACATGAATGTCAAGATGCTTAGAGAGAACTGGAGTAGGTCCGTTATTTGACACCTGCCCCCTAATCACCCCAAAATCAGTTCTACCGACCTTGATTGTGAACTTTTGGTCTCTTGAAATACAACAAGGAAATGAATAAACAATTTCTGCTGTTTCAAGCCACCAAATTTGTGATACTTTGTTATATCAATCCTAGAAACCACTAAAATTCAATGTATACATACATCCTTTGTATCTGTGGAGTCTCTATATAATTTGCTTTTATTTATTTTTATTTTCTGTACAGGTTCTCATTGTGTAGACCAGGCTAGTCCTGAGCTTGTCATTCTTCTGCCTCTGTCTTTGAACGCGGGGATCACAAACACACTCCACCACATGACCTAGCTTCTATTTATTTTAATAAAATACACTTGTTTTATGGTGTTATATGGTGCGTGCCCAGACCATGATCTTATAATAGTTTTTAATCTCCATTTTATACAGGAAATAACAAACTCAGAAAATTTAGTGACTTGCCATGTATTGAGTAAACAAATGCAAAGTCAGCAGGAGGTCTTGGTTCCTCCAGCCTTCTGACCCTGTGACCCTTGTGGTTTTCTTTTTTCTTTTTCCTTTCTTCCTTCCTTCATTTCTTTTTTCTTTTTTTCCTCTTTTTTACATTTTATGTCTTTATTTGTGTGGGCAGGAACACTTGAATTGGAGGACCACTTGGGTGATTTGGTTTTCTCCTTCCACTTTGTGGAGTTTGGAATTGAACTCAGGTGGTCAGACTTGGTGGGAAGCGCCCTTATGTCTGAGCTGCCTCATTGGCCCACCCTCTGATGTGTGTGTATTTGGTGTAAGAGTATGTGTACACATCTGTGCTGATGGTCCTGGTCATGCGTGCACCAGTGGTGGTCAGAGGTTGCGGTCAGAGGTTGCTGTAGGGTGGGTTTGTTGTTGTTGTTGTTGCTGTTTTTTTGTTTTTTTTTTTGTCATTTAGCACTTTATTAGACCGTCGTTTATCTTAGACAGAAAAAGAATTACAGCTTCACAGAATTAAACAAATGCAACATGAAAGAAGGCAACACATCTTTGCATCATTAAACAAATGTTCCACAGCAGAAGCAAATGTAACACACCTCAAACTAATATTCCACAGTCAACTTTACACAGCCTAGAGTCCTCTCAGAAGGAGTCTCCACTGGAGCATTGCTCGGATCGGGCTGCCCTCTGTATGTTTGTGGGGGGCTGTCTACTTGATGGATGAGGGTCCAACCCTCTGGGCTGTGGATGGGACGGCGCCTGGACATGTGTGCGTGGTTGATGGAGCAGCAAAAGAAAGGAAACCAGGGCATCCTAAAGCACGGGTGACCCATAGATGCGTCTGTCTCAAAGTCTGAGTTTACAAAGAAAAATAGGAATTGGTCTATGTTTCTTCAAATCACAACACATTGTTTGGTATAAGGTTCCCACAGGTGTTTTGAAGTCTTCTTCTTCTTGTGGGGTGTATGGTGCTGTAGATGGGCACATGCCCATTTGGGGAGATCAGAGGACAGCCGTGAAATTGGTTCTCAGGCTGCTAGGCCTGTGCAGTTAGCCCCTTTACCCAGTGAGTGACCAGACCTCCAACTGACCTTCATTTTCTACTAACATTCTTGGGTCCTGGATTAGCACTGGTGAGGAGGCTAACACCCAAGCTGATAGCTGGTAGAATAAAATAGGAAGAAATGAGCAGCTTTGAAAACTGTAACCAAAATTGGCATTCCCTCTACTCAGAGGAAATGGTGAATTAGACATGTTGTGGATATCAAATGTATAAAATTAGAATATTGAGTGTGGCAAAAACATTTACTCAGTATAATACTTGCTCAAAAAAATTTTCCCAGGGTCTTCTTGGGTATATGTGCTGGTTGAAAAAACATTACTGAGCATAAATGCAGCATCAAGTTAATATCTGAGCCAAAACATATATTTTCTCAAGAAACCCTAATGCCAAAAAAGGGACACACTTTTGAGAGGATGACTATCTCCCTAGCCCTCATATATTTGGCAAACCTGACAAAAATAATGTGGTCCATGGGTATAATAGACTCCCAACGTCATCCCCCACGAAAATAATAGAGTAATAACATATGTGAGATCTTCTGGAGTGACTCCCACCTGCCAGCTGAGCTAGCATGGCTCTTCTGATCCAGTGAAGAACAGTTTAGATTAAAAATCACCGTCTTGGGGCTAGGCAGGTGGCTCAGTTGTTGGAGCGCTGGTTGGGCAAGCGTGGGGATCTGAGTTCGGGCACCCAGTACCCGTGTAAGACCTAGCAACATGTAATCCTCCGGTTGGGGGACTGGACACGGAAGGTTCCCTAAAGCTTCCTTGTCAGTTTTCTGGAATTAGAGAGTTGCTGGCCCTGTCAGGAAAAAAAAAAAAAAAAAAGTCTCGTGAGGCAGGTGATCCGTGTCCACACTTGCACATGCACACATGCAACACATACCGGATGTGTCAACCTGCCGGCTAGAGGAGGATCTGCTGCGGTCAGACATGCTTGGTCTCCCCTCATCCCTCCCATTTGTCCCTTCACTCGTGAGCTTATTCCATCCAAAACAGTCTCAGGAATTTTCATCATAAACCCAGTCACTCCTAAGCAATAATTATCATTAACTGGAAAAATTGCATGCACTTTAAGACTTCTGACAAACCCTGCTAGGATTCTTCAGTGGTTTTGAGATATGCGGGGCTTTTTCCTCGTTGTCTGAAAGTCTGGGAGGTTAGCGCTTAAGCAGATACCACAAACACCTTGGGACTCTTAGCTCGGAGGTTTTGTTTCTAACCAAACTGAAAGTAGTTAGGTAAGGCATAAGCCACATGACCTTATGGCTTAAGCAACTTCAATTTTCTAGCCCTGGCTTCTGTCACTCAGGCATTTGGCGTTACTCAAAAAAGAAAAAAAAAAAAAGATTTTTTTTTTTTCAAACCACATCTTCACTTAAAAAGTGAGGCAGGGCAAGGGGATGGCGCTGAGGCTAATGGGGCTTGCTGCACTGCGGGAAGGGGGGGAGTTCAACTTTGACTCCCATTGTCCACGGCAGGAGGCTCACACCTGCCAGTAACCCCAGCTCCAGGGGATCTGATGCCTTGTTTTGGACTCAGAGGGCACCCACACCATGGCAGGCATACAGACATACATATAAACACATAACGAA
Organism: Myodes glareolus; assembly: GCF_982192425.1. NCBI lineage: Eukaryota > Metazoa > Chordata > Mammalia > Rodentia > Cricetidae > Myodes > Myodes glareolus. The sequence goes on along the minus strand of NC_142048.1, from coordinate 10,060,105 downwards.
AACATTGAAAAAAATTGGATGTAAGTGATGTCATTCTAACTAAAAATTTGTAAAAATAAAACTCAGTTGGACATTTAGAGTAAAGCGTTTAGATGTTAGGTTGACATCACTAAGCTCTCTGATTTCCCCACCTGCTGCTAAGATAGGGTACCATGACATAGAGTCTCACTATTTAGCCCTGGTTGTCCCGGAATTCAATATATAGACTGTGCTAATTTAGACCTCACAGAGATCTGCCTGCTTCTGCCTCCCAGGGAACGTGATTAAAGGTGTGAACCACCAGACCTCGATACAATCAGCTATGGTTCTACGTGCGTTGGTCGTCTTTGAGGGTCTAGAGCTATGGCTTGGCGGTTAAGAGTACGTGGTTCTCCCAGAGGACCTGAGCTTAGGATTCCCAGCATCTACATCAGGTGACTCACAGTCACAAGCTCCAGGGGAATTTGATACTTCAGGCTCCTGGGAGCTCTGCCCTCATAAATATGGATCCACACATGAACACACGCATGTGTGTAATTTAAAGTAAATCTTTTTTTTTTTTTTTGCCCCTAAAATAAGAAAAAGGAAAGGAAGAAAGGAAAAAAAAGGAGGGAGAAAAAGGAAAAGGAAAGGAAAGAAGGAAGGGAGAGAGGAAAGAGGAAAAACTGCTACTAGGTTAGGCTACTACTTTTCTTGTACGTAACTTTAAACATTCAGTTACTTTATAGCAAAGCGGAGTATAGAGTCTTCAGAAGTGGGCACTGGCTGAGCAAGGGGTCATTCAGATCCGCAATTGCAGGCGCGTGTTCTGATTTTCTGCCTATGGTTATTGAAAGCCGAACAACACCTGAGAATTCAGCAAAATCCCCTAAGGCAGTACATACGGATCCAATTATTGTTGTATCGGTAACTAACGACTTGTTGCTTTGGTCGGTCTGCCGGGCTCTGCTCGCAAGCAGAAGGATCCGACCTTTTAGGAGGAGGCCGCCGGATGAGTAGAGAGGAGACGAGGACCGAGAGACAGGCTGAGGCCTCTGGTCTGCGGCGACATATTCATTTGAAAAGGCAGAGAGTGGAGTGAGTAATGCACAAGAGGGACCACGAGAGAGGAAGAAGAGGAAGACAAAGGGGACGGTGGAAAGGAAGCCCGGGGTGAAGGAATTTCAAGGGGGCTCTTCTTTGTTTGCTTTGGGGAAGATCTACTTTGCAAATGTAATTCCCACACAACAGGATGGTGCCTGGTCAGCAGGATAGCAGAGAGAGGCCAGGCAAAGGCCTCCAGGAGGCTTAGAGCGAGAGAAATGATCTGAAAACAACTCAGATGCGGATGCTCAGTTCTCACACCTCAGACAGAAGGGCGTTAACAGGTTTCCTCTGATGAGGGCGAAGATGGTGTGGTTCCCCCCCCCCTTTTGTTTTGGCTTTACGAGGCAGGGTTCGAGGCAGGGTTCTCTGTGTAATCCTAGCTGTCACGGAACTCTTTCGAATTCACTCTGTAGACCAGGCTGGCCTCAGTGATCTGCGTGCCTCTGCCTCCCAAATGCCTGCGCCACCGTGCCTGGCTAAGACATTCCTGGGGGTGGGGGGGGGAGAAAAGAAATTCCTAAGGAATCTCTGCTCTATTTCTGTGATTGGATTTTAGTATCATTCCTTTTTAAAAATATATAGATAACTAAGGAGGTGGTAGCTGTCTCTTTGTTTCCCGTGGAAACCATATTTTTTTTTAGCCTTTATATTTTTTTAAGCTTATATTTCTTATATTTGAAGGTGAACTTTTAGTGGTAGGTACTTATGGAAACTTCTTAGAATAACTCTAGTCAGGGAGAACGCCCTCAACGAGACAAGAACCAGAAGTCTGTTTGTTTTTAAGAATAAAGCAGGTGAGAAAGCTGGACACTATGGTACACATTAGTTCCGGACACCCTGGAGGCCAATGCAGGAAAATGAACTGCAATCAGGAGCTCCTCCAGAGTCTGTTGGCAATATAGTGAGCTCTCTCTGTGCCTCTTTGTCTTTGTGTCGGCCTGTCTGTCTGTCTCTCGCGCATGCGCGCACGCACGCACGCACGCACGCACGCACGCACGCGCACACATGCTCATGAGTATGCCGGTGAACGCCTCTCTCTGGTCTCATCTCCTGTAACCCAGATCGGCCCTGACATCTTGAACTCCTGATCTTCATGCCCGCCTACCACATTGCTGGAATTATAGGGATGAATCACCTCATGTCTGCCTGAGATTCTTGTCCTTCTTTTTCTCCTCCTTCCCCTCCCCCCTCCCCCTTATTTTGCTCTGTTGAGACAAGGTCTTTCTATGAAGTCCTGGCTGTCATGGAACTTGCAGTGTGGAATAGGCTGGCCGAGAACTCACGGAAATCTGCCTGCCTCTGCCACCATTCCTGACCTACTGAAGATTCTATTTCTTAAAAGAAACTAGGGAGGGAGCTGTATACTTTCTGAGTTACCTTTGAACCCAAAGCTAGGCATCCCCCCCACCCACCTCACATGAGCAGTGGCCCCTCCTCTCTGAGGTGCAGCTTAAAGTAGAGTTGAGCAAGGACTTGATTTTGCGGTGGGTTGAGTCGGCAACATCAGGGCATCATCCACCAGATTTTCCTTGCCCTAAAGCTGTTTCGTTTGTGTGCGTGTTTTTATAGAGAGTTAAATGGCACAATGGGCTGCACTGAGTGTAAGACAAGGGTCAGCAAGGCAGTTTAGTCAATGCAGCCACATTTCACAGAAGTAAGAGTTTGATTACAGATATTTACAATTCATACATTTAAAAAAAATCCTCTCCAGGGGTTGCAGAGCTGGCTCCACACCCACTTCACAGCGCTTGTTGCTCTCAAGAAGACCTGAATTTGATTCCAAGCACCAATATGGTGGATCACACCATCTGGAATTCCAGTTCCTTGGGATCCAGCGCCTTTTCGCCTCTGTGGGCAGCAGGTGAGAACATAGTACACACATATCCATGCAAGCAAAACGTGCCCACGTAAAAATAAATAAATCTTTTTTTGAAAGAAAAAAAAATCTTTCCATGATCACATGATCACAAACGTCTTTTTTTTTTTTTTTTTGGTACTCTTTCTATGAAGCCTAAGCTGGTCTTGAGCCTGGTCCTGTCCTTCCTGTCTCAATCTCCTTTGTGCTGTGATTGCAAGTGTCACTAGTCCCTGGTCCATACATTGTTATTTTGTTGTTATTTGTATTATTTTTGTTTTATTTAAGATTGTCTTAAAAAATAAAAATTAAAATATTTAAAAAGATAAAAATAAAAACAAAGTGTCTTAAAATCTTGAAATTTAAACTCAAGGAATTTTTTTTTTAAGTAGCTACTTACTTATTTTATGGTTGTTAGCCTCCATATGGGTTGGGTACTAGGAACCAAACCTAGGTTCAAGAGCAATGAGTGCTCTTACCCACTGAATCATGACTCCAACCTCACAGGACCTAATTCTTTTCGCGGTGGGGGTTGTTGTTTTTCAGGACAGGGTTTCTCTGTGTAGCCCTGGCTGTCCTCAAACACATTATATAGACCAGGCTGGCCTTGAAGTCACAGAGATCCACCTGCCTCTGCCTCTCCTGTGAGTGCTGGAATTAAAGGCCTGCGCCACTACTGCCCAGCGAGCTATTTTAATTCAATTACAAAACGGCCAGAACTATCTCCCTTGATCGGTGTCTGAATCAACAGAAGAATTAAAGATGTGGCGTCTAACAGTAACTTGCCTGATCAGGAGAAACTTTCAGTCACAATTAAAATCATCTAAGCAATTTCCTTTTTCCGTTGAGTATTTGAACCATAGAATTTTGTTTGTTTGTTTGTTTTTGTTTATTTGACACAGGATCTCTTGGAGCCCAGGCTGGTCTGGAACTCCCAATGTCTGCTTGGTGAGATGGTTCATCGGATCTGGAGCTCCCTAAGTCTGACAACCTGGACTCATTGCCCAGGTGCCACAAAGTGGAAATAGAGCTGATGCCGACCTCTACATGTGCCCTGTGGTGTGTGCACAGCTTTACACACACAACACACACATCCTCATGAGTGGATAAACAAATTTTTTAATACAGCCTGAAGACTCTGCACCAGATCTGGTCATGGTGGCTCATGCCTTTGATCCCAGAACTGGAAGGGAAGAGACAGGCTAATATCTAAGTTCCAGGTCAGCCCGTGCTCCACAGTAAGACCTGTCTCAAACAACAAACAAAGAATAAAGCACAGTTAATGGTTTCCAGCTAATTGAAAACGGCATCTAAATATGCTACTCCTACCTCTACCTCCCAAGTGCTCCCAAGGTATAAGAGGCATAAACCTCCTTACATGGTTTAAGTATTTTAAAAAAATTGCAAAGAATAAATTTTATTTATTTTTATTTTATTATTTTTATTTTTATTATTTCATATATGCACATCATCACAGGATAAAACATATTGAGGCTGACTTGTCCACTGTCACATGGTGGCCAACAAAATTATTAAGAGCGCAGCACACAATTTTATACTTCTCTTAGCTACTAAAATCATTCTTAAGGCTAGTGATGCCTTTCAGTATCAGATATTTTGAGAAAGCTTAGTTAGGGTTGCTACTGCTGTGATAAAACACCATGACCAAAAGCAACTTGGGTAGCAAAGTGTTTCTTTCACTCATGCTTCATATAATAGCTCATCACCATAAGCACTGGGCAGGAACTCAGACAGGGCAGGAACCTGGAGGCAGGAGCTGATGCACAGGCCATGGAGGATGCTGCTTACTGGCTTGCTCTTCAAGGCTTGCGCAATGAGCTTTCTATAGAACCCAGAACCTGTCCCAGATCAGACACTAACTAAGACTACAGCCTCATCTTACAGAGACATTTTCTCAGTTGACACTCCCTCTCCTCTGATGACTCAAGCTCGTATCAAGCTGACATAAAACTAACCAGCACCCTGAACTTAATTAAATGTATTAAATTTCATAATCTCGCACCACCCACACAAATTTAACCATCTGTTTATTTAACTTTTTATCCATTTGTGCAGGATTCATTAATGATTAATCTGAAAGCACCTACTCAGCAATACTATATTGATCAACCTAGAGCTATGAAACCACCTGTACTTTCCAAGATGATGGAACCCCCAATCCTGTCAAGCGGAATTATTCTTGCTTTGGAAGACTCCCATGCCCCATGACTGTTCTTTACAAGACGGCACTCCCCTGCTTTGGAATGTGGATAATAATAGATTTTTCCCCCAAGTGGCTGATGCCTGTATCTCTTTATTCCTCTGAATAGGGTATATCTGCAGTCAGGCCACTAAATCAAGAGACGCTGGTTCCCTGTGAGAAGGCTGCTATTTATATTCCTGGGGTCTCCTCCTCCTCCTCCTCTTCCTCCTTCTCCTCCAGCTATCGGCAGCAGCTGGTCCCAGGCGATGCCACAATCACCCTGATGCTGGGACACACATGTAGGGTCGGGAAAAAAACCACTCTTGAGTCATTTACAGTGACATTTTGTGTATGCGGCAGGAAACACCATCCGCATGCTTCACATGGGAACGGAATTTGCCTTTTCCAGAAGAATTTGGTTAGTTCCTCATGCGTTTCTCATTTCTCTTTCCCATCTTTTCTTTACATTAATTTTAATTCTTGGCCATCCCATCTTATTTCAGTAATGGCGGTAGATTATAGTGACTGTGAGCCCCAAAATCTGTAATCAGAAAGATTTGCAAGCAAATTTTAATTCTACCTCATGAGTTAAATTTCACCTGTGTGAGTGGGTACATGGGGTGGGGTGGGGGGGAGGGAAATGAGAGCCCAGAGAATGCGCAGTGCTGGAGCCTGTGAGCTGAGCGCTCACTCTGTTTTTCACTGGCATATCTATTACATGTTGAATTCAGACTGAAGATTTAAGGGAGCACTTGCCTGGCATGCTCAGAGTCCTAAACTCAATCCCCAGTTCTGGGAGAAAATAAGGCCAAGGGCTGGGGAGATGGCTCAGAGGTTAAGAGATCATTGTGCTCTTCCAGAGGACCTGAGTTCAGTTCCCAGCACCTAGGTTAGTGACTCGCAGCTGTCTGTAATTCGGATGCTAGAGGATTTGATGTTCCTCTGTGGCCTTCTCAGGCACCTGTACTCTCATGCACAACCCCCATACAGACATGTACACACATAAGTAAAAATAATGGAAATGAATCTTTAAAAATATTAAAATTGGGGCTGGAGAGATGGCTCAGAGGTTAAGAGCATTGCCTGCTCCTCCAAAGGTCCTGAGTTCAATTCCCAGCAACCACATGGTGGCTCACAACCATCTGTAACGAGGTCTGGTGCCCTCTTCTGGCCTGCAGACATACATGCAGACAGAATATTGTATACATAATAAATAAATAAATATTTAAAAAAAATATTAAAATTGGTTGGGCGGTGGTGGCACACTCCTTTAATCCCAGCATTTGGAGGCAGTGGCTGGTGGATCTTTGTCTATTCGAGGCCAGCCTGGTCTACAGAGCAAGTTCCAGGTCAGGTTCCAAAGCTACAGAGAAACCCTGTCTTGAAAAACCAAAAATAAATAAATAATAAATGAATAAAGTTGCCTGGGTGGTGGTGGCACACGCCTTTAATCCCAGCACTTGTGAGGTAGAGACAGTAGGATCTCTGTGAGTTAAGAAGTCAGCCTAGTTTACAAGAGTGAGTTCTAGGATAGCCAGGGCAGTTACATAGAGAAACCCTGTCTCAAACACACACACACACACACACACACACACACACACACACACACACACATATATATATGTGTGTGTGTGTGTGTGTGTGTGTGTATACATGTGCATGAGCATACAGAGGTCAAAAAAAGGCTTTGGATCCCTTCCTTGGAGCTGGAGTTTTAGGCAATGGTAAGCCACCATTATGGGAGCTGTGAACTAAACTCAGGTCTTCTGGAAGAGCTGAAAGTGTTCTTAACGGCTGAGCCCCCTGTCCAGCACTTGTCACTGTTTTGAGACGTAGTCCAGGTTGCCCTCGAACTTGTGGACTTCCTGCCTCAGCTCATGAGTGCTGAGACTGCAGATGGGCACCACCACTTTGAAGCCTGAATTTGAGTCTTTATTTGCTTGATTGGCACACTTCAGATGGTGTCTCATGAAGCCCAGTCTTGCCTGAACTTGTATGTGATCAAGGAGAGTCTTGAACTCCCGATTCTCCTATCTGTATTTCCTGAGTATCTAGTTCACACATGTTTCCCAGCATGCCTCACTTTGAATTTGTGGTTCACACATAAAGACATGTGGCAGAGCGTAGGAGAAAACAGCTCTCTGTATCGGTTGTGTTCTCCGCTAGAGGGGGAAAAGGCAGTTGGGGACTTCTCTTCCTTTTTGCTGATGCAGCCAAACCTCCTGCTTCCAGGGAGCTGCTGATGAGATAAATTCCAGGGTACAGAACCCCACACTTTTCATTATAATGGCTTTCAGGCCCATTACTGGTAATGATTTTAAATTGCCTGAATTCATGGCTGAAGGGACATGCTCTGCTTTTCATTAAGTGTTACTGAACAGGTGCTGGGCTATGCACAGCCCTTAATGCCTGCAGCCTCTGCTAAGCCATATTTAAAAGTAAAACAGAAAAAAAAGAGTAAAATAGTGAAATTTCTCCCCAGTTTCAGCATCCACATAAGTGAGAGAGTTCAAATTTTAAGATTTGTTTACGTCATCCTTGGCTTGAATTCTCCTCTCGTAGTGGAATAAAGAGTGGAGATGAACAGTTGGAAAATTGCAAATTTGTCTTTATATGTAGTTGCTCAAAGTTCTGGAAGCCATGTCTTCTTCTTCTTTTTTTTTTTCCTAAAGCATTCTAGCTGGATGGAAAGGAGGGCTTTGCGCGGGAATGTTTGAAGGAGATGAATTCGTGTCCCGGAGATGGGAGGTAATTACGAGACAAATGAGTCGCACATCCGGTGGGTTCGTGGAGGGTTAAACTAAATATTTCAAGCTGTTATTTGGTCTGTTTACTTCTGTTTATATGAGGTTAACAGCTTCCACAACAGCCTTTGGGGCAGTCGCTCCCAGGTGTCTTCTGTTTGGCTGTCAAGCTCATCTGAATTACTTTATGAGGAATATTTCGAGTAGAGACAGTCAAGGGAAGGCTCCCGCTTCTCACGCCCTTGGGAGAATTCCGTGTCTCCTTCTCACCACAGCGGCAGCGATGCCAAGTAGAGGAAATAAGGTCGTCACGGACAAACGCAAGATCTCGTGATTGTGTGCACACACATGTTTACATGTGGAATGTCTACAGACTCATAGAAGCTTGTCAACAAGTTGTAGGCACGGAGAAGTGAATTAGTGAAACAGATCTCTTTGGCTTTTGAAGATTAACAACCCTGGCATGTGTGTGGAGGTCAGAGGGCAACATAGGGTACTGGTCCTTACTTTCCACCCTGTTTAGAGATGGCCTCTTGTTTGTTTGCTTAGCCATGAATAGGTTTCTACTTTTCAGCAATATATGTAGGTTACAAAATATACTGTGGAGTATAATAAACTCATTGTTTAAAAACCACAATGCATATAAGGTGTGCACATATTTGGGAAAATATATACAAAACTCTAGCAATACTTGATTTTTGGTTGTTAAGAATGCAGATTTATGATATTTTGTCTCCACTTTTACATATACTTTCAACATTTCCTCATAAAACAAAATTTAGTATGTAATAAAAAGTAATCTAAGTGCAGTAAAACATAGCATGACAAATTCTTTCTTTAGGAAAGCATTTAAAATTACAGTTCTGGAAACCAGAGACTGTGTGGCCCACAGTGATTAACTCTTGTGTGAGTGACTCGTTCTGAGGTTTTCTTTGAAAAAAAAAAAGTTAATCTTGCCTCTCTGTTTGTATGATTTGTGTGTGTTTGTACATGTGTATGTGTGTGTGTGTGTGTGTGAGAGAGAGAGAGTCTGTGTGTCTGTGTGTTTGTATGTGTTTCTGTGTGTGTCTGTGTGTCTCTGTGTTTCTGTGTGTGTGTGTCTGTGTGTATCTGTGTGCCTCTGTATGTGTGTGTCTGTATCTATGTGTGTGTCTGTGTGTGTGTATCTGTGTGTCTCTGTGTGTATCTGTGTGTCTGTGTGTGTCTGTGTGCATCTGTGTGTGTTTGTGAGTGTGTCTGTGTATCTGTATCTGTGTGTATCTGTGTCTGTGTGTGTTTGTGTGTGTGTCTGTGTCTTGTGTATCTCTGTGTGTGTGTGTCTATATGTGTTTTTGTATGTGTGTGTCTGTGTGTGTGTCTGTGTGTGTATCTCTGTGTGTCTGTGTGTGTGTGTCTATGTGTGTGTAATGCTTTACTCATCGCACCATCCCCCTATCCCTTGTATCCTTTTCTTAACTTGGCTCTGTTGCTTTCTCACTCATAAAGTAGGAATAGTCACCGAGAAACTGAAGAGACCAGCAGGCTGTGCTGAACTTCGGCTCAGCCAGTTCTGCACCTGCTCTTTTCTATTTAAGTATTTATTTATTTTCCAGACAGGGTCTCTTGCATCCCAGACTGGCATTGATTCTCTGTAGCCAAGGATGACCCTAAACTTCTGATGCTTCTGCCTTTCCCTCCAGAGGGTCAGGATTACAGGGGTGCGCAGCATTGCTCAATCTGCAGTGCTGGGGATCGAACCCAGGGCTTCACACATGTTAGACAAGCCCTTTACCCACTGACCTGCATTCCCAGCTCTTTTTTGTTTTGTCTTGGAGATAAAGTCTTACTCCGTAGCCAAGACTGATCTGAGATTCCCAGCAATCCTTCTGCCTCTGATTTCCAAAATGCTGGGATTACAGGCATGAAACCATACCTGCTTTATAATATATTTCTTAATAGAATTGCTTATGGTCATATGTGATGTAATGTACTGTCTACTTCATATTTTCTGGGACAAATACAGAGTTTGTATTCTTAGCCTGATTTACAGTCGGCCAATAAAGGATAGCAGAGTTATTCTCAGATATTTGCCTTGATTGACACGATCTTGTCTCCCAAAAGCTAGAGACCTCAGAATCACTCTTACTGGAGGCTGGAAAGATGGCTCAGTGGTTGAGTGGGTGCTGCTCTTGTAGAGGACCAGAGCTAGGTTCCCACCACCCATGATAGGCCGCTTACAACTGCTTATAATTCCAAGTTTAGGGGATCTCATGCCTCTTACTTCCACAGGCACCTAGACTTACATGTACAAACTCCTACGCAGACAGAAGATGGACAAACACACACACACACACACACACACACACACACACACACAACGATTAAAAATAGTGTGGCCCTTGCTACCTCCCCATCCTCCTGCCATCTCCAGTTCTCACATAGGCCAGAAGTTCCGATTGTCCTTACCTTCCTCCAGTTCCCTTTGGTGTTTGTTTTTGAGATAGGGTCTCACTATGTAGCCCTGGCTGGCCTGGAAGCCTCTATGTAGGTCAGACTGGCCTGGAACTCACCTCTGACCCTGACGATCTAGAGTTAAACGTATGTGCCACTCTGCCTGGCTTTATTTCTGTTTGTTTGACCTTCCTGCTGTCACCTGCAATGACAGGCGGGCAGCACCGTGTTGAGCTTATATTTAGTTATTTCTAAATGTAGGGGTGACAGACCAGCGAGGTAGCTGTGGGTGAAGGTGCTTGTGGCTAAGCCTGATGACCCGAGTTCCGGTCCAGGGTCCCAGATGGTGAAAGGGGACCGCTGACTCTCTCGAGCTGTCCTCTGACCTTCACAATGTGCTGCGGCCCATGCATGGCCTCCCCGCACACAATAGAGAAATTAATGCAATGAATATTTTTTTACAAATGAATAGGGATCAGAGGCCTAGAGATAACCTTACTTTTAGGTTTCACTGAGTAAATTTGTTTCTACGTTTTATTTATTTCTCCTATGTGCATCAGTACACACAAGCTAGAGTCCGTTTGTGAAGGGCAGAAGAACCAACAGCAGTCGTTCGCTAATCTATTCCACATCCAGGGCCATAAATTCTAAGATTATGGGCGAGACTGAGGCTGTAACTAAACAGACTTGATGAAGCCTCCCAGCTGACGGGACATTCAGGTTCGGCCTGACTTAATGACCTAATCGTAGAGAGGAGGAACCGTGAGTCTAGAAGGTTGTAGTGATTTGCCCTCATTATCATATCGTATATTGCTGCTCATAGCATAGCTATGAGCCTCCCCTCCCGGGCTTTCTCCGCCAACATTCATCTTGCTGCCGCCGAGCACTGAAGTATGTAGACAAACTTTTTTTTTTTCCTTTTTGCTCTCTTGAGACAGGATCTCCCTTGATAACTAACGTTGAACTCACTGTGTAGCTCAGGCTGGCCTCCAGCCTGCGGGGACCTGCCGTGCTGGAGTTACGTTCCTGGCACACCTTGGGTCACTCTAGACGAGGATTTTGTTGTTCTCATCCTTGTCTTTGTAGATCAACGGAGCTGTGACTTGCTTGAATTCTTTAGAACTGCTGATCCCAGTGGTCATTTGCCTTTTGTCGTCGTCGTTTGGGAAGCTTTATGATTAGATCTTTATTCTGGGAGCAGCCCACATTGTTTACCTTCAAAGCCACTGAGAAATGCTGATTCTTTGTAGAAATCTGCAGCCCGCTACATCACAGGTGGGCACAGGGCTCCTGGAGGTCAAACCCCAGCCTGAGGGTAACTTCTGGGTAATCTCTGTGATGAGAATGACTTTTGCTCTTATTTATTTTTATTTTGTGTGCATGTGTGCCACTGCCTGTGTGTGCCACTGTCTGTGTGTGCGGAACATAGACACTGTCTGTGTGTGCGGAACTTAGAGGAATTCTGGGGGTTGCTTCCAGGACTTGAGCTCTGATCATCAGGCTTGGAGGCAGGTGCCTTTACCCACCGAGCCATTTCTAGCCTTGATTTATATATATGTATAAATAATTCTAAATATATATAGTTGAAAATAAAGGACTGAGTGTGTGGCTCCGTTGTAGGGTATGTGGCGTGCATAAGATCCTAAGTTCAATTCCCAGGACTTGAAAGAGAGAAATTAAAATAAGAATAGCATTTTTTAGCTGGGCAGTGTGGTGCACACCTTAATACTTGGGAGACAGAAGCAGGCAGATCTCTGTAAATCTGAGGCCAGCCTGGTCTACAGAGTGAGTTCCAGGACAGCCAGGACTGGTCACTGAAAAAATCCTGTCTTGAAGAACAAACAAGCAAACAAACAAAAGGATAACATCTTGTAACATATGAAAATTTTATAAAAGTACAATTTTAGAGTTTTTTTTAATAAAGTTTTACCAGGACACAGCCTTTTTTCCCCCTTTTTTTCTTTTTTTCTTTTTTCTTTTTAAAATATTTATTTATTTATTATGTATACAATATTCTGTCTGTGTATATGTCTGCAGGCCAGAAGAGGACACCAGACCTCATTACAGATGGTTGTGAGCCACCATGTGGTTGCTGGGAATTGAACTCAGGACCTTTGGAAGAGCAGGCAATGCTCTTAACCACTGAGCCATCTCTCCAGCCCCTTTCCCCCTTTTTTTCTTGGTACAACAGCAAAATAGTGATCTCAACAAAGCTTGGAATAGTCTGTCTTGTCCTTTTAAGAAAAAGCTTATTCGTTTCTGTGTTGTAGTAAAATAATGTCACACTCCCCCTCCCTCCCAGGCTTGTGAGATGTGTAGATAGGCATCTAATTAGAACCAGAATTTTAATATCTTTGAGGACTAAACCATAGCTAAGTTGCAAACAACCCTAAAATGGTATATTCTTCCTCTTCTTCTGTCTCTTCCTCAATACTGCATTTAATGTGCGTACAGTGCTTTCCACCAAAAACTGAAAATTACGAGCGATGTTTGTATCTGGTAGACACAGAAGCTTCTCCTGGCCTGCCAGCAGGAGGCATGTGTTGGGATAATTGGCTGATTCGACATCTCAGGACAGACACCCTGTGGGACTTGTATGCAGAAGGGGGTTGCTCTTCCCCATCCCTACCCCTGTAACTGAGTTCCTAGCTTCTTACAGTCTATGCCTAGATATTAAAAATGAAGTCTTTTCCATGGTTTTAAAAACTTAGCAGTTTTGAGTCTGGGTTGATAATGAAACAGCCAAGGAACAACTTGTTTTATTTAAAGAGAGTTGAGTTTTTAAGACACAGTGTAATGACTTTCCCTTCAACTCCAATAAAATACACTAACAGTGCAGAGGAGAGAAACACAGAACAAGAGAATATGGGAGTAAGTGCATGGAAATGCCTCTCCTTACTAGAGATTCAGTAAATACAGCTCCAAACAGCAGCAAGACGCCATGTTTTCCTTTCATGAAATCACAAGGAATCAAATAGTACATTTTCTGATAATGTCATCACTCTATAGTGACTGCGTTTTTCCCCTGAGACAAAGTTTATTATTTGACTCAAAGGACATCTTCTGCAAGTCTTCCTTCCTTCCTTCTTTTCTTCCTTCTTTTCTTCCTCTCTTCCTCCCTCCCTCCCTCCCTCCCTCCCTTCATCCCTCCCTCCCTCTCTTCCTTCCTTCTTTCCTTCCTTCCTTCCTTCCTTCCTTCCTTCCTTCCTTCCTTCCTTCCTTCCTTTCTTCCTTCCTTCCTTCTTTTCTCCCTCCCTCCCTCCCTCCCTCCCTCCCTCCCTCCCTCCCTCCCTCCCTCCCTCTCTTGCTTCCTTCCTTCTTTTGATCTTCCTGCCTCAGCTTCCAGAGAGCTGGGATTGCAAATATGCTCACTACCACACTATGATCAAAGGATTTCCAAAAATATGTAATGTGCCATTCAAAAACCTTTCATTGCGGCACTTCAGAGGCAAGGCAGGCGATCTGAGTTCTGAGTCTGAGGCCAGCCTGGTCTACACAGAGAGTTCCATGATATCCAGATCTACACAGAAAAGCCCTGTCTCAAAAACAAACAAACAAAAAACATCCATTAGGGGGCAATTAAATTAGATTTTAAACTAAATTTTATCTTGGATCATCTGTTGCTTAGATATAAATCTACTTAACATGTCACTTTAATCCCGGAAAACCCTTTAGCCTTCTAACAAGCGGCAAAGCCAAGCCCAGGCGATCTACAGAGGCATGCCAAGCCTTCATTATCCTGCTCTGGACCCCATCTTCCTGCCACTCTGCCTCCATAACGCTTCTTCTTGCCCCTGTCCACTGGCGTCCATCTGCAGGGATTGCTCTTTGACTCTTGCCACTGACGTGGTTTTTTTTCCCTCTTGTTTCATTGGTCGTTTGTAAATGTTGAGAGTCCTCCAGGCTGGCCTTTAACTGGATATGTCGCTAAGGATGACTTTGAGCTTTTGCTCCACCTGCCTTCAACTACTCAAGGTTGAGATGACACTTAATACCTGTTTATGTGTTGCAGGCTTCCTGCCGGCTAGGCATGCACGCTGCTAGCTGAGCTCAGCTCAACTCGCCACCTGATGATGACAAGAATCCTCTGTTTCTCCTCATCATTGATCTTGCCTGAGATGTCTCATCTTCAACAGTCATTTTCTTGTTCAGTACATAGGACTCTAAACAACCCCTCCCCCCTTTGTTTTTCGAGACAGAGTTTCTCTGTAGCTTTGGAGCCTGTCCTAGAACCAGCTCTTGTAGACCAGGCTGGCCTCAAACTCACAGAGATGTACCTGCCTCTGCCTCTGCCTCCCGAGTGTTAGGATTAAAGGTGTGAGCCACCACCACCCGGCATCAACTCTTGGGGGACAGACATGTCACTGATTCCGGGCTCCAGCTCTGTGCTTCTTAACTTCCTAGACCATGCCCTCACCATTCTCTTTTCTCAAACAGCCCTTGTCATTGGAAATGGTAATTTTGCTTCCTGTAGTTTTTCTTTTTATTTTTATACACGGTCTCTTTACTTAGCCTTGGCTTTCTTGGAACTCATCATAGGGGTAAGGCTGGCCTCAAACTCACAAAGATTTGCGTGCCTCTGCCTCTGAGCGCTGGGATTAAAGACGTGTACCACCATGCCTGGCTCTTGTAGTGTTATACAACAGAGACACTGAGAATATCAGGGGCATCAGTATTGAAAATGACTTGAAGCTGGATGCAGTGATCTCAGTATCTGGGACACTGAGACGGGATTGCTGTAAAATTGAACAGCCTCATCTATGTAGTGAGCTGGAGGGCAGCCAGAACTATATACCAAGACTCTTTCTCAAACAGTAACAAGAAGACAAGCAAATATAAAAGGAGCAAGTTTCTGAGAATGAGCTATTTCGGAGATAGCCCTGTGCATCGAAACTTGAGAGAAAGGTTTGTGGTGGTTTGTATGGAAATGCTCCCATAAGCTCACAGCTGGAGGCACTGTTGGAAGGTGTGGACTTACCGGGATAGTCATGGCTCTGTTGGAGGAAGTGTGTCACTGGGGGTGGTTTTGAGATTTCAAATGCTCAAGCCAGGCCCAGTGTCTCTCCCTCTCTCTTCCTGCTGTCTGCTGATTCAGTTGTAGAACTCTTGGCTCCTTCTCCAGTGCTATGTCTGCCTGTGAGTCGCTAGGCTTCCCCTTGTGCTGACAACTAAACCTCTGATGCTTTCCCGATTGCCATGGTATCTCTTCTCAACCATAAAATCTTAACTAAGACACTCAAGAAGTGGAACAAGGTAGAAGAGACCAATCGTAAGATAGCAATTTTGAGTTTATTTAGGGATTTACTTAAAGCCCTGCTTGTACATTTGTACATTTTCCAAGCGTGACTTTAACTTCCTACCAAGGACATGATTACCCTAACTAAGACAAGATTCTTTTTTTTAAAAAAAAAAAAAAAGTTTTGCTTTATTTATGTGTATGGGTGTTTTGTCTGCATGCATGTTCATGCAGGACATACATTCAGTGCCTAAGGAGTCTGGAAGAAGGTAGTGGATCTCTTGGAATGAGAACTACAGATGGTCTATGTGGGTTCTAGGAATTGAACCTAGGACCTCGGGAAGAGCAGCCTTTATCTTTGCCTCTCTGAGAGGAAACGAGTAAGAGAGACCTGGGGACAGTTTAAATACCCTGTGGGAGTAATCTTGAGCATCTCTGGGGGAAGAGCCATGTATGGTGGGCTTTCTGAGATAAGGCAGGGTTTGGGGAGAAAGAGATGGGGGAAGGGGATTGAGGTGGAGCTTCCACCAGAACATCCCAGACTCTTCGGGTATATGGATGCAGGGGCTGGGATAGAACTTCCAGCAGAACAGGGTTCATTAATCAGATCAGCATGCACTGCTCCAAATGGACTGTGGGTACTGGGAGTGCAGGCAGTGAGTTCCTTTAGGTACTCACAAGGTAGAAGACACAAACAGCATGCAGTAAGCTCCAGGATGACCTGGGCTCTAGTGAGATAGTAACCAGTTTCCCTGTCTTGTCATCCGAAGGACCCTTTAATAGAGGAGAGAGAACTAATTTTATTCATATAGCAGCTCTAGACTAAGTGATGCAAGAAAAGCATGGTAAAATTCCAAAGATCCGCATTTACTCTTCCGAGAAAACAGAGTGGGTATGAGCTTGCTCCCTCCTCTTCCTGTGTGTATTCTCAATTGCCTTCAGCATTGAGATTGTGACCAGGGGCCTTAACTTCCTAACTTCAAGACCGCAGAATTAACACAGGCATTGTAATTGGCATTCAAAGAAACCTTCTGAAATGCAGAGCTCCAAACCTGGCTTTAGCGTGCTCGAATGACAATAGAAGCAAACAAACCCCCTGAGAAGTGAGTTTGCAGCTCTCTACATGAAGGAAATATTTTTAAAACGAGACAGTTTGTTTGCTATTAAATTTTATCATGCGGGAGGTGAAACTTGGTGGGTTTGGGATTTCTGCCTCTGCCCGACAGATCCTGAGTTAACCCCTCAATTCATGCTAACATGCAAGTTTATATCCTTTGGGTTTAATTCAGTTTTGGGTTTAGATTAGATTCTCAGTGACTCTCCAGCACTTGTATAACATAAGATCAGGAACTGGGTTAGTAGTTGAAAGCTGGTTTGGAGAGCCTGAATGGTGGCACATGCTGCCCTCCCAGCACTTAGGAGGCAGGAAGAACGTGAGCTCCATGTCAACCGGGGCTATGCAGTGTGTGCAGGCCAAGATGCTGGCTCAAAGAGGAAACACACAGGTCAAAACAAAGCAAAGCACAACAACCTCAAAGGGTCACTTGAATAGACTTCCCTTTAAAAATGCATTTTCTGAGCAGGGTGGTGGTGCATGCTTTTAATCCCAGACCCTGACGCAGATGATCTCTGTGAGTTCAAGGCTATCCTGGTCTGCAGAGCAACTTCCAGCATAGCCAAGGCAGTTACATGGAGAAAACTAATCTCGGGGAAAAAAAAAAGCATTTTCTGTAAGTTTTGAAAATTATACATTTTTGTGGTGTGGGAGAATTATCTGTATTCTGTCAATCATGTATTTTAATAAAACGCTGATTGGCCAGGCAGGAAGTATAGGTGGGTCAACCAGACAGGAAGTAGAGGCGGGGCAATGAGAATAGGATAAGGCAAGGGAGGAGAAAGCTCCCTCAGCCACTCCTGCACAGACCACCGAAGTGGCAGCATGTAACTTGCCCAGCTGAGAAAGGTACGGAGCCGTATGGCTAACATAGATTAGAATAATGGGTTAAGATCAGTCATAAGAACTAATAAGTAGCCTGACCTAATGGGCCAATCAGTTTATAACCTTATGGAGTCCTGTGTGTGATTTTTCCTTGCGAGTTGCTGATTGTGGGGTACCGGGCCGGACAGAAACCCCAACAAGCCGGCCCTCATGTTACATTTTTGAGTAAAGTCATTTTCTAACTTAGTAAATTCACTCTGCCCCTCTGTGAAGTATGCAGCTATGGCTTCTAGCCCTGAACCTTGTGTCATTCCACAATGAATCTAGTTCCTTCCAGTGTCTAGAAAGCACCTTCATGGCTCACCCTTAGCTTCCTAACCTGTCAGGAGGCATCTATAGGAGAGATCTTCCTATGTTGTGATGTGTAGACCTGTGTGTTTAACCCTTTGCCATCCTGGTGGGTCTTCCTCAGTCCTGCACTTTGCTGGATACGATGTCAATTAGAAAAGCAAGGCCTTTGTGTTGATGAGCGGTGTCACGACCACAGGAGTATTTGTCGATGTAACGTCTCAGTGCACATGCAGTGCATGCTAGATGTAGTTATTGGTGTGTGGTCTTTGAATAAAGCCAAAACAGCTTTTATAGATTTAGACAAGGCCTCCAACCTGCTATCCAGCAAGAATGCAAGCCACTGAACTTCTAACCTCCTTGGGAAGACCTTCAGAGTTCTGGGATTACAGGTGTGAACTGTCATGGCTGTTCATGGTGTGATGTTGGGGATGGGATGGAGAAGACTAGGGATGCTGGGGATACTGGAGAGGAGAAGACTGACCAGATGTTGAGAGTGATCCCATACCGAAGGTGGCCAGTCCTGGTTAGAAGAAAACTCGGCAGTATTCTTGGTAACACTGGACAACGGAGTGGCCAACATGGCAGGCCAGTTTTCATTTTACCCACTTTCCCTTGTTTCTTTTTTATTTTTATTTTTATTTTTTTTTATAGTAACTGTAGAATGTGCTAGAAGCTTAGCACCCTGAAATTAATGGGGAACTTCTGGAACAACTCGGTCTCTGTTTGCATGGTCTCTAGACTGACAAGGTCCTTAAAGCTTCACTCCAGTGTTTCAAGTGACCCCGGGATTTAAACCCAGGGTGTGGGCTGGCAAGGTGGCTCCGTGGATCAAGGTACTTGCTGCCAAGCCTGATGAATTGAGTCTGATCCCCAGATCCTACACAGTGGAAGGAAAGGCTAGTTGTTCTCGGATCAACACGTGTACATATGCAGTGTGATGTATGCAAACACACACGGGCTGAATTTATGTGTAACGTTTATCTCTTTTGTATCTATTTTCTCTGTGTCGTCCGAGTTCATGTATGTGCAACCAGTGTTCCTAACTGCGGAGTCAGCTCTTTTGCCCCTAGAAAAATCTTAAAACAAACAAGCAAACAACCAGCAAAAGCCGGGGTGCGCTGCTTTCCCGGGCCCCTTAGCTAAGCGCAGGTGGGACATGTAAGCCTTCCAGGCAGCTTTCCAGAACCTGGGGAGACTTGCTTCAGCGAACACCTTCCGCTGCCCCATGCTGCCTGCCTACGGTGATATTGCTCTATGGGTTCTTTTGTGTGTACGGATGTTCCCTGTGCAGTGAGCCATGGTTCACAAGCCCTTGAAGTTCCCTATCAGGACCTAGATGAAAATCATTTCAGGGGAGCTTGAGTGGACCTTGTCAACCCTATTGTGTGCGTGAGAGCCAAAGTCATGTTGTAAGTTTTAATTACTGTGCCTAAGAGATTGTTCATTCCACCAACAGAGAATAAGACCGCTATCACAATTTAAAGCTAAATTTGAAGCAAGCTTTAATTAAAACTGGCCAGGTGGATGGGGCTCTGGCCAGGTCCATCTCCAGGTTTCCAGAAAATGGCCTTGAGTCACGGTTTGCGGCAGAATAAATATTTCTCATCAGGTCCAATCAGGGGCAAGCACACACCGTGATGTTTTTCCTGCCTGGAAGCCTCCTGCCCACATGTGATCAAGCACATCTGGTGTAGGTGGGTCAAACAAACTTGTTTAGGGGAGCAAAAACCTGTTTTCTGAACCTCTATGGAGTAGTAATTAAAACTTAAAATGTAACTTTGACTCTCACAAGATCCATAAAACAAAAATGCCTCTAACCTACAAATGGTGGACCCAGCAGCACTGGATATGCTTGATCACACATAGGTGTGGAGGTATGTAGGCAGGAAGTACATCAGAATGTTTGCTTGCCCCTGAATCGATGAAGGCAGGAAATAAAAAACCTTGTTTGTAGGTTTGCTTTATGAACACCTGGCCAGCCCAGCTCATGGCCATTTTCTGGGAACCCTGGAATGGACTTGGCCAGAGTTCATCATCCTGAGTGGTATTTCAAATTTGTTTCAAATCTGGCTTAAAATTGTTAGTGGTTCAACAAAACTGCCATGTACGGGCTGCCCTTGCATGCTTCATCACTGCCAGGACAGACATTTCATTTTTATTTCATTTTCTGGTCTACAGATTGGGTTCCAATTGCCTACATTCAATCAGGGGCAAGCACACATCCTGATGTATTTCCCACCCACATATTTCCGCCTTTATGTGATCAGGCACACTCCTTGCAGTTGAGTCAAACAAACATAGTACAACAGGAACTTATTCTCAATTGTAAACAAAACCTTTAACCTGAAAGAAACATTTTTTTTTTCCTGTTTTGATCTCTCCCATTAACTTGCAAGGTGTATTGTTCTTTTTCCTGTCTTGGTCTCACCAAAGTGAGGGCAAATGGTTTGACTTCTGGTGGGCTCTGCCTTCCCCCTCCCTCTTCTCTGGTGTTGGGGATGGAATCAGGGCCTCATGGATGTCGAGCATTTGTGGTATCCTGAGTGACACTTCCCATCTCAGTGTGTTCTTTGTCTCCCTGATGGTCACAGTCTCTGACCTTTGTTTTGAGGAATCATGGTGACTCGGCATGAACACTGCCAATACTTTCAGTGTACACAGGAAAACTTGAATGAGAAGCTCTGCTTGGGAGGAAACCATTATGTAGTCGCTGGGAGAGGAAACGACTCACTCCCAGACACATTTTGTAGCTCTTTCTCGTGAGGTGAATCGTCTCCCAGTGAAGAGGAAGGGGGAAGTAAATCTGAGTCTGCTCTCATTCTGGGATTCCCGTGTTGTCCCAACACAAAAGCAACTCCTTTTTGCTTTTTTCCTTGAACAAGAAGTGGGCTTGTAAAATGCAGTATAGTTCTCCAGAGTACATAGATACAACAGAGAACAGTGGTCAAGGAAACTTCAGGAGGGCTAGTAAAGGATGGGCAGAGGCGAGAAGGCTTAATCCCGGCGTCCACTCCTCCTACCCTCCCACCCCATCCAGGAGCGCAGTGTAAGAGCCAGATGAGAAACACATGGCCAGCTGGCGCAAAGGTTTTGTGGTGGTCATGCTTGCCCTGCTTATCTTGAAAAGCTTCAGTGATTTATTTGACAATTTTAGGCAGGGTTGTCATTCAATCAGAGAAGAGAAGAAAAGCTAAAATGTAGGCTCTTTCAGTAAGCCTTCCTGAGTAGCCTGAAAGGAAGGGGCCAGAACAGAATGGAATAGACTGAACCCCCATTTGCATACCAGACTGAATTGTGTCATTAGCCTAGAGCAACCTCTTATCTTAATAAGCACATAGTTATATAGATTTGGCTTATAGTGCATTCTAAAATAGGAAGTTCTTAGTTTTAGAGAAGAAAAATATATAAGCCTGGCCATGCGTGAGCGATGTCTCTTCTAAGACAATATCATAGCTGCCAAAGGAACAAGAGAGGAGCAGCTACACAGCTTAGCAAGATGTTCCTAATCCTACGTGGATCCTCAGATGTTCAACTGAGAAACACCTTTTCAGCCTTCCCCTGCTTACATTGAGGTTATGAGACTCCTCCACACACACACACACACACACACACACACACACACACACACACACACACACACACAATAATGTAGGAACCGGAAGTTTTTACTAAAGACTCCTGGTTTTTCCTACTAATTTCCAACTTGGGTTGCAAGTCAGAGTGTTTCCCATAGCCTGAGGCCAGTGTGGATTAAAGAAATTGCCAGAAAGTTTAGAAAAATTGAAGAGACTTGCAGATACCAAATCATTTACTAAAAATAGGAATTTGTAGTTTGTGCATTAATTTTAGGGAGAACTAAATCAGTGGGTCTAAAACGTTGCACATCACTTGGGCAGAAGTGAAATCCCGCAGAGGCAGTTTGCTTCTGCTCTTACTGCTGTCCAGACTGTTATTCCATTGGGACACTTTAAGAACTAACCACGCCCATCCCAGCCACTTTTGACCCTCCCCCCACCGCCATCTTCTCTCTCTCTCTCTCTCTCTCTCTCTCTCTTTCTCTCTCTCTTTCTCTCTCTGGTGCGCGCGCGTGTGTATGTGTGTGTGTGTGTGTGTGTGTGTGTGTGTGTGTGCGCATGTGTATGTGTGTATATGTGTCTTTTTCCTATGTTTGTCTATGTTTTCCTTTCTTTAAGTAATAAATGTCTAGCTTTATGTATAGTCTTATGTCTATTTACTCTGTCGTCCACCGTATCCAGCCGTTTGACTCTGCCGCTCGCCCGGGGACCCTGACTCCCCCACCGCATGGCACTGCCACTTGCAGCTGCTCTGCGAGCTGCCCGGGACATCCACTCATGGTATTTTTAAAAGAACAATACAGACACCTCTTCCTCTTCCAGTCTGTGGAGCTTCATCCTGGACTAGGGCTCCTCAGCAAGCTGAGCGACCTCTAGCAAACTCAGGCAGCCTAACAGCTAGGCCAGGACTTGGGGATGTAGTTTGCTGATGGACATAACATTTCCTCACATCTATGCCTCGCATAATTGAAGTGAAATTGGAGATTCCACCACGGGCCATGGTTTAATTGGGTGAGGGTTCAGTAGATAGTGAGACATAGGTAATTCCTACCCAGTCAAAGCCTTCCTTTCCCTCCAATGTACAAACCACAAGGGACCAAATGAAATCAATGTGTGATCAAGCCTTAGTTTCCTATGCTGGGTATGGTGGCACATGTTTTTAATGCAGCGCTGGGGAGGCAGAGCCATGCAGAAAAACTTAGTTTTTCATCATTAGCTTGTGACAGTGATGTCCCTGCAGTGATGTAAACAGTCATCTCAGACAATTAGCATATAGTACTTTAATTTTAATTGTGTGTAGACCAGACTGGCCTCAAACTCATGGCGATCCACCTGCCTCTACCTCCTGAGTGCTGGGGTTAAAGATGTGTGCCATTACTGTTCTGGTAGAAGCTCCACCTCAGTCTCTCTTCCCCATCTCTCTCTCCTGAAGCCCTGCCACAGGTCAGAAAGCCCTCCAAACATGACCCCCTCCTGCAGAGATGCGCAAGGCCATGCCCACAGGGTATTTAAACTGCCCCTCCCCACTCCAAGGGGGCTCGGACGATTATCCGGGAGTATTTTACCCATTAAACCTGGGATTTTTCTAATTGTGTTTGATTTTGATTGCTGTGTTGGCAGAGAGGATTATCGGGCTGCAGGAACTTTTCAGCCACTTAGGTGATTGAGGAGGGAACCCTGGGCCTCATGGGCATGCACTCCACTACTGGGTTGTATTTGCAGCCCTTTGTTTTCTGACTAAGGTAGAGTACAGGTACTTCCACCCCCACCCCATTACCCCAATCTCTTCTGGGCTAATTTTCTTTGACAACCTTCCTCCTATCAAAATAGGAGTTTTGATCAAAAACTTTTTTTGATCAAAAAAGTTTAGTCTAAGAGGCACTTGTAAAATTTTAAGAAACTAGCCATCTTACTCTTAGCGTCTAGAAGACACTGAATCAAACAACAAGAGAGTTAAAAAGGAATAATAACACCGAGAAGAAATCAGGGATACAACCCAAAGTAAACAGAACCGAGGCCTTGTCCTGTGAGGATGAATGATCACAAATGATCACAGCTCCAGTTCCAACGGTTTAACTGGGCGGTCCGCAAACTAGTTACAAAGACACATGGCTCCCCCTCTTCCTGTCACGTGATGTGCAATTTGGCCATTGTCAGGCACCCAGCACCGTAGTTCATTAAAGAATATCCCCCATTACAGCTTCAAGCCAGCTATTCTGCCTCACATTCCCGCCCGTTAAGTTAGATGTGACCGAGATTGCTGTTGGTGCCTAGAGTTGTCCGTGGCATGGTTTATTTTCAGAATGCTTTTACGTCGTCTGCAGTTCCGGGTTTTAATGTGATGTCATTCCCTATTGCTCTGACTCTGTGAGAACGAGAAAAGGGACTTATATTGTTTGCATTCAGATGATCCTCAGAAGTCCCTTTGTTTATCTACTGTGCATATATATGGCTAATGACAAAGTGGAGGAACATTTGTTTAATAGGGAAATGAAAAAATGGTTCTGAAAAAGAAAAATAATCATAGATTGGCGTATATGCCATACAGTACAAATTTTATTTATTTATTTATTTTTTAAGAAAAATGATGAATTTAAATAACAAAACTGCCATAGATCCTCAGTTTGACTCTAGGGTACAGATTTTTCACGAGCTGGAACTGACGCGGTGACCATTTATGAATCTCTCCCGGGCGCCAGTTGGTCTGCTTTATACATCTACGTTGCAGTTTTTCAGCTTTGAGACCGTATCAGGGACACTGTGGGTTGAGATCTCGTGCTTTCTAGGGAGGGGAGCGAAGATAAGCTAGCGGAGGTTACACAGGGAGGTTACACTGCGCGTCAGTGTCTTAAAGGAAGCGGCAGCGCCGGAGTCGACTCTCGACCTTTAACTGCTCACTGTGCCGCTGGCTCCTGTAATTCCCCGGCACAGGGAAACTTCAAGCCGGGTCTTATCAGCACGTGGCCAGATGACCGTGTCTCACGAAGGAAGAGGAAGCTCGACTTTCAGACTTTTTGGGTTTTAGAATTGTGATAATGGATGTAAGCATAAACGTTTGCTTTAATGCACAACCTAGAAAAGGGGTCTGGAGAATGTTAACAGTTCGTGGTTCTTTATTTAGGCAGGCCTGGGGTTTGAACCTGGGTTCTCTCCCCAACCAGAGTTAACATACTGGAAACGGATGTTTTACCAGAAAGGAAAAACAGTTTCTAAGGCCTCCCCAAACATCACATTGGGAAATGGCCAATTTTATAACAAGTATTTTAAAGATTAAAAAAAAAGGTTTGTTTATTTTTATTGATGTGTATGGGTGTTTTGCCTGCCAATATAACTTTGTACCATTAAGAAATAGTCTTGCTGGGTGGTGGTGGCGCACGCCTTTAATCCCCGCCCTCGAGAGACAGAGGCAGGCGGATTTCTGTGAGTTTGAGGCCAGCCTGATCTACAAGAGCTAGTTCTAGGACAGACTCCAAAGCTACAGAGAAACCCTGTCTCGAAATAACAAAAAACAAACAAAAAAGTAGCCTATAACTTACAATCTTCCTTCCTCCCTGCCTCCCTCCCCCTCCCTGCCCTCCCTCCTTCTCTCCCTCCCTCCTTCCTTTCCTTTCTGATGCAAGGTTTCATGTAACCCTAGGTAGCCTCAGACTTGCAGTGTAATTGAGAATAACTTTGAACTTTTGTTTCTCTTGCCTCTACCCTTTGGTGCTGTGTTTACAGACCTGGGCCACCTTGCCCTGTTTTTTTATGATGCTGGTGATCAACCCAGGCCTTTGCACAAGCCAGGCAAGCACTCTCCCAGCTGAGCTATACCCTTAGCTTTATGTCTTTAGATGGTGATAAAGTCTCTGATCAGAAACTAGGCCTTTAGAAGTATCAGATTCTTCTTTGTTTCCTTATGGCTCCCGGGGGCAGTTTGAGGTCTCCTGGATAATCAGTGAATGATCTTCACGACTCACTTTTCAAACCTATTTTACCTCTACTTGGGACTGCGTTCTGCTTGTCAAAACATTAAAGCTAATGTGGGGAGGAAAATTTTACCCACCTTACCTTTAGTTACTTCTGTAAGATTCGGTGCATCGCAATAGAGTCCCCTCCCCCAATATAGCTCTAATAGATTTGTTCCGAGAAGAACTGAGGGATCCCTTGGCCTAGCATCTTATCTTGGGAAGGTTTCCTGACAATACAAATGTGTTAGGGGTTGATGAGGCATCTTGGGGAGTAGGGGCAAAGGTACTTGATCTCTATTTTGATCTTTGGGACTCACATGATAGAAGGAGAGAACTGTCTCCCCCAGATAGCCATAATTTGAGCACTTGTGTGTGCATGCCCATGCGTGTGTGCATGCCCATGCACGCGTGCATGCACGCGCACACCACACACACACACGTCCACACATTTAATAGAAAATTAAAAACAAACAAACAAAAAATCCCCAAATGTTGTTAAGTTGGAGAGCTACTTTGTTTCTGAAGGTGTTTGAAGTCACTATGAATTGTTGCTCTGTTGTGCTCAAACCTGAGCCATGCCTCCTGTGAACTCAGAGCACATCACAGGGAGGTGACAGATGCGGCAGTGTACATGGGGCATGTGGGGCAGAAGCCTGTGCCCAGAACTCTGCACAGTGGGGTAACGAGTTAGGACATAATGGAGGTTACCACTCTTGCAGACTCTGTTTACTGAGACTGCCAACACATGCTCATTTAAGCTACTGATTAAGTGAAAGCAAGATTTCTCCATTGTAATAGCCATCTTTCTTTGTAAAACTTGAGGTATAAAATCTGTAAAAAATAAATAACCTGGTTTAAATTTGTAGTCCTTCTACTAGGGAGCCTGGCTTTGAGAATAACATTTATTTATTTATTTTCTTGGTGCTGGAAATTTAATCCAAGACTTTTCACATGATTTTTTTTTAAATGTAATAAACCATAAACCAACCAAACCAAAAAATACTTGGAAATTCTTTTCTAGATTAAATTATATATGCATTATATATTACATATTATATATTTATATTAATTATATAATATATATTATATATTATAATAATATTATAATATATTATATCATATATAATACTATATATAATTATTATATATTATATTATATATTATAATATATTATAATATATTATAATAATATATTATATTATAATAATATTATAATATATAATAATATATAATATTATAATATATATTATATATTATATATATGTATACATTATTGCTTTCTTAATATATGAAAAATTTAGCTGAGGGTGTAGTGCAAAACTTTGATACCAGCACTGCAGAGGCAGGCAGATCTTTGAGTTCGAGGCTAGCCTGGTCTACAGATCAAATTCCAGGATAGGTTTCTACGCAGAGAAACTCTGCCTTGAAAAACAAACAAAAGAAAGTTTTATATATATATTTTAAAAGCTACTAAACAACTAAATAAAATATAAAATACAGTGTTTTGTACTTTTCTTATCCCCATATTCATCATAAATAGTTAGTCTGAAGCCTTCCTTCACTAAGCCAGACTTTACTGACCTTTGTGTGTGTGTGTGTGTTTGTGTGTGTATGTATGGGTGTGTGTGGAAGTGTGTGTGTATAAAAGTGCATATGTGCCTGTCATAGGGCAACCTCAGGTGTCCAACCTCACCTTCCATCTTGTTTGAGACACAGGGTGTCTGCCGTTTTTCCTCTTTAAAGGTCAGGCTAGACACCATAGAGCTCTGACTGGCCCAGAATTCAATAATGTGGACCACACTGGTCTGCTACTTGTGGCCATCTTCCTGCCTCTGCCTCTGGAGTTCTGGAATTCTAGGTGTGAGCTGTCACAACTAGTTAGGTTCACTTTAAAAAGTACAATTTTCGTGCTAAAAAGAATACCACTGTTTTATCTGATAAACCACCAAGGCCTCAAAATTAAAGAGAAATCACAGAATTGAAAAGAAAGTCCTTTCGCAGTGAGCTTTGCTGAGTGTAACCCAGGATCGCTCGAACTTTTCCATGACAATATGCCTTTCATTTCTCGTCAAAGTCCAAGGAGAGTTTGTTTCCAGATCTGGGAAAGCCCATTTTCCTGTATTAACTCATGCTTTACTTAATCACGCTTTTAAAAAGGAAATAAATCATGGGAGTTCTTCCACCAGTCAAACAAAGCGTGAACATTTGCAACAAAGTTCATCATTTGACATGCACCTTTGAGGTCTGACCCCAAAGCACTACTCAGAACCTCTGCATTAATACACAGAGCCACTGACTTCTGGTCTCTGCCGCCACTGTCCCTTGTCTCCGTCCAATCGGTGAGACACGCAGATTCTTTTGACCTACATTCTCAGACCACCTGCCACTCAAGCTAGAGACACAGAAACAATGAGGAGAGTTTATCTGGCAGTCCTCCCCGTGACCACCATTAACCAGCAGAGCCCTGTAAACACTGATAAGACTTCAGAGGACTTCTGCAATGCTTTAGCTCTTGGAGAAGCTCCAGGCCTTCATTCTTCAGGTTAGTAAGAGAGAGAGAAAGAAAAAATTCCCCTGCCTCCATCTGATCCCCAGCAGCGCACCTGATCGCCAAGCTTCAGGTTAATGGTGGACTTGGTCTCTTTAGATAATTCAAGATCCATTTCCTCTTTGGGACCCACTTAACAAATGCAGGATGACCTTACAAGATGAGGTGCAGATAAGCACCCCCACACTTGCTGGTCATTCAGGCCTTTGTTCCAGCACGTAAAGGGCAGGCTCCCCCTGACCTGCTGCTCACTTGGTTTGCATTCACGCTTCTGTTTCTTCTGATCAGAAAGAGGTTCGTGAGCAGGACAAGTCAGAGACAGCCCGCCCGTGAGCATCTGCTTTGCCTTCCTCCAACGTGAGTCTCATCTCAGGCCTTCAGAAACGACCAAAAGAAGCACTGTTGAAGGCTGTTGTGTTTCATACCGACTTTGTAGAGAGCATCATTTTAGCTCGTGGGACATGGTGCACAGACCCATCATCCCAGCTCTTGGGAGGTAGAATTAGGAGAATCAGGAGTTCAAGGCTGGTGCGGGGGGGGTTCTTGAAGACAGATTTGTCAGCTGGTCAGTGCTAAGTACATACAAAGCATAGACAAAGCCCCAGGTTCAAACTACAGTACTGAAAACAAAACATAACAAACAAACAAATAAAAACAAATAACATCTACTAGAAATGCATTCCAAGCCCAGAGCTGGAGTCTGCGGAAGATGAAGCAGCGCAGGCTGGGACACAGCACACGCCCACAACTCCAGTGCTTGGAGGCTGAGACAGGAGGATTAGCAGCAGTTCTAGGATAGTCTTAGTTAAATAATGAGTTCAAAGTCATCCTGGACTATATAGTGAGACCTGGTCCCCCAAACCAAATCAAGACAAGACTTTTTGTTTGTTTGTTTTGTTTTGAGACAGGGTTTCTCTGTGTAACAGCCCTGGAACTGAGCTACTTTGATGTGCCCAGCCTGAGATGTGTGCACCCACATTGTAGGTATCGCTGTTTGTCAAGATCTTCTTGGTGGCTCAGAGGGATAGGGGATGTAGGCGATTTTGGACACATGAGGTGTCTGGGAGTTAGGTGAGCACCAAGCAGATTAAAAGGAAAAAAGATTTTATTTTATGTGTTTGAATGTTTTGCCTGAATGTGTGTCTGTGCCCCTTGTGTGTGCCCAATGACTGCCAAGGACAGAAAAGGGCTAGGAATCCTCCGGAACTGGAGTTGCAGACGGCTGTGAGCCACCATGTGAATGTTGCGGACCCAATCTTCATCCTCTGCAAGAACGACAAGTGCTCTTAACCTCTGAGCCATCTCTCCAGCTCAAGCACAGATTTTGGAAAAGCTCACTCTGGTGACATGGCGGACAGAGTGGAAGAGAGCCAGTGCAGAGTGTGGATCGCAGAGGGGAGGCACCCTCGGTGTTTTCGGGAGAGACGGCTGTCTAGGACTCAGATGGTGACAGAACACGCAAGAAAAGTAGATAGGTTAGGTCTCTAAAGCTTTGTGAAGCTTCAAAAGCATGTGACAAGGTGAAGGAAAAAATAGTGCAACGAGGGCTGGAGGGAGGACTAAAGGTAAGGAGAATGGTGGGTTATTCTGGTGTATAGAATGAAGCCTGTAGCTTTGGTTTTTGAGACAAGGTCTTATTGTGTAGCTCCAGCTGCCCTACAACTCACTCTGTAAACCAAGCTGGTCTCCAACTCACAGCGATCTGCCTGCCCCTGCCTCCCAAGTGCTGGGATAAAAGGCGTGAGCTATCTCTTCTGGTCTGACTTTTAATACGACCCTTCTAATCTACAATGCTGAAGGGACAAAATATAATTCATTTCAGGGAAACTGGAAAACTATTAACTCAAACTGTTTTTTACACGCAACAAAATATGTCAAAAAGTTAAGATTGATTAATTCAGGTTTTTTTTTTTTTTAGTATTGAATTTAAACTTCCTTATGTGAGTAAGACACAGAAGACATATTCTAGTGCTTAGGGTGATACATTTAATTGTGTACTTAATAATAAAAATTACTAAATTTCAGGCCAGGTGTGGTAGGCCATGCTTTAATCCTGGCACTGGGGATGCAGAGGCAGGTAGATGGATCTCTGAGTTTGAGGACAGTCTGATCTAAAGAGTTCCAGGGCTACAGAGAAACCTTATCTTGGAAAACCGTACAAGAGCATGTTTTCCTTGTTGAAGGGCATTTGCTGTAGTTGTCAAGGACTGGCGAGCATCCTTTCATTGAGGGTTTCCTATGTAGGAAAGGGGTTCAGCCCTTAGACAGGTGAGGCGGCTGCAAGCCTGTTCTGTTTCTTTGCAGAACACTTCAGAATCATTCTGTATTGTCTAGACTTTTACTTCAAATGTGTCTTAAAAGTTACCTGTTAAAAACTTGATTCACCCAGGGCTAGAGGAAGAAGGTCTGGAAGGAGGCGCATTGGCTAACAGAGCTTGTTGTTCTTGCAGAGGACCTGAGTTCTGTTCCCAGCACCCATATCAGGGGGCTCATGACTGCCTGTAACGCCAGCTCCTGAAGACATGACGTCCTCCTCTGAAGTCCAAGGGTACCTCGCTCACATGTGCCCACTTACAGACACACACATACACACAATTAAAAAGAAAATAAATTGGTAAAAAAAAAGTTAAATTATTTTAAAATTGTTTTCAAACAAGAAAATATCACCCCCCCCCCCAAAAAAAATATCATTCCCTCTACACTCTTTTTTCCACTGGAGACAGTGACACCCAGTGCATCCAGCTAGTAGGAGGGCCTGAAGGAAAAACTGACAGGAGAATGTGGGGAGTGTGTGTATGTGGTGATAATTGTTTCTAGCAGCATATTTGCTCATCCGGGTTTTCTCTTCTCTCTCCTCACCCTTTCCCAGCCCCTCCCAGCCTCACTGCACTTTTGGCATCATCTGTATCCATCACAATGTGCTATGTGTTGATGCATCAGTATCCCGAAAGACCAGCATTCCATAGGGAAGTCTGTCTGTGCTCCGTAGCTGTGCGGCTGTCAGTCTGCACAATTTCTGGTCCATCGTTGGTCGTTGGTAGTAGTACATCTTTAAGGGGTAAGTATATCGTAGAGACAAACGTACTCTTAATCTATTCGTATTTTATGTGATTAAAATAAATATTGAATGTAACCTTGAGAGCCAGGCATTTAAGTGGCTCTCGTCTCCCCAGCATTCAGGAGGTAGTCAGGAGGCTCAGGAGTTTGAGGTTGTCCTTAGCCACATGGGAGCTGAAAGACAGCATGAGCTACATGAGGCCCAGTCTCAAAACGGTAAAAAATAGAACCAACCACTGAAGAAGAAGAGGAAGAGGAAGAGAGGAGGAGGAGGAAGATGAGGAGGAAGAAAAGGAGGAGAAGGAGAAGGAAAAGGAGAAAGAAGAGGAGGGAGAGGAGGAGGGAGAGGAGGAGGGAGAGGAGGAGAAGTGTAACCTAGAAGAAAGCTCTTTTGAAACAGATACTGATTGATAGACCTGTCAATTAGCTAATCATAACTGAATGTTGGTTAGACACCAAGGAGCAAGATGCTATTGCAGGAAGAAAAATCATGTTTTCTGTAAGGCACAATTTTACGAAGGACATTAGACACACACAGACAAAACTGACAGTCTTGCATAGTACTTACTAGTTTGCATAGGCATGAGTGAACACGATGCATTGCTTTCCATAATTATACTTTATTAAGTTCCTGATTTTTCTGTCTTTTAGAAGTGATTTGTAGCCAGGTATGACACTGCTGATCTTTACCCCAGCACTCGGGAGGCAAAGCTAGATCTCTGAGTTTGAGGCCAGCTTGGTCTACATAGCGAGTTCCAGGACAGCCAGAGCTATGGAGCCAGATCCTATCTCAAAACAGCACTAAAGTATTTGTATTTGCTTATCTATTTCTTGTTTCCATGTTTGGATGCCCCAAATGTAGGAGGAATCTGGGGGACCTTCAGGACCTACATAAGTAAGCTAAGAAGAATGCTTCAGAAGAAAAAAGAAAAAGAAATTCCAGGAGAAAGATACACATTCGAATGACGTCACTGGAGAATTTCAGACAGCTCCTGTGGGCATTCTGATAACAGCAAGAGACTCAGAGAGCTTGTGTGTCTGTGTGTGGGTGTGTGTGGGGGGCAGAGGAGTCATGTGGCGGTCAGAAGACAGCGCGCATGTGTCAGCTCTCTTCGCCATGTGGGTCTTTCGGGATCAAATGCAATCATCAGCCTTGGCACCCAGCCCCCTTACCTGCTGAGCTATTTCTTCAGCACCCGAACTTTCTTCTTTTCTGTCTTCAGGTAACATAAACAATGGACAGTTGGTTTCCCTGGGCAATGTTCACTGGGCGTGGGTGGATACCGCAGAGGCAGCGTGGAGCCCTCAGTGGATTTCATTAGTCACACGGAACACAAAGGTTACCCAGTGAAAGGGTAACCTGTGCATTCTGTTTTTGACCTTTCTTCCCAAATTAGGCCAAACTAGTCTTTACTCAGTTAAAACACTGATAGCGAGAAGGCAGAGCACACAGTCGAACGCTTTTCTGCCTATTGTAGAGCAAAACTCAAGTGTTTACCTACTGGGAACACTATACCTTCGTGGAGTCTGCCCCTCGCTCTTGCCTATCTTTTCGGCTCATTGTCCCTGATGGAATCGTTCTCTTATCTGTGTAAACGTTTTCCTGTCTTTGATGATTGCTCTCTGTGTGGATGTGAGAGAGGCCCCTTTTGAAACACAATGCTTCTCAATCATATTTCTCCAGTTCTTAGTTTTTTTTAACTGCTCCTCAACCCTTCAGAAGATGGAGACAGTAAGAACAGCTCATCCCCTTGGTAGTAGCAAGCAGAGGCTCATGGTCTAGCGTTTGGCCATTTGAATGTTGTTCTTAAGTCAGGAGAACTTTTTATGAAGTGTGAGTAAATTCAAAGAGGATGCCTATTTCTAACATTCTCCACAGGGGGAAGTCACACACTGGGTACTGCACGTGTGTGCGCAGATCCAGAGGAGAGGTATGGCATGTGTGTGCACAGATCCAGAAGAGAGGCACTGCATGTGTGTGCGCAGATCCAGAGGAGAGGTACTGCATGTGTGTGCGCAGATCCAGAGGAGAGGCACTGCATGTGTGTGCACAGATCCAGAGGAGAGGTACTGCATGTGTGTGCACAGATCCAGAGGAGAGGCACTGCATGTGTGTGCACAGATCCAGAGGAGAAGCTTTGCACACAGTGAAACAAAGCGTTCGTGATGTAAATTCCAAAAGGACTGAGAGTTGTAATATACTCCAAAATCCATACTATTATTTTTTTATTTGGTGTGTGTGTGTGTGTGTGTGTGTGTGTGTACGCACGTGTGTGTGTGTTCTATTTCTAATACAGACTGTCCTCCAGCTCCCCATGTAGCTCAGGATAATTTACTCTCTTGACCTTCCTGCCCCCACAGCTAGAACGCTGGGGTTTCAGGCATGTTCTATTGTGACCAGCTTAGCCCCAGGTTTTAGCAGTCATTCCATAGCATTAGTGAGCCATCTTCTTACGGCTCTCTTCTCGGCTGTACCTATGGCAATGGCGTTCTTCATGGATTGCCAAGCATTTCCCACTCCAGTCGATGCAGTGTGAGGTCAGACAAGGTAATCGGTGTGGCCTGGTCAGCAGCCAAGGCTTTTGTTTTCTGCTTTCCCAGAAAATCATACCTATAGACTTAAAAGTTAAGGGAACAGAAATGCATTTGAATGCAGGCAGTCTCGTTGAGCAACATCCCAAGCATTGAATAACATGTTATCTTTTATTCAATGAAGAATCCTGCGGAAGTCTTTGCCATTCTGGTTCTTCAGGGAGAACAATGAAGCTAAGAAGAATTAATTCTCCAGAGGAAATAGAGACCCAGACCCATTCCTCCTTGTCTGTTCTGCTTGTCATTTGAAACAGTCTCTTGTCACCTGCTGTGGCCTCTCTCTACTTGTTAAGGGTGAATTTGAATTCCTGTTCTGCCTCCACTTCCTGAGGACCAGGGTTATGGCATGCACCAGTGTGCTACTTTCTGCTGGTCTTAAAAACCAACAGTAGGTCTTTTTTTATTTTTATTTATTTATTTATTTTGGAACACAGTAAGTGTCTGTAAAATTTTGGTATTCTGACCTGGGAACAACTTGGCTAATTTTGCTAATTAGCTGTCCAGAGTTCTGTGTCTGTCAGTGTACGGCAGAGTTCCATTTGTATTAAATCTTGCTCGAACACAGAAAGTGTCAGTAGGGAGGCAGGTGGGCAGGGCCTGTTACCCTGCTGGAGCGCAGGGACCAGCAGTGAGACCTATGCTGGAGTCTGTGATTCTGTGATCCTGGCTGTGGCTGGCAATGGCATGTATTCTGTCTCTGTGACCCTGTCCATATGGCTGTGAAGACTTAATGTCCATCCTCACGGTAAACACAGAGATTTCAATTTTAGGAAAAAGGACAAAGAAGGACAGTTTTCGCTACATGCGTTCATATTTTGCTTTACAAAGACTGGGATTGGAGAGACAGGTGGAGATGTTGGCCGTGAAGCTTCCGGTTGGAGATCACGTTCCCACTCAAGCAATTTGTTCTTAGTCTCCACTCATAGATCGAGTCTGCACGCACACAGACATGCAGAGTAAATACGGGAAAATGTAGCAAACATTTAAGAAAAACCTCACCCCACCCCCCCAACCCCGGAAAAAAGAAAAGGAAAAAAGAACTCATGTCTTCGTAAACTGTATCACTTTAGATCTTAAAATTTTTTGAAGCAATGATCATATTTCTATTTCATAGGAACACTTCAAAGTTTCTGCCTTAGGGCTGTGAAGATAGGAATTTTGTCTTTGGTGTTTATTTCAAATACAGAAGCAGGGGCATAGTTAATTGTAATTTGGCAACAGAAGAACGGAGGATTATAAACCCCTCCATGTATGTGTGTCCAGTTGGGAGCAAAGGAGTGAAAATCTATTGTTCTTGGCACTGGAGAGGTGGCTTAGCAGTTAAGAACATTTGCTGCAGCTGCAGAGGACCCGAATTCAGCTCTCAGCATCCACTGCTGGTAGCTCAGCATCCACGGCCTCCTATGGCTCTAGCTCCGTCGCCAGCCTAGCCTCTGACCTCTGTGGGCACCCACATGCATGTGAACATATGTACAGATACACACATATGTACATAATCAGATACACACATATGTACATAATTTAAAAAGTTACTGTTTTTATTTTTTCCCCTTCTCCACCTTTTTTTTTTTTTTTTTTGGATCAATTCTGGGAATCAAACTCAGAGCCTTAAACACGCTAAGCAAGCACTCTACCAAAGAGCCACAGCCCCAACTGTTGTATTTTCTCTCGCCAGATCAGGATACATGTGTTTTCTCTGCTTTGAAAGATCTTACTTTGCCTGCATGCCTTTGTGTCATAGCAAGTGCTAGCAGAAAGCGTGATAAATACTTTTGAAAAAGGATGTCAAGAAGAGAGTGTGCAGCCCCAGTTGTCGTGTTGGGTCCTAGTGATCACTGCCATCCTGGAAGATAAGAAGGCTTCCTTTGATGTCTTTGGTTTTGCTGGCCGGTGAGCTTACCTATAGGTAAGCAACTCCCAGGGACCACTTCCTTCCCATCCCTGAGGGCTGCCTTGGTGAGTTCACAGGAGGCTGTGAGATCATGGTTAAACTATTTCAATTCTGTGTTTTTCCTCGGAACATTTTTTCTTCTTTTTAAACTCTTTTCTTTTCTTTCTCATTTCCTTTAGTTGATGGTCATCTTCTATAACAAAAAACAAAAAACAAACAAAAAAAAGTTAACCCCTGAGGAAAAAAAAAAGTAGAAACTAACTTTAGTTATTGAAGGACTTGGGGACAGCGTGGTTTTATGGGTTGACCAGGGAAGAGGTCAGATACAGGAACGGAGAGGACAGGATGCAAGGTCAGCCTGGTGGGCAATCCCAGCATTTGGGGAGATGAAGCAATAGGATTTTTTAAGTTTGAGACCAGCCTGAGTGACACAGTGCGTTCCAGGCAGCATGGGCTACAGAGGCTGCCTCAGTCATTGCTAGTCCATGGCGTTCTCTCTCTCTCTCTCTCTCTCTAACAGAGATAATTATATCTAAAATGTAACCTTTCTCTAGTACAAATCATGCGCTGAGTTGGAGCAATGCAGAGTGGTTAAGCCTGCTTGCTCTGAGACCACGAAGATCAGTGTTCCTACCCCAGGACCCGTGTAACAAGCCAGATGCGGTAATGTGCATGCCGGTGATGCTGATACTAAAGGGTCACCGAGGTTCCTGGCTGCCAGCCTTGCTGGAAACACTACTGTCAGGCTCAAGGGGATTCCCCAACTTAAAGAAAGAAGACGGAGAATGGCAGAGGAGGGTGCTCAACATCAACCTCAGGCCTCTACATACACACGTACACAGACGCATGCACCAGCATCACTAGTGTAGAACACACGTGCACACACACACGCATGCACCGACACACTCTCACACTCCTCAAACAAATGAATAAAGCCATTTCTTATTTGACTGGAAAATTTTAGCCCTAAGCATTTTTATTTTTCTTGTTAAAGTTAACTTTGGTCTCTTTGAGGTTTTCTTGTATTTTTCAGAAACCATGGTTACGGGTGTAATGAGAGTCAAAACTGATGCTAATTAACTTTTTTGTATTCTTAAGAATTTATGAGTTCATGTGAAGTTACTTAAAGCAAATTACTCATATGGCACAATTTATTAGATTACTTTAATAGGGATTTTTTGCAATCTGTAAAATGTATAAATAATTCAATTTTAGAATTTGGTTTATTACTTGAAGACTAATCCATTTAAAAAGGACTTTTAAATATAGAGTCATTCAAAGCAATGCCAGGTGAAGGGTTTGCTTAGTCTGTAGGTATTCAGATTTCCCATTTGTTCTTCAATCTTCATAGCATTTCATATGTTACTGATTTGTTTTATGTGTATGAATGTTTTGGCTGAATGTATGTCTGTGCACCACTTGTGTGCCTGTTGCCCAAGGAGGGCACAAGAAGGTGTGGGATCCCCTGGAGCTGGAGTTATAGAGGGTTGTAAGCCACCAAGGGAGTAGAACCCAGGTTCTCAGGGGGAGCAGGCGGATCGCATGACTGCTGAGCCATCTCTCCAGCCCCATGTAGATATGGATGTGAAAAGCCTCGAATTACCACTTTGTTGTTGTTGAGACTTTCACCTAGCCTCGGCTGCTCTGGTACTCACTGTGTAGCTGAGGATGACCTTAAACTCCAGGTGCGGCTGCCTGTCTCCTAAGTGTGTATGTGTGTGCTACCACACCTGGCAGGTTAAAACGGCCCTTAAAGTCTACCTCTCTGCCTGGTCCGGGAGCACACACCTTAATCCAAGCACCTGGGAGACAGAGGCAGGCAAGTGCATCTCTGAGTTTGAGGATAACCTCATAAGCATAGTGAGTTCCAGGCTGGCCAAGCCTACATGGTGAGACTCTGTCCAATCAATCAATCAATCAATCAATCAATCAATAATTAAAAGGTAATTGGGCTGGAGAGAGAGTTGGCTCAGCAGTTAAGAACAGAGGACCCAGGTTCAGCTCCCCACTGAACAAGGCCTCATAAGCAGTCCTCACAGCGGTTCCAGGGGGATCTGACAAGTTCCTACACATGTACGGTACACAAAAATTCACTCAGGCACATATATATGCATGCAAAGATTAAAAAAAATCTTTAAACTTTTTGAGAAAGGCATTTTTAGCTGAATACCTTTTACATATTTTTTGATGGTCGCATACATGTAAACAATGTATCGGATCACATCCGTCACGATTCCTGCCCACTGCTCCTCACCGCCCCCCCTACACCTTTCTTCAGCTTCTTGACTTGTAATTCAAGCTGGCTTAGAACTCACTGCAATTTTATTGCCTGGGTCTCCTCTTACCTGCTGTGATTGTAGGCGTGTGTCACCAAATAGTTTAGGCTACACGCTAACAGCTGAGTTAAAATCTTTCTTCATGAGGAGCACCTTGCTTGAATTAGTTTTTTTGATTCTTTTTATTCTTTTATAAAATGGCCTTTGTCTTAGTATATAAGAAAACAAAGGTGTGTGTGTGTGTGTGTGTCTGTCTGTCTGTCTGTCTGTGTCTATGTGTGGAGTATTTGGGCAAAGATTATGTTTCTAAGTCATTTGCTGATTTTTATTTTATGTATATGAATGCTTTGCCTTCATGTGTATCTACATACTGTATACATGCATTGTCCTCAGAGATCAAAAAAGGACACTGGATTCCAGGCATTGGAGTTACAGGCTAGTGGCTATGTGGATTCTGGGGCCTGAACCCAGGAGCCTTTGCAAGAGCAGCAGATGCTTTCATCCTCCA
Organism: Myodes glareolus; assembly: GCF_982192425.1. Lineage (NCBI taxonomy): Eukaryota > Metazoa > Chordata > Mammalia > Rodentia > Cricetidae > Myodes > Myodes glareolus. The sequence continues at coordinate 10,021,885 of NC_142048.1, read as the reverse complement.
GCCTCCAAATATAGTTTTTAAAGATACATTTTGTTCATTTATTTCTGATGTCGTGTGTGTGTGTGTGTGTGTGTGTGTGTGTGTGTGTGTAGAAGTCAGAGGACAACCTGTGGGGGTTGATTCTCTCCTTCCTTTGTGTGGGTCTCACAGGGATTGAACTCAGCTCATCAGACCTGGCTGCAGTACCTTTTTCTGCTGAGCCATCTTGGTGGTCCCGTTCTTGAACACTGTTAATCATCAGAAGAACTAGCTCTTGTGAGCAAAATCAGAGCAGCTGCAGTGACTTCTCTGAACCACATCTATCACTGTATTTATATGGTGTTAAAAAAGAAAGTTCTTCCGAACCAGGGTCATGGAGTTCAAAGAGCACTGGGGATGCTTGCACCATTCCCTAATGAAAGCAAAGAGTTCAAAGGACATCTGCAAAACATCGCAGGGACCCGAAGTTTCCTGAAAATAAAAGACTGAGGTTCTTGGGAGAGACTTTGAAAAGGAATGGTCTGCAGGCTGAGTATGGAGGCCTCCCTGAACATGGTGTTACAGCTCTAAAGATCTGGCCAGCCGTAACACAGGGCTCCAGGATGGGACAACTGTACTTAAGTACTTTGCCAAATATGTTAAAAAATGTGTCTCAGCCAGAAGACAAGGCTCAGTTCTAAGTCTGTCTTTCGAAAGACTGACTTCTTCAAACACGGAAGTGATTAGGCCAGAGTTGGGTGAGGAAGATCTGTATCCTCGGGGAGGTAACAGTGTGCATGTGTTTATATGGAGCACGTTTTTCTGGAAGGATTGGGATTTGGAGGTTGATGTCAAAAGATCTAGAATTTCCATTTTTTTAAGTCACGTGAACTCTTGTTCATCTGAGATCTACTGTCAAGGGGGAGAGATCCCATTAAGCGCTGGAACTGTCTGTACTGTCTTTAGCTTCTTTGTTTGTAAAGCCTGGGTTTTCATTTTCCACTTGGAACAAAGGGAATAGAGAAAGGAAGGAAAACGAGAGAGAGAGAAAGAGAGAGAGAGAGAGAGAGAGAGAGAGAGAGAGAGAGAGAGAGAGAGAGAGTTTTCTAGTCTGCAGCTCTGCAAGCCCTGGCTGGCCTTAAGTGTATTCAGTCTCCTGTATGATGGGATTCCGGACTGGAGACATCATACCTGGCTTGCATTCATTCTTTAAACACCTCTTGGTAGTTACAAAAATCTTGGCCCTTTATGTAGTGAATCTCTAGTGCCATCCATGGAGTAGCAGTTTTTGATTCCAGTTTTCTATGATCACCAGTATATTATCTTTTAAAAAACCAAATCAAACCAAGCTAGGCAGTGGTGGTGCACTCCTTTAATCCCAACACTCAGGAGGCAGAGGCAGGTGGATCTCTGTGAGTTTGAGGACAGCCTGTTCTACAAGAGCTCGTTCCAGGACAGACTCTCAGGTTGCAGAGAAACCCTGTCTTGAAAAACAAAACAAAACAAAACCCCATAAAACTAGCTTTTAGGGGCTCCAAGATGGCTCTCCAGGGAAGAAGTGAACTATAACCCAGCTTCCACGTGGAAAAGCTGGATGTGATGGGGTACTCAAGCATGGCATAAGGGTAGGATAGACCTACCCTTAGCAAGGCAGAAGGAGGGAAGGAGTTCCCGATCTCTGTGCTCTGACCCACACTCCCATTATGGTGTCTGTGCACCTGCACACAGACACACACAGACACACACTCTCTCTTTCTCAAAAATAAATGCAAATTTATGCCAGACATGGTGGTGCGAGCCTTTCAACCCATCACTTGGGAGGCATTTTTCCATGATTTCAAGGGCAGCCAGAACTACACAGTGAGGCCCTGTCTCAAAAAATTGAAAAGGTATTTGTAATATACAGAGAATTCAGCCGAGTCCAAAGTCCCCAGGCAGGCAATACTTAGAGGAGCAGCTGATGGCGGCAGAGATGCCTTTGTTGTGAGCATGGCTTGTCCAAACACACAGGCCTCCTAAGGTCCACACCATCAATCCGGTAGCCTCAGCTGCGGCCCCCACTCTCCCAGCAGTCCCTCAGGGACTCTCATTCTGGTTCCCAGCTGCTTAAGGGGCACACAGCACTGCCGAACTTGTCTGTCTTACACCTCAGTCCTTTCAGAAGGGAACCACTTACTCCGAGCAGCACCGTCTAACCTGCCAGAACTCTATTCCTCCACCCCCACTCCCCACCAGCTTCGTAGCCGTTTGCTGTTCCAATGAAACTCACTATCAAGTGTTTAACTTCCTGTTTACGGTCATTATGTTATGTGTCAAAAGCTTTCCTGTGCTCATCAACGGTCTTTTCTGGGTCAAAAGAAATATTTTATGTGCTGGACATGTAGCATGGGAGCATGTTTTACAATATTACCAAGGTCCAGAGACAGTTAGTGATTACATTTACCAAAGATAATTTAAACGGCGGTTCTTTGTTCTGAAGTTTGAGCAGAGCTTGTCAAAGGAGGAGACCTTAGTCTGCGACCAAGCCCGGTGGTCTTGGTGTCCAGCTTGGGATGTTGTTTGTCCTCCAGTTAAATAATCCTACCTCTCCAGGGAGCAATGAGAAAGTAGGCCTGGTTACAGATCAACGGTCTGGGCCTGCTTTCCAGCTGGTTTCCCGACTCCAACTCTCTTTGCGCTAGCTTGATTTTCCCGCCTTGGTGTTATGGCCACCATCCTTGGCTTCTCGGGAGATTCTTGGCAGAAGGGTTTGCTTACTCTGCATGACCGAGGGCAAGTCGTGTCTGGAATTGTTATTACTGTCACTAAAGCTGCACTTTGGGGGTTAATTTTCAAAAACACATTTCGATTCTGGGAAGTGAACCCAGGGCTTTACACAAGTTAAAGCATGTACCCTACCCACAGGCTGTACTCCCAGCTCCCCTAAAGTCAAGAAAGCTGCTTCTCTATTCCACAGTTTTGAAGTTTTTCTATGCAGGTTCATATAAACACAATGAAAATGTCTGCACACATCAGATTTTTCCCGCACAGTTAGATGTATCTTATTTTTCCTGAAACACCTGAGGCATGGATTCTTTGCTAGTGACATGCCATCTCTATAAATTCATTTCATTGAAATGTTTAAAATAAGATCCCCCTCTTGGAGGGCTGCAGTGATGCACACACCTTTAATCCCAGCACTCAGGAGGAAGAGACAGTCAGATCTCTGAGTTTGAGGTCAACCTCGTCTACAGAGCGAGTTCCAGGATAGCCAAGGCTACACAGAGGAACCCCTGTCTTGGGGAGCGGGGAGAGGGAGAGATCACCTCTATTTACTGATATCCATGATCGTTCGTAGATAAATTTAACTGAACTTTATTATGATAAATTCAATTAAATTATATATACATATGCATATACACATGCATACATATATGGCACTGTATATGGTTGTGTGTGTATTGCATGTGTATGTATGTTTATATGTTTGTACATCTCCTCCAGCTCTCAGGTGGAGGTCAGAGTACAACTCGGGGAGTTGGTTTTTCTTCCAACACATTGGTGCTGGTGGTCAGACACAGGCTGTCTGGCTAGCTGGGATTTCCCCTGCTGAGCCATCCCACTGGCGCTTGTTTGTGGGTTTTGTTGTTATTTCTTGTTAGTTTATTTGAAATATATGTGAAGACGTAGAACTTCACCGGTTAATGTGGGATTAGATGGTGCTCCTTTGAAGCCACACATCCCCACCTCAGTATTTGTTCTTACATTGCTTTAGAGTCAGTGTTTTGTGCACTTTCAAAGGTTAATTTTCCACAAGGTGAAGTCGATTTCATCAGCAGAAGGAGCCGTGAGTCCTGAGACAGGCAGAGTGTGGAACGCACTGCTCACATCAGGACACACACCAGCCCCTCACTCCAGACATCCCTGCTCTCCTGTGCTTAACTTTCCTGCTTCCCTTGTGTTCAGCAGCTGCTGGTCAGTCCCTACAGTTTGTCTTCCCCACAATGCCGTGCAGACAGAACCATCCGCAATGATGGGAATTTTCTAGCACATCTTTTCCTGCGCGCACTACTTCTTCCCAGAGATAACTGCTCCCAGAGGGAATATCTGACAGTGTCTTGAGTTGAGGACAGGGGGTGGAGAGGGCTGCCTCCTTAATTAGCCCAGGCTAGCCTCTGATTTGCAATCCTTCTCTTTACCATCCAAATGCTGGAACTACCACCACCTGGCCTTTCCGGAGATGGTCAGTTGTTCATTGCCAGGGTTGTAGGGAGCCTGGTGCTGCACAGTGGCAAGAACCTGGAATCCTAGCACTGGGAAGGCTAGGGTGGAAGAATCATGAGTTCAAGGACAGCCTGGGAGGTGTAGTGCAACTGTCTTAAAATGACAACCAGGCATGTCCCTTTACCTGTGATTATCTATGTGCCTGGTGAAAGATACTTGGCTTGCTGTTTGTTCTTAGAGATGTTTACATCCCGGAGAGACAGAAGCAGCAAGCATAGCACCTGCATGGGCCCGCACCAGGTCCTCTGGGTGTACGTTTTGGCTTTCAGCGAGTGTGAGAACAAGTGGGTCTCTGAGTCTTGTGCCTTTTCTTGGGCTCTTTCTGTTGCTTTGTTCTTTCTAACTTTCTAACTTTGTTTTATCTTATATTTTATTTTATCATGTTTGGTTTTTATCTCTTAGAAGCCCCTTCCTTCCTTTCTTCCTTCCTTCCTTCCTTCCTTCCTTCCTTCCTTCCTTCCTTCCTTCCTTCCTTCCTTCCTTCCTTCTTCCCTCCCTCCCTTCCTTCCTTTCTCCCTCCCTTCCTCCCTTCCTTCCTTCCTTTCTTTCTCTCTTTCTTCCTTTGTTTTCATTTATCAAGACAGGGTTTCTCTGTGTGTATTCCTAGCAGCACAGAGGTCCACCTGCCTCTGCCTCCCGAATGCAGGAATGAAAGGTGAGAGCCACCACTGCCCGGCTGCCTGTTCTTTTCTAAGGAGAGACAGCAAAGGTGGGAGGAACTGGGAGGAGAGGTGTGGGATAATTGTAATCAGATATATTGTATGAGAAAATTATCTATTTTCAATAAAAGGTAAAAATGAGAAAAATGTTTTATATAAGCATATATAAACTACATCAAATAATGGGTTTCATTATGCTATTTTTAAACACAGACATAAAATATTTGATCATATTTATCCCAGTCCTGTTATCCTTCCTATTTTTTGTTTTTGTTTGTCATTTGGCAGTTATGAATAATGTATAAACAGCTATATAAATGTTCTACATGAATATAGCTACTGGATATACAGAATTCCTTGGGCATATGGTAACTGTTTACCTTTTCTTTCTTTCCTTTTGCTTTTCTTTTCAAGACAGGGTCTTATTATGTAGCACAAGCTGGCCTTAACAGGGTGCTTTTCCTTCCTTGGTCTCTTAAATGCTGGAATTATGTACCAATGTTTGACTCTGAAAAAACACTGTATTTTAAGAAGTGTTTGTGTGTGCGTGTGTAAGTCAGAGGACTACACAGCTTTGAGAACTTATTTTCTCCCTTTGTCATGTGCCTGGAGATTAACTCAGGCCTCCGGCTTGGCAGAACTGCCTTCGCTTGTTGAGCTATCTCACCACCCCTGATGCACCTTTTGTGAGATTTTAAAAGCAGTATTACATAACAAATTTAGTAAATTTATTAATTCTGTGTGTGCCTGTGCTATCGGAGTCTTACCTGGGGTCTCCTACACGCTTGGGAAGATCTCACCAACAAACTACAGTCTTAAATTTTTTTTTAAAGAATATTTAAAAAAAATATAAGTGACCCATACTTTTTTGTAAGGCTTACTTGGCTTCTTTTTACTTTGAAAAGTTGCCTAGACTTCCTTGAGTTCACTCTGTAACCCTAGTGGAGCCTGAATCAATGATCCTTCTTCCTCAGCTAACCAAGTAGCTGTGGGGTATAAGCCTTTGTGGCCAGGCCTAGTAGCTGGCATCACCTTTAGTTTCAGTTTAAAAATTTAAACTGTAAATGAACCCAGGTTACCGTGCCATTTAACCTAATCCTTGAGCACACACCTTATTTAGCTCCTAGAACTACCCTTCAGATTTTGAACAAAGAAAGAAATTATCTGCGTTATACATATTATGAAGGGATTTCTCAGTGGAGGTTCATGCACGTGGTGTCCCTAGGGCTAGCACAGTATTTGCTGTGACTTTAGTTTCAGAAATTCCTGTTTTCGCTGAACGTAACAGGAATGACTTGGTTTTGCTTGATTTCTGTTGGAAGGCATTCCTGTTTCCCGGCTGGCGGCTGTCATTCCATCCTGGAATCCACGTGGAGGAAACATGTTGCCAGCTTTCCAAGCCGTGCCGTATCTGCACATCAACCAGCCCACAACTGAGTGCACTGATAATCCTCTGGATATATACCTTTACGGACCGCCTTTCTCGCTAAAGCATGCCTCTGCTGTGCTAATATTGACAGGATGCATTGGTTTTGTCTACAAGAAACTTGAAACGGCCTCAGAAATAACCCAAGGCAGCCTATGCCTTATCTCATTTCTGCTGAGTTAATGGCTTCTGGGTGAATGAACTTGATAAGATGTCTTTGGTCCCATTTATGGCCTTGGCTTCATAATTTTGTTCATAAAGGCAGAAGGAGTGTCAGGACCAGTGGAAAGTCAAAACACTGCGGGAAAACACATCTACTCTTAACAGTGTGCATATTAGTAGAGAATCTACAAACTGGCCAGCGAGGACCACGCAGTCTTTTCCTAAGATGAGTTTTCCTCATTTTCACGAAGTAAATTTGGGATTCAGGCAATCTGGTGTTCTAACTTCCGACAACATCGACAGAAACCGTTGAGCCTGTGTCCCCTGCTGTCTGCACAGCTGTGCTACAAGGCCCGCTCTGCAGAGACTACAGCCACTTCACGGTATAAGACAACAACCACTTCGTGGTATGGAAACAGCCCAGGAGACAGGACCCCAAGCCTGCTTCTCATTCCGATGGATGGAGAAGGCACAAGTCTCACCTACGTCTTGAAGATCATAATTGTCCTAGAGATGATATTTCTCTGCTATCGAAGGCATTTAATTTACATTCAATCAAACCTTAGTTCATTGGAAATGTAACATTGAGGTAGGGAATTTTGGGGCCGGTGTGACGGCTCAGTGGATAAAGGCATTTGCTGCCCAGCTTGTCAGTCTGAGTTCAGTGTTTGGTCTCATGTGGAAGGAGCAGACAGGCTCTGGAAAGCTGTCCTTTGACCTCCAAGGTGTGCTTGGCACTCTCACCTACACACACACACACACACCCACACACACACACAGAGACACACTAAAATGTGATGAAGCGAGACAAGATGAAGAAGCCTTCCACTGAAAATAATGCTCCTCACATTGGGTTCTCCACCCTCCTCTCTCCCACACTGCACACACATTCCTGGGTTTTCACTGGACCTTCCATTCTCCCTCAGTATTTTGTTTTGTCTGGAGCAGGAGGCTATTTTTTATTCACGAACCGTTTGTTGTTATGGAAAATGTTAGCAGCCCTGGGGCAAGGACATTATTCTACCCCACGTTCACCTGCTGAGAAGTTTCCTTATCTTTTAGGCATCTCCACTCAGGTAAAGCTGAATTCTTACCTTTGCCCTAGAAAAGAACTTCAGGAGAAGCCATTATGATTCAGTTTAACCCCATTGAGGACAGTTTTGGGGTCAGGGAGATGCTCCTCTGGCAAACTCTTGGGTAAATATCAGGACTTGAGTTTAACCCTTAGCTCCTGAGTAAAAAGGCCAGGCGAGGCAATACATGCCACTAATCCCAATGCTGGGGAAGTAGAGGCAGGAGGCAGTCTACCAGAGAAGACCAACTCTGGGTAAAGTGGGAGACCCTCTCTTAAAAAAAAAATAAGGGGGAAGGGATGGAGAACTGCTCTTCCAGAGATCCGGAGTTCAATTCCCAGCACCCACATGGCGGCTCCCAACTATCTGTAACTGTAGTCTTACAGAATCCAACGCCCTCTGCTGGTGTGCAGATGTACATGAAATTAAAACATCTATATACATAAAATTAAATTAAACAAATTAACAAACCAACAAAAAAACCCACCAAGGTGGGGTGACTGAGAAAGACACCCAAGTTGACCTATGGCCTCTATACACATGCACATATATATGGTGCGGGAGAATTATCTGTATTCTCTCAATCATGTATTTTATTAAAATGCTGATTGGCCAGGCATGAAGTATAGGCAGGTCAACCAGACAGGAAGTAGAGGTGGGGCAAGGAGAACAGGTGAATGTTGGAAAGGAGGAAGCCCATTCCTCCCATTCTTGCCCAGACCAAACCGAGAAGCAACATGTGACCTGCCCCGCTGTGAAAGGTACCGAGCCATGTGGCTAGCATAGATAAGAACAATGGGTTAATAAGCTATAAGAACTAATAAGAAGCCTGAGCTAATGGACCAATCAGTTTTATAACTTATGGAGATCTCTGTGTGATTTTCTTTGGAGCTTGCCAGTTGTGGGGTACCAGGCAGGACAGAAACCCCAACAAGCCAGTCCTCATGTTACATATATATGTGCCTATACATACACGAGCATAACTACAAGGTATTTAAATTTTTGACTTTTATGTATACATGTGTGTGCCTACATGAGTTCATATGCCCCGAGCTCATTCAGTGCCTGTGGAGGTCAGAAGGAGGCACTGAACCCACAGAAACTGGAGTTCCAGATGGTTGTGAGCTCCAACATGGGTGCTGGAAACCAAACCGTCTATTCTGAAGTAGTAGTAACTGCTCTTAACTGCTGTCCAGCCCCCGTCCCTTTTCTTCTTCTGAGATAAGGCCTTATGTGTAGAAGGCTGGCCTCAGACTTCTTATGTAGGGGTTGAGGAGATGGCTAAATATAAAAGTGATTGCTACATTAGCCTGACAACCTGAGCTCAGATCCCTAGAGCCTCCATAGAAACATCAGCCACACATCTGGAGTCTTAGGGTGCCTACTAGAAATGGGAAGCGAAGACAGCAGACCCTCCAGAAGCTCTGGGACCAGCTAGATTGGGTTAAGAAGCTGTGTCCTTCCCCATGTCTGATACGGAGCACACAAACCCACACCAGTGCACACTCATATTCACATCTATCTTGTCTCTGTCTCTCTGTCTAGGCCTCTGTCTCTTATATACACTCACACACACAGACACACACACACAATCACACACATAGGACAAGATATTTTTAAAAATAGATTCTAATCACAAAGATGAAAAGAAAGGAGGGGTACTCAGGAACAAAGGGGACACTGGAGAATGTACGTGTTGGCCACGTTTCGATGTCTTTAGTTGCCACGTGTGCTGGCTTTTGAATATGTAAGGGTTGCTAAGAGACCTCAATGCACCCACAGAGTGGCTCCTATGCATTGGATAGGATTACAGCTGATGAGGTAAAATTCTAGATCAACAGGACTGAGGAAAAGTTAAGACGCTTTTACTGTAAACCAAGGTTAAGTAAATCTTGTTTGTGAGGTTCGCAGGAAACGTCTGGAAAAGGAGTGAGGTCATCAGGCTAAGGGTGGTTCATTATTAAGGTGATAGTCTTCTCCATAAAAAAGAAGCCTTGTGTCCCCGTAGACAGTCCTCACAGTGAATATTAGTTATACGGGAATTCCTGCTCCTCAGCTGATAAGGGACTTCAGTCAGACAGACTGCTTTACCCTTCTGGTTCCTGTCCTTAGTAACCCCAGATAGAGTGTGACCTTGCATCTGTCTTTGTTCACTGGTCGCTGAATGTGTCTGTACAATTTTGTGTGGGGTCTAGAGACACGGCTCAGTGGCTAAGAGCACTTGCTGTTCTTGCAGATGCCCCAGGTTTGGTTCCCAGCAGCCACATGGCAGCTCACAACCATCTGTCACTCCAGTTTCAAGGGATCTGTTGCCATCTTTGGGCTTCCTGGGACATCAGGCAGGCACACCGTGCACATACACACATGCTGGCCAGACTCTCAGATAAATACAATAAAAATAAGTGAATCTTGAATTTATAAAAATGTTTCCTCTGCTCCCTATCAACTTTCCTTGGCTGTCACTAGATGAGGAAGGACATGGGGATCCTCCTCCCCGTGAGGTTTTGAATGATGAATGACCACCATAGGCTTACATGTTTGAGTACTTGGTCCCCTGTTGGTGGAACTGTTTGGGAAGGGACTAGAAGGTATGGCTTTGTTGGAGGAGGTGTGTCACTGGGGCTGGGCTTTGGGGTTTCAGATACTCAGGCCACTCCCAGTTATCTCCCTTTCTTTCCCCCTGCTTACTTCCCTCAGCTTCTGCTTCAGCACCATGCCCGCCTGCCTGCCTGCTGTCCTGTTCCCTGCCACAATGGCCATAGACTCTAACCTTCTGGAGCTGTGAGCCCGAAGTTAAAAGCTTTCTTTTATCAGCTGCCTTGGTCATGGTGTTTCGTCATGGGACTAGAAGAGTAACTGATACCCTAACAAATGAAACAAGTTGTCAAGAATGCACTGAAAAGCACAGACGGGCACTGTGAGCTCTGAACAGCAATGTGTGCATTACTATTGGAGAGGAGGGAAGCCATAGCATCTTAATGGGAAAGTGCTTCTTTGTCAATCACTTTAGAAAGATTTAAGCTTCCTCTCCTACTTCTTGTCTCCAGAGTTATCCATCCCATGTGTTTCTATTCGTCTAGAAATGATTGATAAATTGATCTGTGAACATACCTGTACACATTCAGACAAAATTACCATATACACAAAATAAATGAATCTAAAAAAACCCATGTATATGTACATATACAACATACAAATATTGTATTGTTTGGTACTATATGTCTTCTTTTTAAAATGGTTTATTTATTTATATTTTATTTATTTATTTTTATGAGTATGTGTGTGTGTCTGAGTTTATGTGCACTGCATGTGTGTGTGCACCGGAGCCTATGGAGGCCAGAAGAGGGCGTCAGGTACCCCAGTGCTGGGGTCACAGGCAGTCGTGAGCTGCCATGGGGGTGCTGGAAACGGAACGTGGCATTGAGTAAGAGCAGCAAGTGCTCTTAATGGCGGAGCCACCTCTCCACCCCAAGCATGTCCTCTTAACCACACATTTCCATTTTTGTCTTTTCCTTCAAAGCAGAGATAAAGAGATGGTGAGACTGCTTGGTGATTAAAAGTTGTTGCTCTTGCAGAGGACTGCAGTTCAGTTCTCAGAACCCAACAGGCTGCTGACAGCACCTGCTACACTGGTGCCAGGGCATCCAGTGCCTTTTTCTGAACTCAGTAGGCACAGACACACACACACACACACACACACACACACACACACACACACACACATTTATATTTTAAAAAAATCTAAAATGTTAAAAAAATAACAAAACGAAATAGTTGGACAAAGGTGCACACATAGGTGCACACTTTTAACCCTAGAATTAGGGAGGGAGAGGTATGTGGGTTTCTGTGAATTTGAGTCCAGTCTGGTCCAAATAGAGAATTCTAGAGCCAGAATTACATAAAGAGACCTGTCTCAACTAAACAAAATGCCCCCCAACTCAGCTAATACCCTCCCCTTCTTTACAAAAATGGACATGAAGTTTAATTCAATTTAAAATTTTTGATGCCATAAACTAATTATTATTCAACTATTATTGAATTGTTACTGTGACCACCAAATAACTAGAAACAAATGTAGACAGAAATATTTTGCAAGGTTTCTCCTTTTTCTTTCTCTTCCTCCTTCTCCACTCCCCTCTCCCTCCTTTCTTTCCTCCTTTAGGTTAAGGGTGCACACCACTGTACTGGGTGCACAGTTTCTTTACTAATTCTTCACTTATAAATGATGACAAAATGCACAAGAAATGACTGTTGACTATGAAGCACCTTTCAAAATCTATCTGTAAACATTGATCAGGGTCACATACGGTGCACACCTTTAATCTTAATACTCGGGGAAGCAGAAAAAGGTAGGTCTCTGTGAGTTGGAGGCCAACCTGGTCTACTTAGTGAGTTCCAGGTCAGTCCGAGCTACACACTGAGACCGTGTCTCAAACAAAACAAAACAAAATCGATATCTTCTATAGTGCAATGTATATGGTAGTCTTCAGTGCTGGCCATCTGAGAGCATGGGGGCTAGGGCGGGCGATGTGATGCTTGGCACACGGGGCATAAACTCTGTCCTTCTGCGAGGTTAATGTGAATGCTTAGCATCAGATAAACACTGAAAGACGACATAGTCACTGGAATGTGCGGGGATTTTGCCTCATGAATATTTAAAAGCTTGTGGTCAGGGCAGTGAACCCATCAGTCAACAGAGGGACACGGTGACCAGCTGTTGAGTGGAAATATCTATGCAGGCATTTATAGGACTCGTAAGAAGACAGCCTGAACCCGTCCTAGTGGGGCGGAATAATTGTTGGTTGTTCAATGCTTTGTCTTTGTCAATATTCCTTTAAGGATATAGCCACACAGATTCTAGAATTTGTAAGTGTTTTTTTTTCTCTTTCTTTTTTTTTAGAGCCCCCTTTTTTGGGGTGGGGGGTTAATTAGCTAGTCCTTCCAGGACAAAGTAAGTATCATTTCTTTGGAAGAGCTATAATATTTATGACAGGTTCTCAACTAATATTGAGCCATCATATCTACGAGCAGGTTCTCAATGAATATTTCTTGTATTTGCTGTATTTGGTGTCACAAAAGTCGCCATTAAACCGAAGCTAAACATCATACCCCCTTTAAAACAACGCCTCCTAAACCCCTGCAAAAAAAACCCCAACCCCCAACCTAACAAAACCAAACCAGAAATGCTTTAGAAAAACTACTATAGATGTGAAATTCATTTCAACCAACTCAACTTGCTTGCAGTTGGTTGAGTGTGTGTGTGTGTGTGTAAGATAAATGCCTGAAGAGAGTTTAGCTGAGAACACCAAAGACATCAATCATCTCAAGAGGTCACAGACACTTTAACACAGTGACAGAGACACCGACAAGAGCCGCAGAAAAGATCACAGACAACTAGAGGACCTGAGCAAGAACGGCCCTGAAGCGAGGCAACTTGACAAAGGAAGTGTTGGCTTTTAAACCCCTGATCACATTTTACCTGTCACCTTTCAGTTCCCACAACAGCTCCGTGTGGGTGCTCTCTCCACTAATCTACAGATGAAGACAGGCAGCTTCACGACACTGACAGGATTTACACAAGTCATGCCTGACCCACCCTGATCTATTTCCTGCCATCCTTCCATTTAGTCCTTTTAGTTAGAAAGTACTGCAATGGTTTTTCTGGTCACATTGGTACAGTTGAATAACAGTAGTTGTAGCATCTAAGCAACTTGAACTGTCTCTTCACGCCCCTTGTATTGTAACCTCAGTTGGCCTTGAACTCATGATTCTACTGCCTCTATCTCTCAAACACTGTGGTTACAGGAGTATACTTTCACCAAGGATTAGAAATAAATTCCTTTTTTTTTAAAGCTCTATTTTTATTGTGTGTGTGTATGTGCGCGCATGTGTTATGTGAGCAAGTGAGTGCCACAGGCATTGGGTACTTCTGGAGCTGGTGTTACAGGTAGTTTGTGAGCTGCCTGAAGGGAGCGCTGGGAACTGAACTCAGGTCCTCTGGAAGAGCAGTATGCAGTGCTCTTAACTACTGAGCCATCTCCCCAGCCCTATAAATTAATTCTTAAAAAAACTATTTTATTTATTTATTTTATACGTATGAGTGTTTTGCCTGCATGTAGTGTATACATCACATAAATGCTTGGTGTCTGTGGAGACCAGAGAGGGCACTGGGTCCTGTGGAACCGGAGCTGTGAGCTGCCTTGTTGGCCCTTGGCACCAAACCAGGGTCCTCTGCTCTTAACACTGAACAATATCTCTAGCCCTATAAATTTATATTATTATTATTGTTGTCATTGTTGTTGTTATAGAGGCAGGATCTCTTTATAGAACCCTGGTTGTCCTAGAACTCTACATAGATCAGGCTGCCCCTTCCTCCAGAGTGCTGGGATGAAAGATGTGCGCCACTACCCTAGGCTTTAAGTGAATTCTTAATATATGTAGGGCTTTCAAGTCCAGCTAAAGAATTCTGCAATAATTTAAATTTCCTCTTGGTCTGCGTTGGTGACCCATGAGCCTTAGGCTCTGGCTTTGCTGCTCGGCCTGCAGATGAAGTCTCAAAGGCACTCCACCTGGCAGTTCCCACGGCTGCCCTGGAAGGGAGTGTCTGGCATGGGGATGTGGGCGGCCACTGTTTGCCAGGAGGCTGTGCACACACCTTTGATGAAGGATCATTGCTTACCTAGAATACCCTTATAACTCCCTGCTGGCTCACTAGCATTTTATCACTTCCTCCTGTCGTTAGACAAGACAGCTCTCAAAGGCAGGTGGATGACAGTGTAATTCAGGCAGGAAATGGCTCCTACCTGCAACGCTACGAGCTAGTCTCTAAAGTACACACTGGGTATCACGCCAGTCTCTCCGAAAAAGAGGCTGCAGCTTTACAGTGAGCAGCTTAGACAGCCAAGGACCGTAAAGCAGCCTGACATGGTTCTTTACCATCGAAGAAAAAGACACTGTGGTCTGGATAATACCAAGTGAGGAAGTGCATTGACCTGTCTGTGCAAAGGTGCTTTTCACGGTGTAATGGGTGAGAACGTAGGGCCCCCATACAGAATAGGTGAACAGTGTAGCACTCAATTACATCCGCCTCCACATGTCTGCATCTGACTTCGGCATTCATTGCATAATTTCTTTTGCCAAGCGGGTACATCCATGCTTGTTACATTTTGTTCAAGATTAGAATATATGGTTCATGGACATATTGAATGTGGATGCTGTCGATGGGTAATCGAATACACACTGAGAACCATCCTTCAGAATTACCAATATAGATTCGTACTGTTCCGAATTAGTGTGCGTGTATAACACTGAGTTTACTGTTTAGTGGAGGGTGTTTATAGATACTCAGATAGCTGAGTATTTTTAAGAATTTATTTATTATTATAATTATTAGTTTTGGAGACAGGATTTCTCTATGTAGCCCTGGCTGTCCTAGACCTCGCTCTATAGACCAGGGTGGTCTTGAACTCATAGATTCGGTTGCTTCTGCCTCTCAACTGCTGGGATTAAAGGTGCACACCACCACACTCAGCTCTTATTATTTTTAAAGGTTTACTTGTTTTTATTTCATATGTGTGAGTGTTTCCCCATATGTATGTATATGTTCTATGTATGTACTTTGAACCTGAGGAATCCAGGAGAGGGTGTCAGGCTCTCTGAAGCTAGAGTTACAAGTGATAGCAAGTCACCACTTGGGTAATGGGAAAAAAACCTGGGTCCCCTTGTAAGAGCAGCAAGTACGCTTAACCACACAGTTATTACTACAGCCCCATCCCTCTGCTGAGATGGGTTTTGTGCAGCCCGGGCTGGCCCTGAACTCTTGATCCTCCTGTCTTCACCTCCTTAGACTTGGGACTATAAGGGCAAGCCACTCGCCTGAGTTGTATTGGATTATGCTTCTGTGTACACACCTGCCTGTAATGGGCTTTCTGTTCCTTCACAAAGGCATGGAATTTTATTTATTTATTTATTTATTTATTTATTTATTTATTTATTTATTGTCACAGGGTTTCTTTGTGTCACCCTGCCTGTCCCGGAACTCACTCTGTTGACCAGGCTGGACTCAAACTCACAGACATCTGCCTGCTTCTGCCTCCTGGCGGCTGGATTAAAGGCATGCACCACTACCATCCTGCAGGGGGTGGAATGTTTGGTACAGGGTTACAGTGGGTATGTTTGAGGATTTTTAGGTATAACAGAGTAATAATATCTGCTTCATAGATTTAGACAGGCTGGGATGATTAAGTAGATACAAAGCATCATGGCAGTTAGGAGGAAGAAGTAGAGAACGAGAGAGAGAGACTACACCACGCTAATGAATTTGGAAAGCGCACAGTGAGATGGTCTAAGGTAATAAGCTGAGTGTATTTGCTACGGCATTGAGTCCTTCAGAACCACCTATGTCCCGGGTAGCATTGCAAAGAGCTGCCTGGAGCATAGACTAAAACCAACCAAATCCGCACATTATAGAACCCTGGACATGGTATACAGAGTATAAACTTATCTTATTTTGTGTAAAATGTTACCTTATCTGTTTTGTTTGTTATTGACATGCTTTTTTTCCCCAAGGAAATGATTCAGTGAAGATAAAGTCTTTAATTTTATTATTTTTTTGTTGTTTTTTGTTTTGTTTTTTTTCAAGACAGCGTTTCTGTGTGCAGCTTTGGCTGTTCTGGAACTGACTCTGTTGAGCAAGCTGGCCTCAAACTCGCTGAGATCTGCCTGCCTCTGCTTCTCTGAGTGCTGGGATTAAAGACGTGTGCCACCACCACCTGGTTGCTTTGTAACATGTTTATTATATTTGTTGACTGAAGAACATGTGTGGCACATGTATGTGGTGGTCACAGAGCAACTTGCAGGAGTTGATTCTGTCTTTTCAGCTTGAGGACGCTGGGATTGGAACTCACGTCTTCAAGCTTGGCAACAAGTGCCTCTGACTGACAAGCCAATAATTTCGTTTCATCTTGTGTTTTACGGTCTGTTTTCTCTCACAGCGGACACTGATCACACATGGATCATGAGCAGAAGGGATCCAGGCGTGGGTTTTCGTCACTAAATTCTGTATTCTGTTCTCATTGAGATATGACTTTTTAGAGGGATTCTTTTTTAAAATTGTGTGTGTGTGTGTGTGTGTGTGTGTATGTGTGTGAAGAGAGAGAGGGGGGAGGGAGGGAGGGAGGGACAGGGAGAGAAAGAGAGAGGAAGGGAGGGAGGGGAGAGAGAGATAGGGAAGGAGGGAGGGAGGGAGGGAGAAAGAGAGAGGGAGGGAAGGAGAGAGAGAGAGAGAGGGAGGGAGACTGAGCACATGCATGAGCTGGCATGCCTACTACGTGTCTAGGTCAGCGGTCAGCTCGCTCCTACTATGTGGATCCTAGGAATCAAACTCATGTCCCCAGGCTCGATGGCAGGAACCTTTAGTCATTGAGCCATCTCACCAGCCTCCTAGTGAGATTCTTATACTGAACATTCACCTCTTTCCTCAAAAAATGCAATACTTGTAACCCAGCTAAGAAACTCTGCGATCTAACATACCCATTTTGAGAGGATCATAAAGAGGAGCCATACCATATTTTTGTGAAAGAAAGGAGGGCGGAAAAAGAGAAAAAACATGAAAGAACAAATAGAGATTGACTCGAGTCAGCCAAATGCCATGTGGGCAGCACCCCAGATCCAAAGCCACACAACTTCAGCGGGTGGTTTTCTGTGAGCCTGTTAGGGAGAGACGTCTCGGAGTTCCAGATGAGTGGTTGACTCCTGGGTCCACCGCCATCACAAGAACGGTCCTTCAGTCAGCCTCCGAGGAAACATTTATCTTTATCTCCCGCCAGCTTCAGAGGGACAAACAGTTCTAATCTCAGTCACAACAGCCGTAAGACAAAGCTGGAGTGTGTGGAGCCGGTGCCAACTGCCTGAGACAAGGTGGAGAGGCCTGTTTGTGCCGCTGTCAGGTAAACTCAGGGCCTCAGGAGGCTCTTGCAGCCCAGAGCCAAGACAGTGAGTCTCCTCTAAGAATGGGGACACGCAGTTCTTCCTGACAAAGCCGTGCTGCTGGGGCACACGGGGGGTCAGGGTTTTCGGGAAAGCAAAGGGTGGGGGCTGTATCTGAGGTGCAGCTGCTTTCCTCAAGCGTAGAGCTTGAGTAGTGATCAGCGCTGTGGATCTTTCTCTCCTGCGTTAGGCCTAGAGATCATAGTGGATGCTTAACTTCTAGGATGATAAATGATCGTTGAATGGATAACTCTGTAACAGGAAGCTTAGTTTGTTTTTCTACTTTTGATTTTTATTTATTTGTTTTTGTTGTTGTTATTTTTGACCTAAGAGCTTCAGCCAACCCTGGCTGTAAACGCCCTATAAAGCTTTGGATAACTCTGATCTTCCTGCCTTCATTTCCCACATAGTGATATCACTGGTGTCCATGGACACTCCTGGTTTATGTGGTACTGGAGATTTAGTCTAGAACCTTGTGCTTCCTAGGTGAACACTCTATACCGTGAACCTCAAAATGTATTTTAAAAAGTTACTTTTTAAACTCAGCATACAAAATGATGGGTTTTGCTGTGACACCTAAGGCCCCACCCTTAGCTGAAACACTGTTGACAGTTGGTGGCTGCCGGATGCGGACGTGGCCACTGGTAGTGGATCAACTCCCCTGGGTGACCTGATGACCCCACATCCCTGCACACATAGGCAGTAGTAACTGGCCTCAGTGGCTCCAGAATGAGAGAAAGAAGACACGACGGTGGGAGAGAATCTGCCGGCGTGACGTCTGTGGGAAGTTGGAGTGGAGGTGATCAAGTGGTGTCGGATACATACATGAAATTCTCAAAGTATTAAAGATTTTCTTGAAAATAATAAGTAAGCTGGGTGTAGTGGCGCACACCTTTAATCCCAGCACTAAGGAGTCAAAGGCAGGTGGATCTCTGTGAGTTTGAGGCCAGTTTCATCTACAAGGTGAGTTCTAGAACAGCCAGGCCTACACAGAGAAACCCTGTCTTGAAAAACTGAAATACCAAAAAACCAAAACAAAAGACTAGTCTGGTCCATGTAGTGAGTTCCAGGCCAGACAGGGCTACAATAGTAAGACCCCATCTTAATAAGTAAGTAAGTAAGTAAGTAAGTAAATAAATTAAATCACACACACACACACACACACACACACACACACACACACACACACACCCCAGGCATTATTGGTTTTACCTTTTTTGCTTTGGAAATACAGAATCACAATTTTGTCTAGGTGTTTGACTTCTGAGACCAAAAATTTGGCTTCAAGTCTTCTGGATTGGTCCATAATGTGGAGCTGGAGGTTAGTGAAGGTAAGGAAGCAAAGACATAGTCTTGGTTCAAGACCACATGGAAGGCTGTGTCAGTCCCAAAGTCACCACCATATGAGGGAAACACATTATCACTCAGTTAGAGTAAATGCTGCTTTGGCCTAACTCTGTCAGCCAAGTCCATTTTAAACAAATGCAATCCAAGCACTTTGTGCAACGAGAACAAGGCTTTACAGACTCCAGTTAGGATTCCCACTAAAGATGTTGGCAGGAAGCTGAGTGTCTATTTCGTGGGACCCTCGTGTTCTAATCCGTTGTTTACCATTGCATGTCTATGAGACATCATCTCTTTCACAGACAGTACTTCTCACAGACAAGAGTCTATGAGAAAAGTTTGGTTAAAATCCACAAATGGGAAAGAGCAGGAGAGACGGCTCCATGCTTAAGAGCACTTGCTGTTCCTGCAGATGTCCCAGGTTCGGTTCCTAGCCCCCATTCAAGGTCTAAGAACCATCTGTAACTTCAGTTCAAGGGGTCCAGTGCCTCTTTGGACGTCTCGGACACCAGGCATGTACTTATCCCACATACATACATACATACAGGCAAAACATTCATACATATAAAAACGTAAAAATTCAAAGCAAAACGAACTGCTGTAAGCATAGGCAGGCAAGTTGGCACATGCTTTTAATCTCAGTACTGGTGAGGTAAAGAACCCTATGGGTTCAAAGTCATTCTGGTCTATATAGTAAGTTCCAGGACAGTCAGGGCTACATGTGAGACCTTGACTCAAAACAAACAAACAAACACCTACAGTCACAACTGGTTTATGATTTTATCTTATTCTCTAAAAATATCTAAAATGTCTTTGGCATGTATTTATACATACATGTATAATTTTTCTTGGTCTCAAAAATTTTCCCTGAGTTATTATTTATTCTGCATGGATCTTGGTGGCGTCTGGACCCACTAACACGTTGCTTCCTTTTCAACACCTGCTATTATTGGCAAAAACATGGCTTTGGGATTTAAACTATATCTTCATTTTATGTATGTTTGAGCTTTAATGAGAACTAATTTATTTTTGAGACAGAGTTTCTTGTGTCCCAGGCTGGATCTTGAACCCTTGATCCCCCTGCTTCCACCTACAGAGTGATAGACTACAGGTGTTTGCTGCCACATCTGGTGTCTGTGGTTCTAAGGGCTTCCAGTGGGGTAGGCAAGCCCTCCAGCATCTGGCTATCTCCCAGCCACAACTAAGCTACATTCCAGAGGCTGAAGTAATTTTTTTTTTTTAAAAAAAAACATTTGAACGCTTCTTCTTCCCAGGCATACACACTTAAATGAAACCACACACAGACATGCACACACACACATAAGCACACACACACAAATAAATACATATGAATACATACACATGCACACACATGTGCACATATGCACACATATACATATAAATTCACACATACCCATACATGCACATGCACACACACAGAAACAAACATGCACACATACACTTCACCCATAAAGACACACACACACATACATACACATGCACACATAAACACACACACATGCACACACATAAAGGCACATAACAAACATGCACACACACACGCCTACACTTACACTCACACACACATAAACACACATGCACACGTAAACTCACATGCATGTGCGTGCACGCACACACTCACACACACACACCACCCATAAAAACAAACATACTCATTCTCATACACAGAATGAAAACAAAACCAAATCCAGTCACACAAAAAGATGATTGTGAAGGAAAAGTCAGACAGTGGCCACAAAGGGCTGTCCCTCCTTTTTCTGTCTTACCTTCATTCCTTTCATTAGGGTTGGTGTAGATGGAAGCCAGAGAAAACAAAGAAAACATGAAGAAGGCCAGTAAAATGAATGCCATCTCCAGGTTGGTGAATGGAAGCTCCATGGAAGCCAAAAGGTGTTTTCACCTACAGTAGGAAACGAACATCGTCTTAGGGACACCGTAATCCAGAGAACTGCTCAGCAATTATTATTTTATAACCGAACCCAGATGCTAAAACTTATCAAAACACCTATGTTCCCAGAGCAATGTAATTGGCCTTGGTGAAAATGAAGTATGGCTTGGTGTGGTGATATACGGCTGTCATTTTAGTATTTGGGTGGCCTGGGTTGGATAATTGTGAGTTGAGACCAGTCTAGTCTATAGAGCCAAAATTCTGTATAAAAAATATAATCTATCCCAAACCAAAAGTAAGCATACAAACAAAAAGCAAGAATAGGGAGATGGAGAAATGGCTCAGTGGTTAGGAGCACTTGCTTCTTTTATAGAGGACCTGGATTTGGTTCCCAGCCCCCACATGGTGGCTCACAACTGTCTGGAACTTCATCCCAGGGGATATGACACCCTTTTCTGCCGTCTTCAGGCACTAGGCTTTCACAAGGTACACATATATACATGAAGACAAAACACTCACATACATAAAAATCAAAAAACCAAATCTTTTAAAAAAAGGTGTTTTGTGTATGTTTTAAATATTAACTTGGCCTGATTAACTCAAATTTTCTTTGCATAAACAGGAAAAGAACACGGGGATCTGAAGCCTATGATCACACATTTCTGTAAGACTTTTTGTTTGGAAGCTTAGTAAAAATGGGTCCATCTCACTTCTTATTATTTACCATCGCACGTGTGGATGATGTGTGTAGTGCCTGTGCTGTGGAAAGTATGTGGAGGCCAGGGACCGCGTCGTAGAGTCAGTTCTCTCCGTGAACACGTATGTAGTTGTGGAGATTCAGCGCTGGTTGTCAGGCTTATGCTGCCAGTGCCTTTACCTGCTGGGCCGTCTCACTCGCCCTATTTCATTTTATTATTTTTTCAATAAAATAGTTATATCTATCACCCACCTCTCTCTCTCTCTCTCTCTCTCTCTCTCTCTCTCTCTCTCTCTCTCTCCATCTAATCTATCATCTATCTATCATCTATCTATCTATCTACCTACCTACCTACCTACCTACCTAATTATTTATGTGTGTAAGCTGCATGTATTAAGGTGCCCTTGGAGGTCAGAAGAGGGCATTGGATCTCCTGGAACTGGAGTCCGGTACCCAAGAGCTGCCAGAAGAGGGTGCTAAGATCTGACTTGTGTTCTTGGGAAGAACAACAAGTGTTTTAACTTTTGAACTACATTTCCAGTCTCTCTTAGATCTTTTGAAGTAATAATGTCGGCATCCATCTGCTCTGACTACATACAGGTTCAGAGTAAAATGTCTTTGCTTTAAGGTGAGAAATAACCGATACAAATATATAATTAAAGGTATTTGTGTGTGTGTGTGTGTGTATGTGTGTGCGTGTGCGTGCGCGCACGTGTGCATGTGTGTAAAAATCTCAAGACCCTGGAACTTATTTTTTAGCAATCCTTGCTGTGTTAAATCACAAATCTGAACCCTAACTCAAATAATGATTATATGTTAACAATTCAACTAGAAAGATACTAATTTCAGACTCCAACGTAAGGCCACAAATATAGAGATAGGAGATAGTTCCTGAGGAAAAATTGTAACACTGGGGCTGGACTGAAGTTTGACTCCAGCCCCTAGTCAGGTGGCTTTCAGTTGTCTGTAACTCCAGCTCCAGAGCCTGGCTCCCTTTGCTGGCCTCATCAAGCGTCTGCACTCCCATAGGTCACATAATAAAAACAATAAAAATCTTAAAAAGCAGAAGAAGCCTAGTGTGACTGTGCACGCACCTATAACCCCAGCGCAGTGGGAGAAGGAGACAGGAGGATCAGTGGCATTTGGTGGCTGACAGCCTACCTCCAGGTTCAGTGAGAGATGCTGGCTACATGGACTAAGGAGACAAGTGATGGCGGAAGACTCAGTGTCCTTGGTCTCTGTGAGAACGCACGCACACACATTGTTGTGGTTTGAAGGAAAATGGCCCCAAGGGAATGACATTATTAGGAGGTACAGCCTTGCTGGAGGAAGTGTGTCACTGCGGGGATGGGCTCTGAAGTCACCTTTGCTCAAGCTGCACCTAGTCCTGTTCACTTCCTGTTTCCTTTGGTTTAAGATGTATTAACTCTCAGTTTCTGCTCCGGCACCCTGTCTATGTGCATGCCAGCATGTCATCACCCGTGATGATAATGGACTACGTCTCTGAACTGTAAGCCAGCCACAATGTTCTCCTTTCTAACACTGGCTGTGGTCATGGTGTCTCTTCACCGCAACAGAACCCTAACTGAGACACATAAGTTTGCACGCAGCACACATGCATGCACATGCACACAGTTGTAGTCTATCTTGCTTGGAACAACTGCTGTCTGTCTTTCTGTGTCATTTAGACAAATCCCAACCATTTAAAACACGGCCAAGAGCCTAGGGGAGTTCTGAAGACACCTAGAGAAAGAGAGGCACATCTTCCCACCTCAAACACTTCATCTACTGTGTAAGGAGGAATTTGTTAGTCTGTTCCCTAAGGCCTCAGGTTCCTTTCAGTGTGATAGTTAGGTGATCTCAACATATTCTGTAGATGAGATTGCAGACTGCAAGTAAAAGCTCTCTCTCTCTCTCTCTCTCTCTCTCTCTCTCTCTCTCTCTCCCCCCTCTCTCTGTTATATACTGTCTCACTTCAGACCCTCGACTAGCCTGAACTCCTCTGTAGACCCAGCTGACCTTGAACTGAACTCACAGAGATCTACCTGGCCTCTGTTTCCCTACTGCTAGGATTATTGAACCACCATGCCAGCACCCTCCTTCCCACTTTTTAAAATCTGGAGTGCAAATATGGACAAAATTAAAATAAATGCAATTTTTAAATGGTTTTTAAACTAAGATGGAACAGTACCACAGTATATGCCTATAATCCTAGTATTTGAGAGGTGGATGCAGGAAGATAGGAGTTCAAATCCCACTGCAGCTACATGGAGAGCAGGAGGTCACTACACAAAACTCCAGCTTCCTTTTTTTTTTTTTTTTTTTTTTTGAGGCAGGGTTTCTCTGTGTAGCCTTGGCTGTCCTCCTGGACCTTGCTCTGTAGACCAGGCTGCCTTGTACTCACAGAGATCCACCTGCCTCTGCCTCCCGAGTGCTGGGATTAAAGGTGTGTGCCACCATGCTCAATATTTCAACATTATTTTTAAAAGAAGGCCCAGAATGGTGGTGATGATGTGTGTATGCATGTGTGTGTGTGTGTGTGTGTGTGTGTTTGTGGTGTGTGTGCATGTGTGTGTGTGTGTGTGTGTGGATGGTGTGTGTGTGTGCATGTACATGCCACAGCACAGGTATGGAAGTCCCAGGACAACTTTGTCGAGTCTATTCTCTTTTCACCTTTCTATGGGTTCCAGGGAGCAACTCAGGTCATGAATCTTGTGCAGTGTTCTACCCGCTGAGTCACTTCACTGGCCCCTGTTAAAGTGAACACAGATCCTCAGTAGGACCAGACAGACTGAAGCTGATTTTATAGTAGCTGCATCTCCACACGCAGGATAGAGGAGGACAAACGGCAAAGGGGAAACATCTCAGTGTGAGGTTTTGTAGCTCTGTGCTAATATTTTAGCAATAGTGAAATTTAGCAAAAAGAAGAAAAAGGGAAGAGACAAAGCCAGGGTCTATAGAAGGACGTGCAGGGGAATGTGAGCATTCTACTGGCTATATGAGGGAGCAGAGGGACCCAAGACTCATTCAGGAAAGAGGGAAGGAGATGAGACTCACCAGCAAAACCAACCCACAGAATTGTGAGTTGAGCGTGGGAATGTTAACCCCATGGGTAGCAGAGAAAGATGCTTATGTACATCTTCTGACTTATCAATATTTCAAAATTGAATGGATCACACCTGCTTCTTCAAAGGCTGTGAAGATTATTAATTCTGCTACGGAGTTACAGAAACCAGAACTTATTTTTATTGCCAATATTCAGGAAAACGAGAAAAGACAAGAAAAGAGATCTGTGGTGCCACCTAGTGGTGTCTGCTTGCTGAAGGGTTGAGAAGGAAGAATGGCTGAATTCAGGGATGCTGCAGTTCTACGGTGCTACATGCTGATGTCAAACCGCCTTACATGTCCCACAGTTTCATTCTGTGTTTGGGATTAACACTCTTGCTTGCTGAGTGTGGTGGTGCCTGAGTTTAATCCCAGCTCTCGGGAGACAGAGACAGATGGATCTCTGTGAGTTCCAGTCCAGCCTGGGCTACGAAGTGAGACCCTGTCTCCAAGCAAGCAAGCAGACAGGCAGGCAGCCCTGAAACACAACAAAACCAAACCCCACTTTTGCTTGCTTGTTCTGAGACAGGGTCACGTCACACAGTCGAGGCAGGCCTTGAACTTCCTGTGCTTATCTTGCCCCAGCTTCCCAGTGCTAGGATTACAAGTGTGTGCCTCCATGCCTGGCTTTGTATAATATTCTATCGTCTATTTATTAGCTTAGTGGTTGGAGCCTTGTGTCTGCTGGGAAGCACTTTACAGCTGAGCTGTACCTTAGCTGAAACAAGGATGTCAGTGTAGGTGCTGTGGACGGAGCTAACCGCTGTCGTCTTTTGGATACAGGCCACAGTGGATTCTTTCTACTCCAGCATCTCCTGGGCTGTAATCCCAGTAAAATAACATTCCCCCCCACCCCCTTTTCAGTGGAAAGCTGTGTGAAGATGAAACCACACAGTAGGCGACAGTGTCAGATCCTTATGACTTCTGAACGAGGAACCTGATTACGTCAGACGGACCAGCCCTTGAGTAGGCACTCTCCCCACCATACCCTTAATCCTACAAAGACGCTCTACCACCACCGTCGGGGTGTGAAAACTGGTCAGCATGTACTCTCTCCAGGCCGGGGTACAGTTTGGTGGCAGAATGTGTATTTAGCATATGTGATGTCCTGGGTTCAGGTTCCAGTGTGTAAACCGCACATACCATATACACACAGCACATACACACTGCACACACACATACCATACTCTCACACCACACATACATACAAACCACATACTTATATCACACATACATCTACATATAGAGTACACACACATACACATGCTACACCCCCATAGCTCCTCATACACAGACGACACACATACCACATCTACATACGCACACTGTGCACACACACACACACACACCAGAGACACTATACATAGATATCACACACTCACACAAACATACATACACACCACACACATATACCTCACACATATTCTACACCCCCATGCCATACACACACTACACATACCACATATACCTCCCAAACACCACACACATCAAATATAAACACATATACATACACCTCACATACCCACACCACATACACATCATATACTCATGCATATATACCACACACACACATGTATCTGCCACACACACACACATATCACATACACACCACAAATACATATATCACATACACACCACACAGACATATACCACATATAGACCACACACACATACTGTACCACACACCACACACATACACACACACACATGTACACATGCATGCACACACACACACAAATTGTCTAAATACAAAGATGGTGTTTCTCGAAATTCTTGCAGGAATATCTGAAAAGCAGCTCTTTTCTCCTTGGGTTGTATACCCCATATGCTGGTTTATTATTTTCTTTTCTTTTTTTTTTTCTGCAAGGAAGTTCCTGTTCCTGTGCTCTAGTCAAAACTGGGTTTGATGTTGTTTAGTTGTCATTACAGTGCTTATGATCCACGGGGTTTTGTTGTTCGTCTGCACTGCCCATGAACTAACGCTCCATGGCCACAGGTCTTTACTATTCCCCTGTGTTGGGAGGGCTTAGAAAAATGACTTTAGTGTAGAGTAATACAAGTTTCTTTCTTTTTTTCCTTCTTTCCTTTCTCTCCTTTTCTCTTTCTTTCTTTCTTTCTTTCTTTCTTTTTTTTTTTTTTTTTTGAGACAGTGTCTCATACTTTTTGTGATCTTGAGTTGAGTCTCCTGCCTCCATTCCCTGGGTGTTGGGATTACAGGTCTACACAGCCATGTCTGTTGTATGCAGCTCCGGGGCTCACACCCAAGGCTTGGTGCACGCTACCTCTGAAATGCATCTAGAAATGTAGTAAAAATTTCCATGAGTCTTCCCTGACTCAGTCAATGAGAGAAGCCCACGAACAAACAGCTTAGTGTAGAAACCTGGATTTCAAGGGGATGGAAATGTGGGTTGTGAACATGCTCAGAAGTCTCGGTGAGACCGGGCAGACTGCTGCATGTTAACACCTCAACCAGAGGATAGTACGTGCACTTGGAAAATGGCCTCAGAGTCTCACAGTCCTGCCAGCGGCGTCCTTCCTACCCCGTCCTCTCTCCAGAGGGCTATGCCCTTCTCCTTTGTCCCTTCCCTTTCGCTCTCACACTACAATGCGCTCTGCTTTTCTGTGATGTGGCACCCTTGAGTGATAGCTTGGGGACTGTGAGGAACAGGCCCTTCTTATCCAGTCTCCTCCCTTGTGTAAACGCTGTGTGTGCACTGAGGGCCGCCGTACCTGGTCAAATGAATGCCTTAGCCCAAAGAAAACATCTGCCAGTGTTCAAGTAAAGAGCCCATTCACAACCCAAGCAAATAGGTAAACTTTCTGGTTACCAAGGAATGTTTTTGGTATTTGAATTCTAACGTCTGGCTACATCAGAAAATGACAGGCTGGGAGGAAAAGAGAGAGAGAAAAAAAAGATTCATGTGAGCTCATGTGAACACTTCCTCTTTCTTTTTCATTTTCTTTCTTTCTTTTTTCTCCATCCCTTCCTTCCTTTCTTTTTTTGAGACAGGGTTTCTCTGTGTATCCCTGCCTGCCTCTGCCTCCCAAGTACTGTGATTAAAGGCCTGAGCCACCACCTCTCTCTTCCTCATTTTCTTTTCTTTTTAAATTGTTTTTATTAAGCTATATATTCTTCTCCGTTCCTCTCCCTTCCTCCCCCCTCTCCTTCTACCCTCTCCCATGATCCCTACGCTCCCAGTTTACTCAGGAGACCTTGTCTTTTTCTACTTCCCATGGAGATTAGATCCATGTATATCTCTTCCTCATTCTCCATGGCCTTGGGAAGAAAAGTTGTAGTGAGCACAGATATTCTCACAGATTCCAGCTAACGCACAGACTGGCACTAACCCATTATGATGCTGTCTCCTGGCTCCCTCCTCTGTCCTCCTTCTGGGACAAATGTCTCACGAACACACCTGCTCTGTGAGCATTGACTGCCGTTAAGCGTCTGTCCTTCTGCTGTGTCCGTGAGGGTGTGGAAGCGGTACAGGTTTCTGTTATGGGATGACTTTTGTTCTTTTAAAAAGAATACCATGATGGGATGTCCCGGGCAGCTCGCTGAGTCTGACAAGGATGGCCGTGAGTCCCTGCAGTGCCATGCGGCCGGGGGAGTCAGGCGGGCGGTTACCGTGGATAAAAGGCTCATAGGACATAGTATTATTTAAAGAAGAGGGAGACATTTATTTCTTAAAGAAGAGAAAAACAGAGAGAGAACAAAGGCACACGTACACAGGAGACGAGACAAACACACACACACACACACACACACACACACACACACACACACACACACACACAGAGGCATGCACGCACGCAGGCACCAGAGAGGGAAGAGAGAAGATGGCTGCGGGGGAGGTCCAAAAGTGGCTGGGGTGGGCGTGGTTAGTTCTTAAAGTGGCAGCAGAAGACTAACAATGACCACTGTCTGCAAAGCAAGACTTTGAACTATAACCTCTCTCTTTTTAAAGGAAGGGTTGATTTGGACTCACTGTTGAAGGGACATAGTCCATTATGGCGGATAGAGTACGTGGCACCTGGCCACGTGTCCACAGTTAGAAAGCAAAGAGGAGAGGGCTATAAAATATAATCTTTCCCATCTCTGAGAAAACACCACATGTTCATCTATACGCGGGTGTTCTAGAGTTGTCTCTTCATGGTCTAGGCTCATGCAGGTGGACAATGGTCTTATTAGTTTATTCCATGTCTGAACTTTGAGCTGTGGAATAGAAATGACTATTACGTCTACCTCACATTAAAATTTTAAAAATTATGATTTTGTTTTACGCATATAGGTACTTTGAATGATTCCTGTAGAGGCCTGAAGATGGCAGAAGATCACCCAGAACTGGAACTACAGCCTACTGAGTACCCTATGTGAGTTCTCGGAATTGAACCCCTGCTTTCTGCAACAGCAAGCTCTCTGGACCTCTGAGCCATCTCTCTAGCCCCTATTTCCCACCATTTTAACTTACCACATCTCTCTTCCTCTCTCCATTTACACCCTTTCCCCACAGCATCTCATGTCACCTAGGCTGGCCTCAAACTCACTCTGTAGCTGAGGCTTTCCTTCCTCATCCCTCTGCTGTACTCTCTGAGGCAAGCGTCACCCTACCTGGTTTATATGCTACCAGAAGGCCTTGTGCACACCAGGCAAGCATGTTACCAACTGGAATGTAGTACATCCCCGGTCCCTAAATGTTGACTACTTTCCCTGCCCTTTGGACAACTCCATACATGTCTTCCCGTTTAAATGGTATTTGATCCCTGAGAAATTTCCTCTAAATAAAATTTCAGATGTGGGAAAAATATTAAAAGTTCCTGCTATGGTTTGAATGTAGAATGCACGTCATAAGCTCATATGTTTAGACACTTGGTCGCCAGCGGCTGAAGCATTTTGGAAAGGTTATGGAACCTTTAGAATCTGCTGTCTTGCTGGAGTGGGTACTTTACAGTGGACAGGCCTTGAACCTTGCTGGAGGAAGTGCATCACAGGGGGCGGGGCTTGAAGCTGTCTATCCTGGTTCTACTTGCTGCCCTTTCTTCTTCTGACTACAAGCAGTGTGACCTGCTCACCTAAAGCTTCTGTCCCCATGCACTCTCTGCCTGTCATTAACTGTGTCCCTCTGGGGCTCTAAGCCAAAATCAACCCTTTCGCTCTTAAGTGGTTTTTGTGTCACAGCGACAAAGACAAAGACAAGGAAGTTAACTCCAATACCACGCAATCCCTGAATTCTCCGCAATCCCTGAATTCTCCGCAATCACTGAATTCTCTGCAAACCCTGAATTCTCCCTCGGAGATTTGGTCAGATCAGTACCCTGCCTGTGCTTGGATTTCCCCAGTGACCAGCGGCTCATCACCAGCTAACTCAAAACACTAAATCCAAATGATCCTGCTTGTTAGGAACTTTGCTCAGACTAGCGGAAATCTCCCCCATGCAATTGTTACCATCTGGTTCCCGAGCATGGAGGTAGAAAGCCACTTTCTTATGAAGATTCACAAACCACTGGGGCTACCTTTCTGTTTTCTAAACAAACATCTCCCAGATGACACAATTCTGTATTTTCTTCCCATGCTTTCTCTCTTTTATATCCTGTCTTATCTAAAGTAGAACAATCAATTAAAAACAGGAAAGACCATGTTTTGGGTTAGGTCGACTCGCAAGGATCCCAGCTGAGCAACACTTGCCTTGTAGTTTCTCCTTCTACCCATAACCGCTTATATGTCTGTTTATTGTTCCCTTTAAAAATTATTTTATTTTATATGTGTGGGTGTTTTGCCTGCACGTATGTCTGCATACCATATACATTCCTGGTGCCTGCAGAGACCAGAAGGGGGTGTCTGATCCCTTGGAACTAGAGTAAGAAAGGGTGTTGGGAATTGAACTCAAGTCCTCTAGAAAAGCAGCCTGTGCTTGTAACCATCGAGATATCTCTCTAGTCCCTACTTACTTTTTTAGAAATAGTCAAAGACTGGCCGTGAACTTGGCTATGTATATGAGGAAGATTTTGAACTTTGGATCCTCCTGCTCTACCTCTGGAGTGTGCTCCACCATGCTAGGTTATTCAGTGCTGGAAACTGAACCCTAAACTTTATGCATGCTACATAAGTGATCCACCAACAGAATTACACACCAGACACCATTTTTTCTAATTTTTTTTACTTATTTATTTCATGTGTTATGAATGTTTGCCTGCTCAAATATGTGTGTTCCACTTGTATGCAGTGTCAGTGGAGGCCAGTAGAGGGTGTCTGTGCTGGATATTTTTATATCATCTTGACACAAGCTAGAGCCTTCTGAGAGGAGGAAACCTCAAGGGCCTTAACTGGCTCCAGTGTAGCAAGCAAGGCTCTGGCAGGTCTTGCTTCACCCCCATTCTTTCTACCTTGACAAAAACTGTGAGATTATATCCCTAAAGCTAGGCACCTTATTTGGCCACTTCTCTCTCTGAGGTTGACTACCAACGTTCAGCTATCAGAGTACTGAAGTCTAGCAATCAAAAAAACCCTCTTTTGGCTCACCTAATTAACACCCCCAATTAAAATTAAACACCTCATCCTAACACGGGGTTTCGCTTTTTTTCTTTATAAACTGCCATTTGCCTATGTCTCCTCTCTATCCAGAGGCAGTCTTTGTCTCTCTGGGACAAATATCCCTAACGCCCCTCTCTTACTCCTTTATCCCCTCTCCCTTGTTCCCTTCCTCTTCCTCTTCATCCTCTTTCTCCTGCCTATGTTCCTTATCCTTGCCCCCTGTCCCTCTGGGACAAACAAATCTCCTATGTGCTGAGAACTTGTTCTTGGAGGGTCCTGAGCAAACTTTGAGGTCCGTACAAAACCACAGTTAAGAAACTGTCTTCATAAGATTGGTCTTTCGGCAAGCCTATAAGGCATTTTATTAATTAGTCCATTGTTGGTGGTTCTATATCTGGACAGGTGGTTCTGGGTTAAGAAAGCAGGTTGAGTAAGCAACAGGAAGCAAGGGAGTAGCCAGCACTCCTCCATGGTTTCTGCATTAGTTTCTGCATCCAGGTTCCTGCCGTTTGAGTTCCTGTCCTGCCTGCCTTCAATGAAGAACAGTGATATGGAGGTATAAGCCAAATAAACCCTTTCCTCCCCAAGTTGCTTTTGGTCTTGGGGTTTAATCACAGCAATAGCAACCCAAACTAAGACAGCATCGAGTCCCTTGGAAGCTGAAGGTGCAGATAACTGTGAACTGCCGCATAGGTGCTGGGAGCAGAACCAGAGGTCTCTGCAAAAGCAGCAAGTGTTTTTAACCCAGAGCTATCTATTTTAGCTTTTAACCCCTACAGTCCCTAGTTTTGTTTTGTGAGGCAGAGTCTTGCTATATACATCAGACTGGTCTTGAACCTGTGATCTTTCTACTTCAGCCTTTCAGATTTTGTGCTTGCAGACATGTTCCACCACGGTCAGCTTTTGTTTTTATTTTCATATTGTGCCTACCGTCAGTCTGAACCCACCAGATCTCTTCTGCCACCTATATTATTTTACATTTTTATAATTGGGTACGTGTGTCCTGGTTAGTTTTGTGGTTAGCTTAACACACCTAGGAAGAGGGGGAGCATTTACTATTGTGGAATTATATTTGTTAGGTTAACCTGTGGGCATATCTATAAGGGTATTTGTCTTAGGGTTTCTACTGCTGTAAAGAGACACCATCACCATCGCAACTCTTATAAAGGAAAAAAAATTTAATTGTGGTGACTCACTTACAATTCAGAGATTTAGTTCATTAATTATCATCATGGTGGGAAACAAAGCAGCATGTAGGAAAACATGGTTCTGGAGTTCAAAGTCCTTACATATTGATCCAAAGGCAACAGGAAATGAACTGAAACACTGGGCGTGGCTTGAGCACATAAGAGACCTCAAAGTTCGCCTCCACAGTGACACACTCCCTCTAACAAAACCACCCCCACTCCAACAAGGCCACACCTCCCAATAGTGCCATTCTCTTTGGGGGCCATTTTCTTTCAAACCACCCACAGTATCCTTCCTTCCTTCCTTCCTTCCTTCCTTCCTTCCTTCCTTCCTTCCTTCCTTCCTTCCATCCTTCCTTTCTCCTCTCTCTCCTTTTCTCCTTCCCTCCCTCCCTCCTTTCCTCCCTCCTTCTCTCCTTCCCTCCCTCCCTCCATCCCTCCCTCCTTCCCTCCCTCCCTCCTTCCCTTTTCTTCTGTTTTGATAAGGTCTCAATGTATAGCTTTGGTTGGCCTTGAACTCAGAGATCCGCCCAACTCTGACTCCTGAAAGCTAGGATTAACAGTGTGGACCACCATGCCTGGAAGGCATTTCCTTGTTGGTAATTAATGATGAAGGGCAGTGGCATCCCTGGGCAGGTGGGTTTGACTGTATAAAAAAGGCAACTGAGCAAGCAAGGGAAGCAAGCAGTAAGCAGCAGCTTTTCCCTGCGGTCCCTGTTTCAGTTCTGACCCTGACTTCCTTTGATACTGGACTGTGATGTGGAAGTATTGAAATAAACTCCTTCTGTCCCAAGTTGTTTGTGGTGTTGCTGTTTTATCACAGCAATAGTAACACTAGGTAAGATGTATGTAGATGTGTGCATGTCTGTGTGTGGGTATGTTCAGCTGCTGGCCAAGGCCAGCTGATCACTTCTCCCTGGAGTTACTAGCATTGGTTATGAGGACCAAACTTGAATCTTCTGCGAAAGCAATACGCTCTCTAGACAGCAAATCCATATCTCCAACCTCTAGAATCTTTTATTTTATTTATTTATTTGTTGTTGTTGTTGTTGTTTTTTACTTTTTAGACAGAGTTTCTCTGTGTAGCCCTGACTATACTGGAACTTGGCACTATAGGCCAGGCTGGCCTTGAACTCAGAGATCTGCCTGCTACTGCCTCTTAAATGCTGGGATCAAAGGTGTGTGCCATCACCTCCAAGAATCTTTATTTCCACTTAATTTCATATCATCAGGATGAAAAGCACCTATTATGCCCATCTAAGATCTTTCTGTATCATTCTCTTATTATCATGTTTCAGAAATTCTTTGAGATTTATGCCACCCACAAGACTTTTGGCTCTATTGAAGTACAATTGCATGTAAAAATTATGTATATTTAAGGGAGACGGCTTGATGTTTTCCTACACATCCACATTTACAGGGTTAATGTTCAAGTGGTCGTGCTTTCATTTAAGTTTAGCTGAGAACATTGCCTGGAATGAGATTCTCTGTCCTACAGGAGCAGCACACACTGTGGTTAGTTCTTTGTTTAGAAAGTCAGCCTTCGGAGTTCTAGGGAGGATGGTCTGCAATGAGACATGTTGAATGGAGCCTGGCACTTGGTAATTCTCAACAAGCATAGCCCTTGTGGTTCAGATCTCTTCCTGCGTCTGTCGAGAATTGCCCTTGTAGGTTTGCATGGTAAACGATTTTTTTTTTTTAAAAATTTAGTCTCAGTTTGTATTTGGCTTTGAAATTTAAAATTTAAAATTAGCTCAATGACTCTTCTCTTGGGAGTTAAATACATATAACAGCTGGGCGGTGGTGGCGCACGCCTTTAATCCCAGCACTTGGGAAGCAGAGGCGGGTGGATCTCTGTGAGTTCAAGGCCAGCCTGGTCTACAAGAGCTAGTTCCAGGACAGACTCCAAAGCTACAGAGAAACCTTGTCTCAAAAATTAAAAAAAAAAAAAAGAAAGAAAGAAAGAAAAAGGAAAAAGACTCTTTTTCAAAATTAAATACTATATGCATCAAATAAATACATATACTATATACGTATCAACCATAGTAAATAGCTATATATACTACATAATGCCATGGAGCTCCAGGCCTCGGGCCTACTGTAAAGCCACAGCAAGGATGAACTTGAATTCCTGATCCTCTTGCCTCTGTTTTCCAAGTGCTGGGACCCTACTCTACATGATTAATTAATCATGTAGCAATCCCATCTACTCTACATGATTAATTAATTACTTGTGTGTGTGTGTGCATGGGCATTTGTGAATATAAATGTGTATATCTCCATGGGTGCCATGAAGTCCAGAGAGGGAATTGGGTTCCCTAGAACTGGAATTACAGGCTACTGTGAGCCACCTGGTGGGTTCCAGGAACCTAACTAGAATCTTCGGCAAGAGCAGCAAGTGTTCTCAATCACTGAGTGATCTCTTCCACTCAGCCAACCGGTGTTTTAAAGGAATGTATCTCATTTTACGTGTATTTATGTGTCTGTATATGTGTGTGTGCATGTGGCTATGAGGGCCCTAGGAGGCCAGAAGAGGGAGTTAGGTATCCTGGAGTTGGAGTTATAGGCCATTGTGTTACGAACTGAACTCAGGTTCTCTGCAAGAGCAGCAAGCAGTTCTAAACACTGTGTGGTCTCTTCAGCCCCTCACGTGGCTATTTTAAAAGTGATGGGCAGGGTTTGGTGGCACACACTTTTAGTCCCAAACTCAGGAGACTAAGGCAGAAGGACTGTTACGAGTTTGAGACTAGCCTGGTGTCTATAGTGAGTTTCAGGCTAGCCAGGACTACATTGTGAGGTTCTGCCTCAAAATAAATCAATAAAATAAAGTAAAAATAAAAAACTGACTACTTTCACCCAAATAAATATTGCCTTTTTTATTCCAACATTTCATGTTTATTTATCATGTATTTATTGAACAGGATCTCAGGCTGCATGCCAGATTGGCCTGGAACTCACTATTAGTCCAAACTGGGTTCAAACTTACTGCAATCTTTCTGTGTTAGTATCCCAAGTGTTGAATTACAGAAATGAGCTATCATGTCTGTCAATCTGTGTCTTTGTCTCTCTGTCTGTCTCATGAAGGCTTGCCCAGAATTTGCCATCCTTCTGCCTCAACCTCTTATGTACTGGGATTACAGGTCTGCACCCCCTGGCCCAGGAAAACCTCTACACAGTATACTTACTTTTAGTTTTGTTACTTACTAATAGACTTTTTTGTTGTTTTTAAGATCGAGTCTCGATATGTAGCTCTGACAGGCCTAGAACTCAGGGACCTACCTTCCTCTGCATCCTGAGTACTGGGATTAAAGGCTTGTACCATCATGCCTGTCTGACTTCATTTTAATATCACTTCCTATATCTCTATAAAATATATGATATTAAATATAATTTTATACATCATGTATATCATATATAAAATTGTACATAAGATCACGTGTAATATAATTTATGACTATATATCTATATCTATATATAGATATAGATATATATGGATTTTTTTGTTTGTTTGTGTTTTTGAGACAGGGTTTCTCTGTGTAACAGCCCTAGTTGTGCTGAAACTAGGTCTTGTAGACCAGGTTGGCCTTACACTCATAGGGATCTGTTTGCCTCTACCTCCCGAGTGCTGGGATTAAAGGCGTGCGCCGCCACCACCTTTAAAATGATTTGTGATTATAAGGGACAACATAAAAGCTTGGAAGAATTAAAAGCCACACAAGGGTTTGTGCTTTTCCTTTGCTGCACTCATGGAAGTCTCCAGGCAGTAGACATTCATGTTGCTGAAGGAAGCACTAGCAGTCGGCAGCTCTGGAAGGTGTGCCTTCCTAGATCCTTTGGCTTTTCTTTCCTGAGTGTGCGCACTCTGCTCTCAGGTTCATGCTGGGAATAGAAACTTTAATATTTTCTAAGTCCCCTTTTACTCTAGGTACCGGGTCATACGCTAACAAAGCAATCCGAATCGTTCTGTGACTGAAAACTAATCAATCTCCACAGTCTTTCCAACTTCAGATTCGCTTGAGTTCCACTTTCAGCATGGGAGCGGGTGCCAGCAGAATTCCTCTTTCGCAGGGTTTTCAAAGAGTTCATTTTTTTTCACAGGGTGGAATCACATCTCCCCCAAGGCCAGCAGCTCCCATGCTCGTCAGCCTGACAGGATCGAGGTGACCTGTATGCTGCACATGAAGAAATACTTTTTATCCTGTAGCTCAGACTAGCCTCAATCTTGTAAGTAAAATGACCTTGTACTTCTGATCCTCCTGCCTCAATGTCCTGTGTGCTTTTTGTTTGCTCGTTTCAAGACAAGCCGACTTTAAACTCAGAAATCCTTCTGCTTTAGTCTCTAAAGTGCTAGGATTCAAAGTGTTGGCTACCTGGCCTGGCTCTCTGGAGATGTTGTTGAATGTGTGTATCTAGTAATTTTGATGAAATTAGAGAGTCATTCAGTTATTAGAATTTGGTAACTGTTTAAGACAGGAGAAGTGTGTGGCCATGCCTGATTCAAAAACATTGCTTGTTTAGAATGTCAGACCTGGATCCTGATGTTGGAACTCCCTAAACTTTTCCTTTTTGAGGTAAAGGCTTATTGTGTAGACCTGGCTGGCTTGGAATTTGCTATGTATGTCAAGTTGGCCTTCAAGTCCCAAAGATCTACTTGCCTCTGAGTTTCTCATTTCATCACTTCCTGACCCTGCTCTCAACTCCGTGAATGTAGGGTATGGGGCAGGGTCTGAAGAAATAATGTATTTTGTCCCTTCTGTAGGCATTTCTTTCTAGGACCCTGGAAATTATGGCAGGGGTGGAGGAATGTGGGAGGAGGCAGGCAAGACAAAAGAGCAGAGACTTCATTAGATTGTCTTGAGTTTGACAGGCAGGCAGCCTCCTGTTCTTCATCGCCAGTGGCCACTGGACTGCTGGATGACACTCCCTGACCCAGCTCCTCATAACTCTAGATTATACAGGGAAGAGAACTGTGTATGACTTCCTATAGTGTGCATATCGGTGTGTTAAGAGCGGATTGCTAGATTCCAAAGGGCATCCACTTCTGACTAGCTTTGTAGATCGACAAGATAAGCTTTGCCAAAGTTCAAGAGTGGATTGCAATTAATTGTTTTATGGTGCTGATGATGGCTTAATGATGGAATTATAGGAAGCAGAGAAATCAACCAAGGGAGAGTTCTGTTTGCTACCTGTAGCTCCAAAGATGAAATTGCTTATTTACCTTTTTGTAATAGTTTTAGTGGCAAGAATATGTTACTTATACTATGTCATGAAGCCTAAATACTATTTAATATTATTATTGTTATTTTTTAAAGCTTTTTAAAAATACGGGACCTAATTATGTAACCTTAGACGATCTGAAAGTCACCGTAGACCAGGCTGGCTTCAAACTCACAGAGTCTAAAACCTGCCTGCCCAGTTTCATACAATGTTTTTGAGGGTGTTAAAATTATACAAAGTATCTTACATAATCAAAATGAAAATTTACATTAGGGTCAAGCAATTCTATTCCCATATATTTACACAAGAGGCTGAAAACATATCCAGAAAAATATGTGCATAGATTCACGACAGGCTTATTCACAATAGCCAAAATTGGACCAGGCTTAGGTGTCCATCAA
This sequence comes from Myodes glareolus, assembly GCF_982192425.1. NCBI lineage: Eukaryota > Metazoa > Chordata > Mammalia > Rodentia > Cricetidae > Myodes > Myodes glareolus. The sequence goes on along the minus strand of NC_142048.1, from coordinate 9,983,965 downwards.
CCAGAGAATTCACATGTAGATTCTTATATATTCACACAATGAAATACCATTCAACAATACTGATACAACACAAATAAGTCTTTAAAAACTCTACGTGTGTGTGCATAGTGTATTGAGGTATTGAGGAGAAGAATATTTGCCATTGTGGGGAATGAATAATGACTGACTAGATAAAATGAAGAATTTTCTAGTTAGGGAGTGAGAGTGGTGTTCTATACCTCGACAGAGATTTGTACTACATTCACCAAATGCCACGTTAAATATTATGTATTTCAGTGGTTTTTTTTTTTTGAGGTAGAGTCTTATGATATAGACCAGGTTGACCGCAAGCTTGTAGAGATCTACTGACCTCTGCCTCCTGAGTGCTGGGATTAAAGGTGTACATGACTATGCCAGGAATTTTTTGAAGGGTCTTTTTAAAATTTTCTTCTTTGAGAGTTTCACGGGTGTATTCAATATATTTTGGCCACACCTCCCCTTACCACTCCAACCCCTTCCAGACCAGTCACCAGGTCTCCTTCCTATATCACTGGGAAGGAGTTTCTATCCTAGGAAAAAGGTGACATGGTGAACCCAAGTGACATATTTTCTTAACTGTTTAGACTTAAGTTTGCTGAGGTCTTAAAATACCTCATATACATGATGTAACTAAACTGATGGGGGTGTAGATAGATGGATTGTAGACAGCCAGAGAGGCAGCTAGCACAACAGCATGCTAATCATGACTTTCATATTGTTTATTTCTGGATATTCTTGATGCAGTCACTCCATTTTCCTTCAGGCCAAAGCTGCTTTCAAAATGAAATGCTGGGAGCACAAAGGCATTGCCACTGAAGGCCTAAATAACTGACCTTAGGCACAAAAACAAACAAACAAAAACCCAAAAAGCCATTGTAAACGCATATATATATATATATATATATATATATTTACCATAAGTATTGCACCCCAAAGAGCCTTAAAAATTGTTAACAATGCAATTTCGTTTGCTCTCTATCCTGACTCAAGCAAAACTTCCACACTTATCACATAATGAGCAAATCTGACTTGTCAGTTGGCTCAGTGTAACCTGTGGAGATGTGTTCATACCTGCACATCCTCCCTAAAATTTCTAGATCGAATATGTAGAAAAATAATGTGGGCCACAGATTTTTATCAGCTGGTCATTATATAAAGGGATATATTCAAGAGGAAATGCTATCATTTAATCTGCTTTTAACTGTAATAATAAATAAGAAGGGCTTTATTTAACTGTGTTCCCCAGCATTTTTCTTTGTAGTTCTTTCTTGTTTCGTGGTACCGTGTTTTCCACAGTAAGAAAGTACCAGAACTCAGTGAAGCTTTGTGGTTTAATTTAGTTTGTTCAATTGCTCATGAATTCAACAAAAATACTCATTATTTTTAGCTTTGGAGAAGAAAAATCAGGACAAACCAGAGAAACGTAGCAGAGGAGAGGGAAGCCCCTTTCAGGATATGTTTCTAGCAAAGTAGACACTGTCCTTTTTCCTCTTGGGAAGTTAAAAAATACATTTTTTTACAGTTAAAAAATGCATTCAGGAAGAAACATGCAGCAGACTCTTGTATCTGGACTAGGAAAACATCTTACCAGTCCATATGGATGAATAAAAAAGTTTCATTTTGAGGTAAAGAAAACATTAAAATCATATAATCACTTACCAGAAACATTCCTATCTGGAGAGAAGCCAGGAAGGACCCAGTGAGGCTGGTGTGGACAGAGTCTTCAGTGTGTCAGGTTAGAAGGAAACTTCGCTTGTTAGTGTGCGGTCTCATTCGCTCTCCTGCAGGCTATGAAAATGTGGATTTAGGATGCTAGTCCATTGGCCCGAACTCCCTAATCTGCCTGGCTTTTAATCAGGACTCCTCCAATGTGAATCCATACTCTCAAGGCAAAGCATAAACAAATGAAGGCTCACTTCCTTGTGAAGAACTGACGAGGAAACAGGAAGTGGTGTGAGGATTGCGCTGTTTACTTTTTTCCATCACACACCTATCTGCAAATACCACTAGCTTATAGGACCGTGAGCAGGCAAACACTACCCGTGGGCGGGCGCGCAGGAGCCTTGTGGGCGTGACATATGACTGTGGTTGATCCTTTAACTTTAAGGACACAGCCGGGCTGGAGGGAACAGAACCTCGTGCGCATGTAACTTCCCAGCCATGCGCACTTTCAGACTTCGTAACTGCTTGCTGAGTTTGGGTTTTGTTTTCACGAGTCCCTTTTCAGGGCTTTCTGCTACTGCCCCACAGTGAGGAGCTTTTGGGCTTTCCTTTCTTCTTAGTCAATGTTTTCTGTTAGTGAAATTTGCAGGATAATGGCTGGATCTGGAAAGTGTTATATTAATTGAGGTGACCTAAACTCAGAAAAACAAAAATGCCTCTTTTTCATATGTCGATTAAGTGAAGTGAGCAAGAAAGGAAGGAAGGAAGGAAGGAAGGAAGGAAGGAAGGAGGGAGGGAGAGAGGGAGGGAGGGAGAAATGGAGGGAAGGGAGGGAGGGGAGAAGGAAGAAAACTCTGTGAAATACGAGCCAGATTTTAATGCAATAAAATTAATGCGATGAAGGAAGTTGCAGATGCCACACAGAAATACCCAGTTAGACCCACTAAACTGAAGAGAAATGAAGATGGCTGCTGATCCGGTTCTGATAGGGTCAAGGTGCTTGCTGTCAACTTGATGACCTGAGTTTGACCTCTGGGATCCACGTGGCAGGAGGAGAAAACTGACTCCTGCAAGTTGATCTTTGCCGTCTGCGCGCGCGCGCGCGCGCGCGCGCGCGCACACACACACACACACACACACACACACACACACCCCTAATTTAAAAGAAAAAAGAGATTCAGAAAGCGTAGGTAGGACCTCAAAGAAGTCCAGTGAAAAATCCTTCTCCCTGATTCTTCTTGCAGACATGGAAAGCGGCTGGATGGAAGCAGCAGGGTTCGGAACGAGAGGCACGGGACTCCACACCCAGCCTGCCCCTGGTGTTTAGAAAAGGGCACGATGGCTAGCCAGGACAGAACATGGAAGAGCATGGCTGGAGCTGGCTGACAGATGGTGGAGGAAATGAGCTGTGATCACGTTATCACACCCCGCACACTGGTGTGCAGTAGACACAGGCTACAGACTGAGAACCCGGCAGGAATGCTATTGCCGAGAAGACGCCGGCTAAGGTGAGATGTCAGTGCCTTCACAGAAGCATACATGTGTGTAAACAGGTGTAAGCATACATGTGTGTGCAGTTGTGCAGTTCAGTCAACGTCCAGTATCTCCCTGTCGTTTTCCACCTTATCGTTGAAACAGAATCTCTCAGCAAACCTGGAACTTGCAGCTTCAGCTAGCCTTGCTGACCAGTGAGTTCTGAGACCTTCCTTCCTGTCTTTGCTACCCAGCCTCCAGCACTTGGGTTATAGGTGGTTACTATTGTCCCTGTGGTGGTTTGCATAGGGATGGCCCCCATAGACTCATGTGTTTGAATGCTCGGCCCATCGGGGAGTGGGACTATTAGGAGGTGTGGCTTTGTTGGAGGAAGTGTGTCACTGTGAGGGCGGGTTTTGAGGTCCTTAAATGCTCAATCTATGCCCAGTGTGGTGTACGATTGTTTCTGTTGCCTGAGGATCAAGAGAAAGGAGTCTCAGCTCCTTCTCCAGCACCATGTCGGCCTGCACAGCACCGCGCCCCACCATGATGATGTGGACTAAACCTCTGAAACTGTAGCCCAGCCCCAACGAAATGTTTTTCTCTATAAGAGTTTATGTGATCATGGTGTCTTCCCATAGACATAGAAACCCTACATAACACATTACTTAACTTTTCCATTGATCCTGAGGATCTGACTTGAGGGTCTCATGTTTGCGAGGCAAGAACTTGATCCACTCAACCATTTTCCTGGCCCAGATAACCAAATTCTCAGCACAAAGGAGATTTACTAGCCGAGAGGGGTAAGTGGTGGGCTGTCTCTGGATTGGGTAAAAGCCAGCAGCAGCTGCTGCAGTAACAGAACGTGGGCTTATTTACTTACTTGTTGCAAGAGTGGGTTTTTAAGGAGAAAAGGGGGGAGTCAGTGCTAGGATTAGTGAGCCAGTCCTGATTGGACATAATAGCCAAATAATGAATTTTCATTGTTGGATGAATGAATCAATGGCCAAATAAGGGAATGGACCTAGGTTAGGAATCGAATGTAATATAGGAAGGGAGAGAAGGGTAAAGGACAGAGCTTGTTGGTGCCTGTGTTTGCCATTCTTGGGCTTGTTCGAGCTCTGAGTTTTCCTTTTTCTTTTTTTGGTTTTGTTTTGTGTTGTGTTTTCAAAACAGGATTCCTCTGTGTAGCCCTGGCTGTCCTGAAACTCACTCTGTAGACCAAGATGGCCTTAAACTCACAGAGATCTGCCTGCCTCTGCCTCCAAATTGTTGGGATCTAAGATAATGCACCACCACTGCCCTACAAGAGTTCCCCTTTTTAACCAAGTCTTGGACAAATATCTTTTGTGTCTCCAGACAAATTAGGAACTGACATTTCATTAACCTTTCCCTTCTGGGGCGCACTTCTTCTAGACTCTCGAGGGCCCCGTCTCTACACATTTCAAAGTTTGCTCTGTGGCTGGGAGCCAGCCAAGGGTTTCCCACACATTAAGTGCAAGCTCTAGTTCTAAACTGTACTCCTAATCCTTAAACGAATAACTTTGCATCTTTCTTCTTCTACTGTGTAAGAGTTTTAATTAGATTTGCAGAAATTTCAAAAGATTCTGTTGTGTGTCTTCCACATCTTTCGGTCATCAAGCCTACAGGACAGAGTCAAGGAGGCTGAGAAAGGGAAACTGCTGAGCGATTCCCCTGAGACTCGTTATCACTGCTACCCCTTTGGCAAGGCAAGTGGTTGCTGACTGCTGCTGGTCTCTGTGGTGTAGCAGTCCCCACAATGCCTTCTGTACTTTCATCATCAATGCTATCTGAATACAGCAGTTCTATCCACTTGGCTTAGATAAAGGCTCATTTTCCAGTCTGGGCTGGTTACAAGATTCTTTCTCCATAAACACAAACAGTCTTCCCTTTGACTCCAATTTCTTGGTGGCCCTGTGTACTTCTGCCATGAAACTGACTTTTCATTCTCAAAAACCAATTGCTTTGTGTGCACCTTAATGTTTGGATTTCTGTGGGTTTAATTTATGGAGGTTGAAATGGCTATTCCTGGTTTCAACTTGACTACATATGACATTAACTGATCCTTGCCAGGCTGGACTCACATATGAAGGAATTTTTCATAATTAAATGCTTTGAAGTGGGAAGACCCATTTCTAATCTGGATCCTTGAGGTAAGAAGATCCACCTTGAATCTGGGTGACACCTTCTGCTTATCTAAAGGACATGGAAGAAGGAAACTTTCTCTTTCCTGTTTGTTCTCACCGTTGCTAGCAAGTCCATTCCTTCACTGGCAATAGAGTCTGATCCTGGTGTGCATGGGAGAACAGTTGAGTCAGCCAGTTTTGTGTACTGAGCGACTTAACTAGATTCTTTATAGATAGCCGTTGTTAGACCGTAGTCTGTAAGTTGTTCTAATAAGTTTCTTTCATATATATGTATAATATATTATATATATTCATTCATTCTTTAAGTTCTGTTACCCTAGAGGACCCTGACTAATGCACTAATAACCTTTTCTAATATACAAGGGTATGTTATGAGCAACCAAGCATGGTAGTCTTTCAGCATGGAGCTGAATAGTGATCAGAGAGGAAAGAATCAGGTGGTCCTGCCAAGGAGAAGGCTTGGACTTTATTCTCCTGTCTCTTATGAGGTCATAGGCACCTGCCAATGTGTTCTGGTGATGGAAGGGGCCATTGAGAACCTCTTCTGAGTATCGGACTTTCCACATATTTCCTGTAAGGCTCCATCATTGGTCATGGTTGAGCCGTACGATGGGTGTTCAGGTATTGTCAAACGTCTTGTTTAGTGCTTTCCCTGCTGCCTGGTATTTGGTACTGTGCCTTCTTTATGAGCTCTACCCGAGCACGTGTTCCACAAGGCCGATCACAGAAGGACGTAAACTGAATGAGGTAAATAAATCTCAATCCTAGCACGTATTTTCTTCACATACAGGAGAGCTTTGAAAATCTTGTACATCGGGTTGTACATTTAGATTCTATGCATCCCACCTTTCCCGCTCTTTCCAGGTCCTCCTCTCTCCTCTTCATTCAGTCTCGTGTCTTTCACTCTACATCAAGGCCAGTGTGTGCCACCATCGTGTATTCTTGTAACATTTGGCATGCGATCATCATCCATGGGGGTGGGCTTCAAAGCCATGAGCCCTTTCCAGTTCACCCTCTCTGCTTCATGCTTCCAGTTTGAAGATATAAGATCTCAGTTTTCCGCCTTAGCCACCATGTCTCCACTCTGCCATCAGGAAATCTTATAGCTCGGAAACCAAAAGCTAAAGTAAACAGTTTCTTCTATTTAAAACAGTCCAGTGGCATCCTTGTCTGCATATAGAGTTTGTGGTTAGCCTGGGTTTATAAAAACTTACCTTGAAAAAAAAAAGGTTTTTTTTTTTAAAAAAACAAAATAAAAATAACAACCTCCACACCCCCAGGTTTGTAATGCTACGGGTTTGCAAAGCTCTCTAGCTGGTAAAATCTAATGTGTAAATCTATCATCCCCTCACCAATACCAGGAACACCACTCTGTCCATAAAAAGCCATGGTGGCAGGTGAGATTGGGACTCTTCAAGCCTTTCCTAGATCATTGGTCAGGATATCATATGGTTGTATGGTAGTCCTATGTCAAAGCTCTCCACAGCACTCCCTTAGTAGAATTCCCTGGTGAATGAGGTACGGAAGGAAGATAAAATACCTGTGGCTAAACCATCGTGAAGGTGGAAGGCTGACTTCTGCTTTCGGCTCTCCCGGGGCCATGCTATGCACTTCACGCATGTCTGTCAGCAAGAGTTTGTTTTCAAACTTTGAGCACATTCAGCATTTTACCCTGTCTGTCTTCCACCAGAGAGCAGCCAGGCTGTCCAGAGGACAGTTACACCATTTTGTTGGAGACTTACTTTTGTTTATGTAATAAAATCAAAGCATTCAAAAATCTTAGTTCTCCTGTTTGTTGGGTGCTTGGTTTGCCTTTTGAGATAAGACTGCATACAGCCCGCTCTACCCTTGAATGTTCGCCATAGCTGTGCATGACCTGCCACTCCCGGTATCCCTGGCCCCGTCTCCTGAATGCTGCGCTAACAGACACGAGCCACCCCAACTGGCAAAATCCTGGTTCTTGTCATTTAAAACTGTTCTAGTATGCTAAGTGTTTACTGAGAAAGCCCAGGATCCAGCAGAATCTATGGGATCCATAGGGTCCATGTACCTAAGAAAATGACCATTCTTGGTCTTCTTTCAATCCTACTGCAGGTTACCCAGGCCTCCTCTCTTCTTTGTTAGGAAAGATGACTTATTTTAAAAGCTGATCTTCTTGTTTCTTTCCCCGATTCTATGTTTTAGTTTTTGCTCACTGTTGAGTCCCTTTGTAACCATCTCATGATGTAAATGGCATCACTCATGCCTTTCATGGATTTGGTAAAGTATCGGGTTACTGGGAACACTTTTGAGAAGCTTGGGGTAAAGAGACTGGGGCTGCGGCACAGCTGGTAGAATGCCTGTCTGCCATGCACAAAGCCCCGGGTTTAATCCCCAGCTCCGCATAAACCAGATCGAGGGGTGCACACCTGTGATATCAGCACATGGGATGTGGAGGTGTCAGGATCACGAGTTCAAAGTCATCCTTCACAACATAGAGTCTTTGACCTGGGCTACATGAGATCATGTCCAAATATGATCAAACAAAGAAAAAATAACACTAGAAATCAATAGCCTGACTTAATTTCTTTTGATCAGCATTTCTTGATCATAAGGTCAAAACAAGTACTAGTCCTCTCATGGACATTACCCCCTGTCAAACCTCCCTGACTCTATGTCACGATGAGGGCTTGGTGGCAGCCAAGTATGCTGTTTTGATGATCAGTCTATGATGGACGGTTGGTCCAATACTATTGATCTTGTTACTGTCCAGGGTCTGTGATCTTGGCTTCTCTTTCTAGGGCTCATGCATGTTCTAGCAGCAAGTACCCTCTTGTGCTGGAACACCCCTAGCTCTCAGTTAGGGAACCAATAATCCCTGAAGTGAGGTTGAAGTTGCAGAGTTGGAAAGTATGTTTTTTGTTTTTTCAAAGTAGAGAACTTTTTGTTTGGTTTGTCCCAGGATATTTGAGAGGGTTTCTGGACCAGCACTCTGAAGAGATTATCTGAATCTGAGTCTCTCTGAGTTTTATTTCATGAAAAATCCCACTTTAACCTGTGGTCAGATACATCATCTAAAGACTAGGAAACACATTAGCGCTGGGCTCAGATGGCAGCACAGAGTAAAATTCCCTTAGCTTTTATGCTTTTAGAACTTTATCCTTCAGGGTCGGAGACGACTCAGAAGTTAAGAGCACTTACACTCTTGCAGAGAACTGGGTTGGGTTCCCAGCCTGCATGGTGGCTCACGGCCATTTGTAAGTCCTGTTCCGGGGTATCTGATGCCCTTGTCTCCCCTCCGCAGTGCCAAGTATGCATACTCATTTAGGAAAGACACATACACATAATCTAAAACTTTTGACGTCATATTAATAAAGCTAAAATCTTGAAAAAGTCACAGGAGAAAAGTTTCTTCCCATGTTGAAGCCCATACAGTCATTGTCACTGAAGAGAACCAGTGTCCTTGGCCATTGTGCCTGTCCAGGGAGATTCTACGCGTGTAATCAAACAGTATGCCTTTAAAATGCAGAGGAAATATATTATAACTCATATATCCTATATTTAAAATTTCTATTTCCTATATCTTGGAGGTTACCCTAAGCCATGAGCCCTTTACATAGTTATGAAGGTTTGCCTATTTACATATTTCAAAACAGGTTCTTGCTATCCTTATGTCTCAGCTTCTGAAGTTCTGGGAGTACAAGTTTGAATCAGTACGCCAGTGGCATGTTCCTTTAATATAACTTTTCTTTTAAATATACTTTAGATACCCCACCCTCATCCCACTATGGTTGTTTGCCTTTACTCTAGTACGAAAATACTGAAAATGGCATCTTTTTTATTCTTCAAAATATTTTAAAATTTATTTTAAAGATTATAATTACATCATATGACCGCTTTCCCCTTTCCTCCTTCCCAGCCAGGCCACGTACTGTACTACTCCTTGATCGCTTTCAAGGTCACAACCTCTTTTTCTTTGTTTTTTAATTTTTAACCTGCTCGGTGTGGATAACGTTAGCTGTATGTATGCTTTCCGAGATAGCTTTGATAGGGATAGCTAACTGTGTGCCCTTCCCTGCAGCCCTTCCCTCCCTCTCAGTTGCCTGTAGTTCCTTGTGTAGGGTTGAGGCCTGTGTGCTTTTTCCATCCACTTTGGTGCATCTGGTGGTGTCATCCTTGTTGGGGTCTGTTTATGCAGCCACGTTGCTCAGCTTTATGGGTGTGGTTTCTGACATTCCTAGGAGACATAGTCTCACAGCAGACTCCCTGGTCCTCTGGCTCTTCTTGGGCCACGATCCCTGAGCCTTAGGTGCAGGCGCTGTATTGTATCTGTATCCACTGGGACTGGGCGCTACAACTCTGGATTCATATCCTTTTATAGTTAAAGAAGACAAATCTTAAACAAATGAAGCCACCATAGCTACACAGAGAAACCCAACCTCGAAAAATAAAAACAAAAAATCAAACAAAAAGAAGCTAACTTTGACCATTAGATGGTGCTGTCACCACAGAGAAGTGAAGTAGATATTTTCTCTGTCTCTCTCTCTCTGTTTCTCTCTTTCTCTCCCCCTCTCTCTCTTGCTCCCTCCGATACCCCGTTCAGCACCAAACTCACCATTTTCTCAATCTAAGGGAAAAACCAACTTTTTTTCAAAGTAAAACGGCAGAGCCTTTTGGCGTTATTCTCCAAACACACGATGATAACCATGCATCCGGGGACTCCCTCCTCCCAGTCACTTTATCTGTATTGCTTATATATGTGTATATGTACTCTTTCACAGACATTGCTTTTAGACTGTGAATTACTATCTAGAAGTTCATTTTTATTTTATTTTTAAAGCGGGATCATGTAGCACAGGCTGGCCATAAACTAACTGTTAGCCAAGGATAACTTCTGATTCCCCACCCCATTTTCACTGCTGAAAGTTGGGATTACAGGTGTGTATCACCATGTCCAGTTTTGTGCAGTTCAGGGTATGGAACTCAGGGCCATATACATACTGGGAAACATTTTGCTAATTGAATTATAGACACTTCCTACGTAGGTTTTGGAAAAGAAATTCTAATACATAGTGTAGCACAGAGTAATTAATTTCATTGTTCAGAACATTAGTTATGTGAGTTGTTTTTAATTGTCAGGAGGGGTGGGTATGGTGGCAGTGCCTTTAATCCTGGCACCAGGGAGACAGCAGCATCTCTCTCGGTCTCTTTGAGTTTGAGGCCAGCCCAGTTTTCATAGTGAGTTCCAGAGCAGCGAGCCAGAGCTACATAAACAAAACAAAACTAAATAAAACAAACAAACAAAAATCAGGAGTTTACTAAGTTCACTATATTTTATGTCATCTCCAAGAGTAATATTTAAGTTGTCTAGGATTTTGTTTATGACAAAATAAACACAAGGCAAGATACCATTCTAGAAAAGAAGTCCTGGGTCCTGGTGCGCTAGGTGTAGAAGTTTATATTGGGCGTCTCCATCTCGTCTTTAAAGGCATGATGTAGAAGTCATGGCTCCTAGTGTGGCAGCTGAAGAGTTAATATAAGCCTTTCCGATTCCCAGTTCTATCCAAACTCTCTGCTCTGATCTGTTCTCTCTCTGCCTACTCCTCCCCATTTTCCTTCCCTGTTTCCCTTTCTGGTCTCAGTGTGCAGCCTGGGCTGGTCGTGACAACAGGATCTTTGTGCCTCACCCTTCGGAGCACAAGGGTTAGACACAAGTACATCATGACATTTAGCTGAGTCTCCAGCTTTCGGGCTCAAATGCTCCAACCTTTCCTTCTCTTATCCCAGGGTCCCTATGACAACTTCCAGGCTGTCTGAGTTTACTGCTGACCTTTCTTTCTCATGCCTACCTTAAAAAAATTAAAAATATGTTTAATCATGTGTTTGTCTGTGTGGGGCTATGTGCACAGGCATGCAGGGGCCTGTGGAGGCATTGGATGCAGCGTAGCTGGAGCTGTGGGCTGTGTGAGCTAGTTGCTGGGAGCTGAACTGGGGCATCTGTAAGAACAGTGTATATGCTTTACCACTGAGCCATCTTTCCAGCCCCTTCATGCTGACCTTTATAAAAATAGATACTCTTTGTGTGTGTGTGTGTGTGTGTGTGTGTGTGTGTGTGTGTGTGTATGTGCCAGTCTAGACCTCCACCACTAGCCTCCAACACAACAAGGATGGTTATGTCTTAATTCAGGGCTTTACCTGTGTGTACAGGATATCTAATGGTTGGTTAGCCCCTTCCACTCTTTCAGTCTCTGCTCAGATGATGCTTTTTGGTTTTCCAGAAAGCTCTCTCACCTCTGCCATCTCTTCCCATGCATGAATACTTTTCCACAGCTATGTTGCTGTGTGAGAGCATGCTGGCAGATATCTATGCATGTAGTCCATGTATGTGGCTGTCACCATTACCTAGCGTGTATCTGCTGATGGTTTGTTCGAGGGTAGATTCTATATCTGGAGAAAAGTTTTATGAAGACAGACATTTTGTCTCCATATTTCACAGGCTTTGTGTAATGAGCAGGGTGCTTGGCAAACAGTCCTGCATTTCCGTAGTCCTTAGTGTCCTGAACCTCAACTTTAAGGGTTTCTCCGAAGTAAACAGGCTTTGTTCCTTTTTATTTTTTAAAGAGACTTATTTATTTTTATTTTGTGTGTATGGGTGTTTTGCCTGCATGTATGTTTGTGTACCACATGTATGCAGTTCCCACGGAAGCCAGAAACAGCCATTGGATGCCCTGGAACCAGAGTTACAGACAGTTGTTAGTTGCCGTGTGAATGCTGGGAACCTTGCCCTGAGCATTTGTTCTTAGAAGCTCCCTGTTTGCTTTTTTTCCTCATTCATTGGGTTCCAATCTTTTTTTTTTCCTCATTCTTCATGAAGTTATTTTTTGTAACATGAAGGGGGCTGGCTTGTTTGTGGGGTTTTCTGTTCTGCCCCGTCCCCCAGCTATTTAGTCCTAGAGAAAAATCACACAAAGATCTCTATTAGTTATAATGCTGATTGGCCTGTTAGGTCAGACTTCTTATCCACTCTTGTAGCCTATATTAACCCATTATTCTTATCTATTTTAGCCATGTGGCTCAGTACCTTTTTCAGTGGGGCAGCTCACATCCTGCTGCTTAGGTGATCTGGGCAGGAGTGCGAGGAATCAACTTCCTCCTCCCCAGAATTCTCCTGCTCTCCTTGCATCATTTCCACTTCCTGTCTGGGTTTCTTACCTACACCTCCTGCCTGGCCAATCAGCGTTTATTTAAAACATGATTGACAGACTACAGACAATTCTCCCGTACCACTTCCCCCTCTTGTTTTAAAAAAACAAAAGAAAAATATCCATAGTCCATTTTTTGGGGGGAATGTGGGCGTAGTATTCCAGGCTACTTCCAGCTGGTTGGGGGTGCTGATAATCTTATGGGAACCTAAAGAAAATTTAGAGTTATGATCAAGTTCTGACTGAAGTATCCTGTGAGACTTGATCATCTCAGGCAGCATCTTGGATCTGTTCTGGATGAAGAACTCAGACATCTGGGCCATCTGTTCCTACCGGAGAATTTTCAGGTGGTCTCCATTGATCAAAGATGATTTTTCTTAACTCTGAATAAATCCAGAGCCTCTCATTTTCTGTGGAAACAAAAGCAAAATCTCTTCTCCAAAGTAACATACCTTTTGACTTCAATTTTGAAGCCAAGGTATTTTCAAAATACCTATCTTGGATTAATTCTGCAGCATTTATAAGCAAATACCTTTTAGCAGCTGTTGCTCCTTCCTCAGCATTTAAACAATTCAAAGAGAGCATAATAGCATACAGTATCAAGATTCTCTGTGTATTTTCCATCTTTACGTGGCTTTATTTTAACCTCTATTTCTTTTATTTTTACTTTTAACTTTTGGCTTTTTGAGACAGGTTCTCTGTATATCTTTGTCCTGGAATTCCCTCTGTAGACCAGGCTATCCTTGAACTCCCAGAGATCCGTCTGTCTCTGCCTCCCCAGTGCTGGAATTAAAGGTGTGTACCACCACACCCAACTATTCTCTTTCTTTCTTTTTTATTTTAAGGCTTTAAGCATTTTTTAAGCCTGCATATATTTTTTAACACATTGTAAACCATTTAGAGGTTTTTTTACTCTTTGAATTTCTCTTTACTGTATATCTCTCTTTTTCTGACCATATGGGTCTTTAATTTGCTAAGGAATATGGAGAAGACAACATTCAAAAGCTTCTATGGCTTTTTAAGGTCCTTGCCAGGAAGCAAGCTGCAACAGTGTTTCCATAGTCTGGACCACCTGCTTGAAAGAGTCTGAGTTTTCCCTGGCCGGACAGCCCAGAAAGCCGGCATTTTAAAACAGCGCAGCTTTTTTCTGCTACAGCTGAAAACTGAAATGCTTTACTCTAGTCTTTCCCAAGCTTTCTCAGGCTTTCTGTGGATTCAGTTATCCACGTGGGCGCCATTCTGTTACATGAAGGGCTGGCTTGTTTGTGTTTTTCTGTCCTGCCTGGCCCCCCAAATGTTTAGTCCCAGAGAAAAATCACACAAGGGATCTCTTTAAATTATAATGCTGATTGGCCTGTTAGGTCAGGCTTCTTATCCACTCTTGTAGCCTATATTAACCCATTATTCTTATCTATTTTAGCCATGTGGCTCAGTACCTTTTTCAGTGGGGCAGCTCACATCCTGCTGCTTAGGTGATCTGGGCAGGAGTGCGAGGAATCAACTTCCTCCTCCCCAGAATTCTCCTGCTCTCCTTGCATTATTTCCACTTCCTGTCTGGGTTTCCCACCTACACCTCCTGCCTGGCCAATCAGCGTTTATTTAAAACATGATTGACAGACTACAGACAATTCTCCCGCACCAATTTTTTTCTATATGAAAAGCAAGTTAATAGCTAAAGCAAATTCTTAGAATTATCTTGTGTGAAGCAACATAAAAGCTACTTGGCTCAGAATCAGATATAATGGGACACAGATCATGTAATTTAAACTAAATACCAAACATCAACAGAAACCAAGAAGCAAAATGAAAATAAAACACCCCCGCCCCCTAACTGCTTGATTTAGCCTAAGAGCTGACTCAGCTGTTAAGAGAACTTCTAGTTTTGGCAGAGGACTGAGATTTGGTCCCCAACATCCTATAGGGTGACTCACGGGTAACTCGAGTTTCAGGGGTTCTGCAGACTTCTTCTGGCCTTTTGTGTGCCTGCACAAGGGTGATACACACAAACTCACGGTGGTACACACACATGTGAAGTTCAGAGGACAGCCTGTGGGAGTTGGCGCTTACTTCCCACAGTGTGTGTTCCAGGAATAGAACTCAGGTCATCTGGCTTAGCAGCAAATGCCCTTAACATTACCTGGCCCGACATCTATAACCTTTTAAGCCAAGTTATGTTCAGGACATATAAGTGAGTGGGCTGGAAAATCTCAGCCAGCATCATTATATTCATTAGGGACTTATCTCAGAGTGGGTGGGGGATGCAGGGTGTAGTAAGGAGGCCTCTAGTTAGTTCCCAGCCACATAGCCCCAAAATAATCATACAGAAACTGTACAAATTAAATCACTGCTTGGCCCATTAGCTCTAGCTTCTTTTTGGCTAACTCTTACAAATTAATTTATTCCATTTCGATTGATCTGTGTATCACCATGTGGCTGTGGCTTACCGGTTAAAGTTCCAGTGTCTGTCTCCATCATGGCTGCCTGACGGCTCTCTGACTCTGCCCTTCTTTCTCCCAGCATTCAGTTTAGTTTTTCCCGCCTAGCTCAGCTCTGCTCTGCTATAGGTCCAAAGCAGTTTCTTTATTCATTAATGGTAATCACAGCATAGAGAGGGAAATCCCACATCAGAAGGGAGAGAGGTGGAGCAAATTCTTTAAAATTTGTTTTTCTAATTCAGCCGCTGCTGAAAGGTCTAACTCAAATGCTAGATGAGTGCCCATTTTTCAATCTCATTTCTCTAAACTAAATACAGTTTGGAATACCCTAGAAGGACTTAAGGGGATTTGTTTAAGATCTGTTGGTTTTGGTCTGGTGAAGCAGAAGATGAAGTTGTTTGTTTCATCATTTCCTCAAAGCACACTTATACTTACGATTACTGGACAAATGCCACCCCTCAGTCTTCAGATGACACAATTTATAAGCCTATAAAGTGAAGAAAAGAAATGTTTTTATTTGACATCCCTTAAGGAGGCTGCCAGACTCTGAAGCTGGACTTCTACACACAAAGTCGCTCGCTCTAGGATTCTCCATCTATGGCATGCTGTTTTTATTCATTACCAATGCTTCCAAAAACACAAATCTATAGCTTCCTACTTTTTTTTTCTTTTTTCTTTCAAGGCAGGGCTTTCTGTAGCCCAGATTGACCTCAAATTCACTAGGTAGTTGAGTATGACCTCGAACTCCTGATCTCCTGCTTCTGCCCCAAAGCTCTTGTGTTATAAATGTCAATCATCACATGTAGCAGACTCCTCTCGAAAAGCTATTGATCAGCTGGACTATAGAACTAGGGCACGGGCACAGTTTCCAGCCTATTCCTGTGATCTATGAAATTGGGGTTGCTTTATGCAGCCATGCTTCTGGTAATTTTACCCAGCAATAGAAACAAAATAAGCAATTTTGTTTTGCTAACAAGAACAACAACAACAACAACAACAACAACAATATTCCAGTGTCTTAATTCACAAACCACCTAACAAGTGTGCCTTCAAGAAAGGAAGACTGAGCGGAAGATTCTGTCTCCAGCTGAGCATACCCAGGTTGTGGCTTCAGGTCCTCACAAACAGAGCAAGCCTGCACGCAGAGCTGCAGAGGACAGAACCAGGCTTCAGACAGCCTGCAGGCAACTTTGCCTGCACCAGATTAAATGTTTACACATTTAGCTTATGTGCGTCTTCAGATTTGTTGGTTTAGACATAACTCAGCTTCAGAGATGACTTAGCAGCTGGTTCTATTTGGAATGTAAATACATTTTCTTGGACAAATTTCCAGCATGTCTGGGTTTTCACTTAAGCTTATCAGATGCTTAGGATTTAAAGGGCACTTTAGACTGGGGGAGATGACTTAGTGCTAAGTGCTTGCCACTCAAGCGTGAGCACAAGTGGGGATCCCCATTAAAAACCAGGCAAGTGTCTCTGACTCCGGGGCTGGAGGTAGAGACAGGAAGATGGGGTTAACCGGTGGCCAGTCATCCTAAACCAATTGGTGAGCTCTAGGTTCAGTGAGAGGTGGAGCTGGGTTCCAGGAGACACTTGGGTGTTGATGTCTGGCCTCCCGATAGATGTGCCCAGGCTTGCACACACAAAGGGATGCTTTAACTCGTGACTGGATAAAGCTTGTGGGCTCTTACAAAGGGGGAAATGTCAACATAACGTTTGCTTTAGTAAGGAGCGGTATCTGCCTGAACTGTTGCTGCTCTTTAAGGCTGTGGCCTGTGACTCAGTGTGTCAACACTTCTGCTAATCTGCTCAGATGGAGATGGACTTCCCTCGGGCCACGAAGGCTGTCTTGCTTACTAACGAGCACCCGTGTTTAAGAAACAGTGTTTCAAGCACTAATTTTTTAAGCTGTACAAAGCAATGGACTTCATCAAGTCATCTGCATCTGCGTTGTGATCCTGTGTTCTCATCCATGCCCAGCCCCACTGCCTGTCCTGTATTCTCCCCTGTTCTTCCTGTTTCTCTGGGCTTCTCTCCTTCTTTCATTGCATATGCGTGTGTGGGTACATGTGTGCCACAGTGCACCTGTGTAGGTCAGAGAGCAAACATCGGGAATCAGTTCTCCTTCCACTGTATGGATCCTGGGGAGCAAAGCCAGGTCCTCAGACGCGGCAGCAAGTGCCTTTACTGGCTGAACCATCTCCTTTGCCCAACGTCAGCTTCCTTAGTACATGTATGCTTTTACCGTTTCTATTCCCATTTCCTTTAAGAACTTTTCCTCTCCTCTCATTACCTCCTCTCCAGTTTCAAGACTATAGATATAGACACACACACACACACACACACACACACACCCCCCAAACAAGTTAAATAAGTAAATCTAGGGGGAACAATTAAGGCAAGACCTGGCAGGGTGTGGTGGTGCGCTCTCAGAATCTTGGCACTTGGCAGGAGGAAGCGGAGGGATCAGAAGTTCAAGAAGCCGGACTCTGCCTGGCAAATATCACACCCTGCCTAAAAAAATAGTACAGGATTTACACTCCCTGGGTTACCTAGGAGAAAGGGGAAATAAATGAATCTACAACAAACTTCTCCAAGGCTCCATGTCCCAACAAATAGCTTTATTCTACTGGTAAAATGTTTTAGGTAAAACAGCAGTAGCATACAGCTGATAAACACCTTTAGTAATGTGGCAGGATACAAGATCAACTCCAAAAAATCGGTTGCCCTCCTATACACAAAGGATAAAGAAGCAGAGAGGGAAATCAGAGAAGCATCACCTTTCATGATAGCCACAAATAGCATAAAGTATCTTGGGGTAACTCTAACCAAGGAAGTGAAAGACCTATTTGACAAGAACTTTAAGTCTTTGAAGAAAGAAATTGTTGAGGATACCAGAAAATGAAAAGATCTCCCTTGCTCATGGATTGGGAGGATCAGCATAGTAAAAATGGCAATTCTACCAAAAGCAATCTATAGATTCAATGCAATCCCCATCAAAATCCCATCAAATTTCTTCACAGACCTTGAGAGAACAATACTCAAGTTTATATGGCAAAACAAAAAACCCAGGATAGCCAAAACAATCTTATACAATAAAGGAACTTCTGGAGGCATTACCATCCCTGACTTCAAACTCTATTACAGAGCAACAGTATTGAAAACAGCTTGATATTGGCATAAGAACAGAGAAGTCGACCTATGGAATTGAATAGAAGACCCGGATATTAACCCACAAACCTATGAACACCTGATTTTCAACAAGGGAGCTAAAGGTATACAATGGAAGAAGGAAAGCATCTTTAACAAATGGTGCTGGCATAACTGGATGTCAACCTGTAGAAGAATGAAAGTAGATCCATATCTATCACCATGCACAAAACTCAAATGTCCAAAAAAACACAAAAGTCCAAATGGATTAAAGACATCAACATTAATCCGACCACTTTGAACCTGATAGAAGAGAAAGTGGGAAGTAGCCTACAAGACATAGGCACAGGAGACCACTTCCTAAGTAGAACCCCAGTAGCACAGACAATAAGAGAAACAATGAATAAATGGGACCTCCTGAAACTGAGAAGCTTCTGTAAAGCAAAGGACATTGTCAGTAAGACAAAAAGTCTTCCTTCTGACTGGGAGAAGATCTTCACCAACCCCTCATCAGACAAAGGTCTGATCTCCAAAATATACAAAGAACTCAAGAAACTAGACGCTAAAACTCTAATTAACCAATTAAAAAATGGGGGTACTGAACTTAACAGAGAATTCACAACAGATGAACTTCGAATGGCCAAAAGACACTTAAGGTCATGCTCAACCTCCTTAGCAATCAGGGAAATGCAAATCAAAACCACTTTGAGATACCATCTTACACCTGTCAGAATAGCTAAACTCAAAAACACCAATGAGCACCCTGCTAGCTTCCCCGCCAGCCATCCCAGCTTCCATCCAGAGGGCCTTCGGAGTGGTGAGTTGATTCGGGTCCCCGCGGGCCCAGCGAGGGGGAGCTAGGACTCTCCCCGACCCCATAGACTCCCAGGTCAGCCTGCTCTGCTGGCTCCACCCTGCTAGCTTCCCCGCCAGCCATCCCAGCTTCCATCCAGAGGGCCTTCGGAGTGGTGAGTTGATTCGGGTCCCCGTGGGCCCAGCGAGGGGGAGCTAGGACTCTCCCCGACCCCATAGACTCCCAGGTCAGCCTGCTCTGCTGGCTCCACCCTGCTAGCTTCCCCGCCAGCCATCCCAGCTTCCATCCAGAGGGCCTTCGGAGTGGTGAGTTGATTCGGGCCCACGACAGGGGCCCAGCGAGGGGGAGCTAGGACTCTCCCCGACCCCATAGACTCCCAGGTCAGCCTGCTCTGCTGGCTCCACCCTGCTAGCTTCCCCGCCAGCCATCCCAGCTTCCATCCAGAGGGCCTTCGGAGTGGTGAGTTGATTCGGGTCCCCGTGGGCCCAGCGAGGGGGAGCTAGGACTCTCCCCGACCCCCATAGACTCCCAGGTCAGCCTGCTCTGCTGGCTCCACCCTGCTAGCTTCCCCGCCAGCCATCCCAGCTTCTATCCAGAGGGCCTTCGGAGTGGTGAGTTGATTCGGGTCCCCGCGGGCCCAGCGAGGGGGAGCTAGGACTCTCCCCGACCCCATAGACTCCCAGGTCAGCCTGCTCTGCTGGCTCCACCCTGCTAGCTTCCCCGCCAGCCATCCCAGCTTCCATCCAGAGGGCCTTCGGAGTGGTGAGTTGATTCGGGCCCACGACAGGGGCCCAGCGAGGGGGAGCTAGGACTCTCCCCGACCCCATAGACTCCCAGGTCAGCCTGCAGTGCTGTTTCCACCCTGCTAGGCTCTCCCACCTGCCATCCCAGCTT
The DNA here is from genome assembly GCF_982192425.1 of Myodes glareolus. Taxonomy (NCBI): domain Eukaryota; kingdom Metazoa; phylum Chordata; class Mammalia; order Rodentia; family Cricetidae; genus Myodes; species Myodes glareolus. The sequence continues at coordinate 9,964,170 of NC_142048.1, read as the reverse complement.
CCATCCAGGTACAAATTTCTATATTTCTCCCCTCCCACTGAGCCCATAAAATTTCCCCAGCTCAGCTGCCTTGCACACTGGGCCTGCTCTATAGGGGCATCCCGGACAGAGGCAGTGCCTGTGGTTCAATACCCTGCTTGGGGAAAGGTAGGCATTCTATCAGTGAACTCCCTGCCCAACAAGGGAACCTGACCCGATACCAGAAGTTCCAATAGAGAGCATTTGATCGAAGAGATGGGCAGACGCCAAGGCAAGACCTCCTCCAACAATCTGAAAAACAACATGAAAATATCAGATCCCAATGACCCTACAACAGAAGGATTTGAACACTCTAACCCAGATGAAGTGGAAAAAAGTGCCATTATGAAAGCAATAGAGTCCCTTAAACAGGATATGAATAACTCCCTTAAGGAACTGGTCGAGAAGTATAACAAAAAGTTTGAAGAAATGAGTATAGAAATGGATGAGAAATATAACAAAAAGTTTGAAGAAATAAGTAAATCCGTGAGTGATACCCTGAGAAACCAAGAAAAAACAATCAAACAAGTAAAGGAAACAGTCCAAGAATTGAAAACTGAAATGGAGGCAATGAAGAAAACACAAAACGAGAACCGGCTGGATATGGAAAACCTAGGTAAACGAGCGGAGACTACAGAATCAAGCATAACCAATAGAATACAAGAGATAGAAGAACGAATCTCAGATTCTGAAGATACCATAGAGAAAATAAATGCTCTGGTCAGAGAAAACGGCAAATCCAACAAATTCTCTTCACAAAACATTCAGGAAATCTGGGACACAATAAAAAAACCAAATCTAAGAATAATAGGGATTGAAGAAGGAGAAGAACTGCAGATCAAAGGCCCAGAAAATATATTCAACAAAATTATAGAAGAAAACTTTCCCAATCTAAAGACCGATATTCCTATGAAGGTTCAAGAAGCATACAGAACACCGAATAGATTGGATCAGAAAAAAACATCCCCGTGCCATATAATAATCAAAACACAAAACATAAATATTAAAGAAAAAATTTTAAGAGCTGCAAAGGAAAAAGGTCAAGTAACTTATAAAGGTAAACCTATCAGGCTTACACCGGATTTCTCTATGGAAACCATGAAAGCCAGAAGATCCTGGATAGAGGTACTGCAGAAACTAAGAGACCATGGATGCAAACCCAGACTACTATACCCAGCCAAGCTATTGTTCACTATCAACGGAGAAAACAAAATATTCCAGGATAAAAACAAATTTAAACAATACGTAGCTACTAATCCAGCCTTACAGAGAATATTAGAAGGAAAATCACTACCGAAGGAATCCAACATTCCCAAGACGATCTACAATAACTCGAACATCTAGCGACCATTCACAAGCACAAATCAAAGAAGAAAAACACATACACTCTACTACTTAAAAAAAAAAATGACCGGAGTCAACAACCACTGGTCATTAATATCACTTAATATCAATGGACTCAATTCACCTATAAAGAGGCACAGACTTAGAGATTGGATACGAAAACAGGATCCAACATTCTGCTGTTTACAAGAAACACACCTCAACCACAAAGACAGACACTTACTCAGAGTAAAGGGTTGGGAAAAGGTTTTCCAAGCAAATGGACCTAAGAAACAAGCGGGCGTGGCCATTCTAATATCTAACAAAATCGACTTCAAACTAAAATCAATCAGAAGAAATGGAGATGGACATTTCATACTCATAACTGGAACAATTCATCAGGAGGAAGTCTCAATCCTGAATATCTATGCTCCTAATATAAAGGCACCCACATATGTAAAAGAAACTCTTCTAGAACTCAAGGCGGTCATCAAACCACACACACTAATAGTAGGAGACTTCAACACTCCTCTCTCACCAATGGACAGGTCAATCAGACAGAAACCAAACAGAGAATTGAGAGACCTATTGGAGGTATTGAATCAAATGGACTTAACAGACATCTATAGAACACTCCACCCAAATAGGAAAGAATATACCTTTTTCTCTGCAGCTCATGGAACCTTCTCGAAAATTGACCACATACTCGGTAACAAAGCAAACTTCCACAGATACAGAAAAATATTAGTAACTACCTGTGTCTTGTCAGATCACCATGGACTAAAATTAGAATTCAACAACAATGCTCCCCCCAGGAAGCCAACAAACTCATGGAAACTGAACAGTCAACTACTAAATCACCCCTGGGTCAAGGAAGAAATAAAGAAAGAAATTAATCTCTTCCTTGAATTTAATGAAAACAAAGACACAACATACTCAAACCTATGGGACACTATGAAAGCAGTGCTAAGAGGAAAGTTCATAGCACTAAGTGCCCAATTAAAGAAAGCGGAGAAAGCACACATTGGAGACTTAACAGCACACTTGAAAGATCTAGAAAAAAAAGAAGCTGATTCACCCAGGAGGTCTAGAAGACTGGAAATAATCAAACTGAGGGCTGAAATCAACAAAATAGAAACAGAGAAAACAATCCAAAGAATCAATGAATCAAAAAGCTGGTTCTTGGAGAAAATCAACAAGATTGACAAACCCCTATCCAAGTTAATCAAACGGCAGAGAGAGAACATGCAAATTAATAAGATCAGAAATGAAAAGGGGGACATAACCACAGACACAGAGGAAATTCAGAGAATCATTAGATCTTACTATGAAAGTTTATATGCCACAAAGTTGGAAAATGTAAAAGAAATGGACATTTTTTTAGATAAGTACCATATACCAAAGTTGAACCAAGAACAGGTGAACAATCTAAATAGACCTGTTAGTCGCGAAGAGTTAGAAGCTGTTATCAAAAATCTCCCTACCAAAAAAAGCCCAGGACCAGATGGTTTCAATGCAGAATTCTACCAGAACTTCCAGGAAGAGCTAATACCTATACTCCTTAACGTATTCCACAATATAGAAACAGAAGAGTCACTGCCTAACTCCTTTTATGAAGCTACAGTTACCCTAATACCAAAACCACACAAAGACACAACCAAGAAAGAGAATTACAGGCCAATCTCACTCATGAACATCGACGCGAAAATTCTCAATAAAATACTGGCAAACCGAATCCAAGAGCACATTAGAAAAATTATCCATTATGATCAAGTCGGCTTCATTCCAGAGATGCAGGGCTGGTTCAACATACGCAAATCTATCAATGTAATCCATCATATAAATAAACTGAAAGAAAAAAACCATATGATCATCTCACTAGATGCTGAAAAAGCATTTGACAAAATTCAACACCCATTTATGATAAAGGTGTTGGAGAGACTGGGGATACAAGGATCATACCTAAATATAATAAAAGCAATATACACCAAGCCGACAGCTAACATCAAACTGAATGGAGAGAAACTCAAAGCCTTTCCACTAAAATCAGGAACGCGACAAGGCTGTCCATTCTCTCCATACCTCTTCAATATAGTGCTTGAAGTTCTAGCAATAGCAATAAGACAACATAAGGGGATCACGGGGATTCGAATTGGAAAGGATGAAGTTAAACTTTCGTTATTTGCTGACGATATGATAGTGTACATAAGCGACCCCAAAAACTCTACCAAAGAACTCCTACAGCTGATAAACACCTTTAGTAACGTGGCAGGATACAAGATCAACTCCCAAAAATCAGTGGCCCTCCTATACACAAAGGATAAAGAAGCAGAGAGGGAAATCAGAGAAGCATCACCTTTCATGATAGCCACAAATAGCATAAAATATCTTGGGGTTACTCTAACCAAGGAAGTGAAAGACCTATTTGACAAGAACTTTAAGTCTTTGAAGAAAGAAATTGAGGAGGATACCAGAAAGTGGAAAGACCTCCCCTGCTCTTGGATTGGGAGAATCAACATAGTAAAAATGGCAATTCTACCAAAAGCAATCTATAGATTCAATGCAATCCCCATCAAAATCCCATCAAACTTCTTCACAGACCTTGAGAGAACAATAATCAAGTTTATATGGCAAAACAAAAAACCCAGGATAGCCAAAACAATCTTATACAATAAAAGAACTTCTGGAGGCATTACCATCCCTGACTTCAAACTCTATTATAGAGCTACAGTATTGAAAACAGCTTGGTATTGGCATAAGAACAGAGAAGTTGACCTATGGAATCGAATAGAAGACCCAGATATTAACCCACAATCTTATGAACACCTAATTTTCGACAAGGGAGCTAAAGGTATACAATGGAAGAAGGAAAGCATCTTTAACAAATGGTGCTGGCATAACTGGATGTCAACCTGTAAAAAAATGAAAGTAGATCCATATCTATCACCATGCACAAAACTCAAGTCCAAATGGATTAAAGACATCAACATTAATCCGTCCACTTTGAACCTGATAGAAGAGAAAGTGGGAAGTAGTCTACAAGATTTAGGCACAGGAGGCCTCTTCCTAAGTAGGACCCCAGCAGCACAGACAATAAGAGAAACAATGAATAAATGGGATCTACTGAAACTGGGAAGCTTCTGTAAAGCAAAGGACACTGTCAGTAGGACAAAAAGGCTGCCTTCTGACTGGGAGAAGATCTTCACCAACACCTCATCAGACAAAGGTCTGATCTCCAAAATATACAAAGAACTCAAGAAACTAGGCACTAAAACTCTAATTAACCCAATTAAAAAATGGGGTACTGAACTTAACAGAGAATTCACAACAGATGAACTTCGAATGGCCAGAAGACACTTAAGGTCATGCTCAACCTCCTTAGCGATCAGGGAAATGCAAATTAAAACCACTTTGAGATACCATCTTACACCTGTCAGAATAGCTAAAGTCAAAAACACCAACGATAGCCTATGCTGGAGAGGATGTGGGGTGAGGGGAACACTCATCCATTGTTGGTGGGAATGCAAACTCGTGCAGCCACTGTGGAAATCAGTGTGGCGGTTTCTCAGGAAACTGGGAGTCAACCTCCCTCAGGACCCAGCAATACCACTCTTGGGAATATACCCTAAAGATTCCCTAACATACTACAAAAGCATTTGTTCAACTATGTTCATAGCTGCACTATTTGTAATAGCCAGAACATGGAAACAACCTAGGTGCCCCTCAATAGAAGAATGGTTAAAAAAGGTGTGGAACATATATACATTAGAGTTTTACTCGGCAGTTAAAAACAATGACATCTTGAATTTTGCATGCAAATGGATGGAAATAGAAAACGCTTTACTGAGTGAGGTAAGCCAGACCCAAAAAGAGGAACACGGTATGTATTCACTCATAAGTGGATTCTAACCATAATTAAAGGTCTTTGAGCCTATTGTTTGTGATCCTAGAGAAGCTAAATAAGAAGATGAACCTGATGAAGATTATTTAGCTATCCTCCAGGAGGTAGGAAATAGACAAGAGTCCCAGGTAACCTCGGGTGCATGGGGGGGTGGGAGGGTCGATGGAGGGGGAGAGGGCTAGAGAGAAGGGAGTAGGGGAGGAACGGGGAAAGCTTGGTGGCCGGGGATGGGGGGGGAGGGAGGTAGGATGAATATGGGGTCAGGGAACAATATATTTCAACTAAGGGAGCCATTTTAGGGTTTACAGGAGACTTGATTATATATGGGATCCCAGGTCCAAAGAGAAATCCCCCAGATTGTTCTCTGGACAGAGGAGAGGGTGCCTGAATCGGCCGTGGCCCATGACCATACTGATGTATATTTTGCTTATCACCATAGATCCTTCGTCTGGCGAAGGACAGCTATGCAGTCGGAGGCCCACATTGGAGCAATGGATTGAGCCCCCCGAGGTCCGGAGGGGGAGCGGAAGGAGGAGGAACATGAAAGACGAAATCAGTACTGCGAGGGATGCTATCACCCACTGATACAAGGGAACGGATCTGATGAGAATTTACCAGGGCCAGTCGGACTGGGACTGAACGAGGACGTGATCTAGCCAGATTCTCGGAATTTGGCCGGATTCTCTGACTGTGGCTGGCCTGGGGTCTTTCTGAAATTCCATTGACTATGACACTGGGACCTGTTTCCTCTGCATATGCTGGATTTTGGGGATCCAGTCTGTTTGGACGCTCGCCTTCCTGGACCTGGAGGGAGGGGGAGGGAGCTGCAGCTTCCCACAGGGCAGGAAACCCTGACTGCCCTGGGGGACGGAGGGGAAGGAGAGGGGGAGTGGAGGGAGTGGGAGGGTGTTGGGAGGGGGGGCGGAAATGGAAACTTTTATAATTTAATAAAATTTACTAAAAAAAAAAAACACCAATGATAGTCTATGCTGGAGAGGATGTGGAGTGAGGGGAACACTCATACATTGTTGGTGGGAATGCAAACTTGTGCAGCCACTGTGGAAATCAGTGTGGCGGTTTCTCAGGAAACTGGGAGTCAACCTCCCTCAGGACCCAGCAATTCCACTCTTCGAAATATACCCAAGAGATGCTCTATCATACTACAAAAGTATTTGTTCAACTATGTTCATAGCTGCACTATTTGTAATAGCCAGAACCTGGAAACAACCTAGGTGCCCCTCAATAGAAGAATGGTTAAAGAAGGTGTGGAACAGATACACATTAAAGTTTTACTCAGCGGTAAAAAAACAATGACATCTTGAATTTTGCATGCAAATGGATGGAAATAGAAAACGCTTTACTGAGTGAGGTAACCCAGACCCAAAAAGAGGAATATGGTATGTACTCACTCGTATGTGGATTCTAGCCATAGTTAAAGGTATTTGAGTCTATAATTCGTGATCCTAGAGAAGCTAAATAAGAAGGTGAACCTGAAGAAAATCATATAGTTATCCTCCTGGATATTGGAAGTAGACAAGATTGCCAGGCAAACTTGGGGGCACCGGGGGAGGGGGGGAGGTCGGGAGGTGGAAATAAGGGGAGATGGTTAGAGAGAAGGGAGAGGGGGAGGATTGGGGAGGGCTTGGGGGAATGGGATGGGGAAAGGGAGAAAGGATGGATATAGGAGCAGGGAGGTATATATCTCAACTAAGGGAGCCATTTTAGGGTTTGCAAGAGACTTGATTCTGAAGGGGTTCCCAGGCCCAAGGAGAGGTCCCCAGATTGTTCCCTGGGCAGCAGAGGAGAGGGTGCCTGAACTGGCCTTGGCCCATAACCATACTGATGAATATTTTGTATATCACCATAGAACCTTCATCTGGTGATGGATGGAGATAGAGACAGAGACACACATTGGAACACTGGACTTAACTCCCTAGGTCCAAATGAGAAGCAGAAGGAGGGAGAACGTGAGCAAGGAAGGCAGGATCAGAGGGAACCTTCATCCGACGATGGATGGAGATAGAGACGGAGACCCACACCGGAGAACTGGACTGAGCCCCAAGGTCCAAATGAGGAGCAGAAGGAGGGAGAACATGAAAAAGGAAGTCAGGACCGCGAGGGTACGTTCACTCACTGATACAAGGGGACTGATCGAATGAGAGCTCACCAAGGCCACCTGGACTGGAACTGAACGAGCATGTGATCAAACCGGATTCTCTGAATGTGGCTGACGTAGGGGCTGACTGAGAAGCCATTGACAATGGCACTGGGTCTTGTTTCGTCTGCATGTACTGGCTTTTTAGGATCCTAGTCTGTTTGGATGTTCACCTTCCTAGACCTAGAGGGACGGGGGAGGACCTTGAACTTCCCACAGGGCAGGAAACCCTGACTGCTCTTAGGGCTGGAGAGCGAGGAGGAGAGGGAGTAGGGGGAATGGGAGAGTATTGGGAGGAGGGGAGGAAGTGGAAATTTTTATAAATAAATAAATAAGTAAATTTAAAAAAGAAAGAACTTGAAAAAAAAATTAAAAAGATTCTTAATAAAAATAAATAAATAAATGAAAAAACCAGCAGCTACAATAAAAAATCAATAAATTTCAATAAATAAAAGTTGAAGAAGTAAATAACCAAGTGAAATATTGCAGTAAAGAGAGCTTAGAATATATATTTATATACATATAAATATAAATAAGAATATAAATATATATATTTCCAACGAATAAAAGCAATTCTAGTAGGTGTGTGTGTGTGTGTGTGTGTGTAAAGCTTGTGGGACTCAGTTCTTTCATGATTGTGGGTTCCCGAGGGTCAGACTTATGTTGACAGTGTTGGCAGCGAGTGCCCTTTTCTGCCGAGCCATCTTGTCAGCCTCCTGCTTTTTTAATTTGTGTACATTGTTCTGTGGAATAAAAGGTGTTTCCTGACACTCTTACAGCTCTGCTTATAGCTTCATGTGTACGTCTAGTCTATAAAATGATAAGAAAAGGACCTTGAAAAGGTGTGGACATATTTGAAGACATTCCTTTTCCCACTTCTTTCTCTTCCCCTCTCTTCCTAATGTGGCCATCTTGTATGGGAGAAGATGTAGTCTGGATAGAAGATGGGCTTTCCCCAAAGGTCCATGTATTGAAGATTTCCTCACCGGGTGGTGGTGCTCTTTTGAGAGACTCTGGGAACTTTAGAAGGTAAGGGCACTGTAGTCTACGTGTCAGTCACCACAGCATGCTGAGATTTTGGTTTTCTGGCTGCCACATGTACTCAATTGGAGCCAGGACCTCATCCTGGAGCTCACTGTGTAGGCCAGGAATGCTAGGATCGAGGTGGCCACTGTGCTCCTCTAGAACGGTGACCTCTTGAGGACCATACATAAGCACCATATGCATACCTATTTATGTTTGCTTGATACTCATTGGACTCCAGCTTTATCATTTACCAGTTTTATGAACTTCAGTAATCTCTCTGAGCCCCAGTTCCTCTCCCATAAAATGTACAATATCCAGTCACTACATCAAGATGGGTATGGTGGCTTTTTTTTTTTTATGGCCCCAGCACTCCGAAGTCTGAGGTGCAAGGATCTCTTGAGTCTGGAAGTTTGAGACAAGTCTGTACTAACACATTATGATTAGGTCTCTTCACAGCCCCCTTTCCTGTCTGATTAGTATATTTAATCATATTATTAAATTACATTTGAAAACTCTCATAAAATTCATTGCCTTGCACTCAGCAGGCTCATTCTCATTGTCTTTTCCAAAGAGTAGTAATCTAATATTTTATTAAACAAATAAATATTGAATTGATGTGGAAGTCTCCTCTGTTTACTCTGATTACCATTAATGAATAAAGAAACTGCCTTGGGACAATGGCACTGTGTTTTGATTCTACTGCATGGACTGACTTTGTGGGAGCCTGGTTTGTTTGGATGCTCGCCTTTATAGACCTGGATAGAGCGGGGAGGACCTTGGACTTCCCACGGGGCAGGGAACCATGACCGCTCTTAGGACTAGAAAGGGAGGGGGAGGTAGGGAGGGGAAGGAAAAAGGGAGGCGGGGAGGAGGTGGAAATTTTTAATAAATAAATAAAAAATAAAATAAAATGAAAAAAAGAAACTGCCTTGGGCTGTTGATAGTGCAGAACTTAGGTAAGCAGGGAGGACTGGACTGAATGCTGGGAGAAAGAAGGGTGGAGTCAGGGAGATGCCATGGAGCCACTGGAGATAGACGTGCTGAAACTTTACTGGTAGGCCACGACGTCGTGGTGATATGCAGATTAATAGAAATGGGTTAAATTAATGTAAGAGTTAGCCAATAAGAAGCTAGAGCTAATGGACCAAGCAGTGATTTAATTAATACAGTTTCTGTGTGATTATTTTGGTTCTGGGCGACCAGGACAAACAAGCAGCATTCTCCTACATTGAATCAGACTATAACTTTGAAAACTTCTGCCTCCTAACAAAGTTTTGTTATGTCACAAATACAGGTACCACTCCATCAGCACCGTTAGGCAATTTCTACTGCTTTGCTGGATAAGTAATAGAATCTTGATTCAAAAGTCCCACAGTTGAGAGCTCCTTACACACACAGACAAATAACAGCAGAATCCAGTCACCTCTAGTTCGGGCTGCAGGCACCATCTCAACCATAGGTTCATAAGCTGAGGGTCACAACTCCTTCTGGTAAAATGACCCTTTCATAGGGACTGCATATTAAGACCATACTGCATATCAGATATTTACATTATAATTCATGACAATACGAAATTGCTTTTATGAAGTAGCAATGAGAAATAATTTTATGGTTGAAGGTCACCACAACCTGAGGAGCTGTATTAAAGTGTTAAGGCATTCAATCCACATTGTAACCGTGTGGAAGGTGCCAGGCATAATATCCTCAAGAGGGCGCCATGGCAACGCCTATCACCTGGATGACACACACACAAAGCGTTTGAAATGTCAGCTGGTTTCTGTGAGATGCACCTAGGCTCCGAGGGCCAGGCGCTTCAGAAAAATATCTCAAAATTGTAGCTGCTTTCCCCTGTGGGACACTCATAGAAAGTAAGCAAGTCTCTGAAGAGGCAGTTCAACAAAGGAACATTTTTCTTTCAATATTTTCTTATCAAATGCCCTGTTCAACTGTCTACCATATTAACACACAGGGAGGAAGCTGATGAACACTTTCCTGGATGAGAATGGGTCAACTCAACAGGCTCTTGGCATCTCCAGAAAGCAACAAAAATCGTTTGTAACCCCTTCCATTTTAGCTTCTCACATTCTTTAAAGTGCTTTACATAATAATTTCCTGCTATCTAAGGAAGTGGTCACTCAGTTATTATTTGACTCTGAGTTACAGAAAGGTTAACTAACTTACCCAGTGTGCTTCTGTCTCTCTCTATGTTTCTCTGTCTGTCTGTCAGTCTGCATACTTGTCTGCCCCCCCCCATGGAATCTAGAGCCTTGCTACTACTAGGCAAGTGCACTACCTCTGGACTGTACCCCTAGTACCCCCTTTTACTTACTATTTTAAAGAAGGTCTCATTAAGTTTCCCAGATTGACCTTGCAGTCATTTTACATAACCCAGGGAGAAGTTGAACCTACAGTCCCCCACCTCAGTCTCCCAAGTAGTTCAGATTATTTTTTTGCAAGTAAACTGTCAAGAGAGTCTACCTATCATCTATCTTTATCTATCTATCTATCTATCTATCTATCTATCTATCTATCTGTCTGTCTGTCTGTCTGTCTGTCTGTCTGTCTGTCTGTCTGTCTATCTATCTATCTATCTATCTATCTATCTATCTATCTATCTATCTATCTATCTATCTATCATCTTCCATCCATCTATACATCAATCTTGCTATCATCTGTTTATTTATTTTGTATGCACAGGCACGTACGTATTGCAGTATGTACATGGAGGTGTAAGGATCATTTGGGAGAGTTAATTCTCTCCTATTCTATGGGTCTCTGGGGATGGAATTCAGCTCTTCAGCCTTGCAGAAAGTGCTTTAACATGGTAAACCACCTCACTAGCCAAGAGACACTTTAATCTTACTCACCATGGATGTTACCACAGATGCATAAAAGTCATATAATTTTATTATAAGTTACTTTCTACCAGTTTGGCATAGTATAAAGAGTAGTGTCCTATGGCCTCAAAGAAAATGATGGTTGAAGATCAGAGCCTGAACCAGGAAGACTGTCCCCTTTCAAGACCAGAGCTTTCATTTTCTGACTCACAGCAGAGGGAGCAATGTGAGAGACACTTTGCTTTTGCCGAGTTCTTCTCCAGCCACACAGACGTGAAGATTGTGGAAATGTCGGTTGGAGGGTGGAGCTTAGAATGTGGGCGTCATGGGGACCTGCAGAGAATACACCTAAGGGACCATTCCCAGAACACCCCACACCTTGCTCTTGACTTGTTTGAGAGAAACCGAGTTTCATCGTATCAGATCTCCAATGGTATGAGAAGTTGAAATTTTTTTTTTCTTCTAAAATGTGATGTTTTTCCATTCAGAAAGGTTTCCAGATAAGCCCCCAAATTAAAAAATTCCCTGTGCTGCCTAAAAAAATCCCAAGGGCAGGATTTGGCTCCTGGGCTGTCAATCCATAATCACTGAATAATGTCTTAACTCCTAGGAACGACTTCTCCTTAACATTTTACCTGGGCAGTCTGTTGTCCATTAGACATCTCTGTAGATATTTCGGATCTTATAACCTCTGACGGACAAAAACAGAACATAGAGCTGTTCTGAAAACCACTCCCTGCTTTATCAACAGCTTCCCACCCACTCTGTCACTCTGGCCCCCCAACCCTCTAGCTATATCATCTGCACCAAGTCCAAAGCCACACCTCCCCAGCTTCCCTAGAAAACAGTCAGCCCTCATCCCCCAGCCCTGCGGCTGCTACTCCAGGCTGCAACTTTGCTGTATGTCTTGCAGATATGAGCTGCGGCTTTGTATTCTCCAAGCATTTTTTTAAAAGAATATTTCCTTATTCTGCCACCAGATGGGTTTTAAAACTGAATCTAATCATATAGCTTTCTGTCTTAAAGCCTTGTAATGACTTCTGATTAACTGTTGGAAGGAGTCCCAAGTTTTTCTGGATTTTCAGGACCTCCAGAATTTTGTTCCATTTAATAATTTACTGGGAACTGTTTAATGGGACTTGGCACAGTCACTCTAAGGTCTAAGACATGGCAATGAACAAAACAGGCCACAGTCTTGGCCATCAGCACTGTTAATTATTAAAAATATAATTAAAAACAAGGCTTATTGTGCATATATGCCTGTCAACTGGTTGTGTTTTTGATTTGGGGCTTCATGTTGCCCAGGCTGACCTGGAACTTACTGTGTGGTTGAGGATAGTCTTGGACACCTGATCTTCCCACCGCTGCAGCCTCAGTGCTGTGAGATTGACAGCAGCCATCACGCCAGCTTAAAATGATATTTTAGAATGTCTCTTTAATAGTACTGAAACATTGTATGTATTTGGGGTTTTAGTTAGGCTCTCTGACTGTAGTTTTGGAGGTCAGCGTGATGGCTCCTCAGGTGATGGCTTGCCACCAAGCCTGAGACCAGCAGTTCACATGGTGGAAGAAGAGAAACAGCTCCTGACCGGTGTCCTTTGATTGCACACACGTGCTGTGCGTTTGCTTGTGCACGCGTATGTGCACACACGCATAAATAAACAGAAGTACATTTTTCTTTTTAGGAGAAGGGATTTCAAGACAGGTTTCTCTGTGTAGCCCTGTTTGTTCTAGAACACACTTTATATACAGGTTGGTCCTGGACTCAGAGATCCGCCTGCTTCTGCCTTTTGAGTGCTGGGATTAAAGTGTGTGCCAACAGGCACAGCTCAAACTATGGTTTTCTCAAGTCAAGGACTGGGAGAACAGTTTGTTTAGAACTTTAAAATGGCTTCCAATTTACAAAAAAGTGTTGGAAACTAGTTGAATAAATGAAATAAGAATAGATGGGCAATATCTGGGTGGGGCATATATATAATGTTGATCTAATATAATATGGATAATATAGTCATAGAGCTATTGTTTGGATATCTTAGAATATGGCTGTATTAGAACATAAACACACACTGTGCCTTGCCTTGTGACTGACCATCAGTTTGTACTCAGTGTGAGCTGATTTACTGACTGGATGCTCAGTGTCAGAAGGGAGGGGCAGGTGCCAGGAGGATGAGGATGCCCAGGGTCATCTCATGCTGAGCGGGAGATAAAGGAAGAAAAGTACGAAGTCTGAAGAGGGTAAGAAAAATGGTGGTTAGCGCTCATTGAGATCAGAACGTGTGTGTGTGTGTGTGTGTGTGTGTGTGAGAGAGAGAGAGAGAGAGAGAGAGAGAGAGAGAGAGAGACTTGGCCCTTGATGGAGAGGCTGCTCAGCAGTGAAGAGCACTTGCTTTTGTAGAAGCAACATTCAGTGCCCAGAGTCCACAGCAGGTGGCTCACAATCATCACTAATTCCAGTTACAGGAGTTGTGACACTTCACTGATTTCAGAGGATACTGGCACAATTGCACACACACACACACACAAAGAAGTAAGATAAAGATTTCTTTTTTTTCCTTTTTTATGTTTTTGATTTTTGGAGGCAGGGTTTCTGTGTATACTTTGGCTGTCCTGGAACTTGCTCTGTAGAACAGGCTGACCTCAAACTCAGAAATCCACCTGCCTCTGCCTCCCAAGTGCTGGGATTAAAGATCACCATCACTACCCAGCTAAGATTTATTTTACTATTTATTTATGTGCATGTGTGTCTGTATGAGTGTATGCCACATGTGTGGGGATCTCTAATGTAGCATGGAAGAGGGCATCAGATCTGGAGTTACAGTGGTTGAGAGCTGCCTGATGTTGGTGCTCGGTACCAACTTAGGTCCTCTGAAAGACCAGCAAGTGCTCCTAACCATGGAGCCAACTCTTTAGTTTCAACCCTCAAACGAGATAAATCTCAATAAAAATATTTAGAATTTCAGAAGGCAGGAAAGAAGGTGAATAAATTTTGATATTCAGACTCACACTCAAAAGGTATGAAGGTACCTTCAGAAAGTATGCCCCTCTGTGTTCATGGGATAGCATTGATGAGGGCGGGAGGCAAAGGCTCCTAAGGGGTGAGAAGGAGAGAGACAGTGATGGAGTCTAGTCCAAAGTGGGGCTGACTCTGCTGGAAGATGAAAGAGATCCAAACAAGAGAAGGGAGGAGAAGGCATGAGGTTGGGCTTCTTGGGTAGAGAATTTCAAGCAATTCAAAGGATCGATTGCGTGTGTCTAGTGTAGTTGGAGGAGCAGCGGGCTGCCTCCTGCCACCCAGCTAGCTTAACCCCCGAAATAACCACACGGAAATTGTATTAATTAAACACTGCCTGGCCCATTAGTTCTAGCCTCTTATTGACTAACTCTCGCATCTTGATTCAACCCATTTCTAATAAGCTGTATCACCACTTGACTGTGTCTTACCGGGATGAGTCTAACCAGTGTCTGTCTAGGGCAGGAGAAGCATGGTGTCTGCCACACTTCGCTTCTTCTCAGCATTCTGTTCTGTCTACTCTGCCCACTTAAGGGGTGCCCTATCAAAAGGCCAAGGCAGTCTCTTTATTCAACCAATGAAAGCAGCAAATAGAAAGAAGACCCTCCTACACCAATCTAAGACAAGCGCTTTCAGTGATGTTGCCTGACCTGCAGTTCTTAGACACGAGTTCTTCTCTCTACTTAGCATTTTTGCCTAGTATAAATCTAGATAGCATAACAGAAGTATCATTGAGCTGTTTTGAATTATAGGACAATTCCCCATATGCTGCCCCTGGGGTGTCTGTTGTTCTGACTGCTTAGGGGACTAAACTGAGCATCAAGGACAAGAAGTTAATTTGTTCTTGGAGGACTCCAGGAGCACAAGCATTGGCAGCTTTTAAAATCAAAATTTACAGCTTTAATAAAGCCGATAAAAGTCTCACTAACGTCTCTGTGGTGAAATGTGATTTGATATTCGCTGGAGATAAAGGGATAGAGGTGAACATTTCCCCAGGGCTCCCACTGGAAATGAAACGGCACCGTTAGAAAAGAACCCGAGGGATCCTTGTGGATTAGGATCTGGGTGAACTTGCGCGAGAGGAGTAACGTGTCCACTGTTCAAGCCGGAAGGGGACAGATAGGAAGTAAAGCTGAAGTTAACCAGTGCTAGCTGGGTTCTTTTTTGGGGGGGGCGTGCAGTTGTACACCTGGAAAGCAGGAAGAGCCTGAAGGCTTAGAGGACTTCAGCTAGCTCAGCTCACCGACTCATCAGCTCTGCTGAGTCCCATGATGTCTTAAAGAAGGCTGCACGTCTGTTTAGCTAAAGCAGGGCTTAAAAATAATATGCAATTTTATCTCCTTTATCTTTCCCAGATCCAGGCAGAAGGGGATTTTCACATAGTGACAGATCACAGGCATCTAGCTGGCTCCAAATGGAGCATCTAGTTCTGATCCATCATTGTGACATTTTAGCTTTAGCCAACATGGATGCTCAGAAGGGGGGGGGGCATGAGCGGCGAGCATGGGCACCGATGGCGTTTTCCCCCACCAGCTAGCTGACTGTGAATCTTGCCTCCAGCACATTCAGAGTTCCTGTCCACGCTGTATTTTTCCTATTAAAGCAAACATTCGCACATCGTACATCTTTGCCATTTGGGAGCTATGTGGACACTGTCAAATTAGATGAATACAAGTTAGCGGCTCTTTCATTAAGATTGCTAGATCTTTCTTGGGAGATAAATCAGGGAAAGGAAACACCGAAGTTTAATTTGGATTTGGTTGACTATAAAAAAAAAAATCACACCTAATTTTCCTTTTTTGCATGTGAGTACATTTTGAGAGTGTAATGTGTTGGATTTTTTTCTTGAAATGAAGGATTGCCTTGCCTTTGACTCAATTTTGAGGCCAGGCCATGAGAAGCCACTGGAGTTTTCTATCTCCTGCTTTTTAAGATGGTCAAAGTGAAATGATTATAAAGTTTACTGTTTAGTTTAAAATGAAGGGATTTTTGAAATTCTGAAAAGTGGGGCTGGGAACATGTGTCACTCATGTTATGGTTGCTAAAAATAAAGTGTTTGTTATGCAAGCATGTAGACCCGAGCTTCACCCCCTAGAGCCTGGTTTTAAAAATACCTTCAGTTGGAGACATGGCTCAGGGGTTAAGAGCACTGGCTGCTCTTCCAGAGGACCCAGGTTCAGTTTCCAGCACTCACATGGCAGCTCATGACTGCTGTATAACTCCTGCTCCTGGGGATGCACTGGCCTCTTGCCAATGGACTGCATGCATATGATGCATAGATGTACATCTCCATTAAAAAACCAAAATGAAAAAATGTTGGGCATGGTGGCACTTGTAATACTTTTAATCCCAGCTCTGAGAAGGTGGAGACAGGTGGATTTCTCAGGCTCTCTGGCGAGCGCATCTATTCCAGTTTGCAAGCTCTTAGTTCAGTGAGAGACCTTTTCTCAAAACATTAAGTGGAAAGTAACTGAGAAAGACACTAGGCATGTGTACACATTCACAAGCACACACAGCTGAACACGGACACGAATGCCTTGAAGGAAGGACCTTGTGTGAGGAATGGTGAGAGCTGCAGGCACCATGCTGGGGTGATCAAGAAATAGATCCTGGATGCTGGATGCTAGGAAATGTGACACCATGGCCTCGCCTGATCCTGGCTGGATCTGGACACACCACAGCCTGGAAGTGCAAAGGCAAAGCCACGGCCCCAGGCCAGGCTGAGCTCAGCGAGAAGAAGCGAGTTAGTAAATGATGGAACAATGGGAAAGAAGGGAGAAAGAAGCGAGCAAATGGGCAGTGGATAAATGGGTTTGTGTGCTCTGAAGTGCGGCAGCACAGGTTTGTGAAGGGAGTTGGTGGCTGTGCTTGCTTCTTGGAAAGAGGCGAATCCCACTGCCCATCAATAGAGCCAGTAACAAACACAAGTGCTAATGGGCCTATGCCTTCTTCTTTTGAGAAAGCTGACCACGTTATGAGTCGCTGTGTCTCCCAGAGCCGCATCGTAGCCCAAGAAGAAGAGTGTACCTGCAGAGCGGAGACCCCACAACTGACTGGACATGTCCTGCTGTGTTTGCTTCTCATCAGTGACCGCTCTGCTAATCTCTCAAGTGGTGGCGGTTCAACCACTTGTTTTACTGTGCTGCATCTAACTTTGGCCAGAGATTTACTTCCTTTGGAAGCATTAGGTTGGAGAAACACTTAAAGACACTCAGACGCTCCACCACTGCCCCTCAGAGTAGACAGGAATATGACACCCAGAGACCGCACCCAACACATGGTCCACCAACAGCAGGAGCCACTGTGATTGTGCAAGCATGGGGTGGAGCGATGAGGGAGCGACGAGGGAGAGAGAAGCAGAGCAGCTTGAACACTATGAAGAAACGCGGATCTGGAGACTCAAGGGTGGAGGAGAATGGCCTGATAAGAGTAGCCCGTGAAGCCTGCCTGAGGCTGTGCTAAAGTCCTGGCCTGCACTGCTGCTGAGAGCCATGTCTGTGGCCATGCAGCTGCAGGGTTCTGTGTCGATGTCCATGGCCTATGCTACCACCAAAGGCCGTGTGGTTGTCCCTGGTCTGGACTGTTGCTTGGTACCACACTGATATCCAAGGGCTGTAGTTTGCCCCACCCTTTATTGGATGCAGCACACAGGAGAGCAGGCCCTGCATATCACTTGGGCAGCACAGTAGGCCTGGCCCAGATGGCAGGGGTGTGGTAAGCTGGTCCTAAGGGCATGAAAGCTGAAGAGCTGGTCCTGCCCCTCATTTGCCAAGTAGGGGTCCAAGCAGAAGAGCTGGCTCCACCCCTTGCTGCCTGAGGCTTTGGGTGAGGTCTCCAGGGCAGTGCCAGAGAGCTCACCCTGGTGGTGGTGAGGCTGTGGGTGAGCTGGTAGGCTGACCAACTCAGCTACCACCCAGATCGAGATCCAGAACTATGAGTTGGCCCACACCAATGTCTGCCCCATCTATGAATTGCTGAAACATGTGGATGGGACCAGTCCTGTGGATCCAAAGCTGCAGGGCCTCCATGACACAGGGCAGCAACAGCATATCCAGGAGGAGTCCCACTGAGGATCCTGTATTGACAGCGTAGCCCAAGCCAGAAGCCCGGAATCAGAACAATAATTCACTGCAATGACATTTGCAGCAAAAATGAGTGAACTAAAGGATATAGTGTGAGGCTCACTGTGACACACACAGCTTCTACAAAAAGACTTTTCTTAAAAGTTTGTTTTATTTGTGGAGTGTTGCAAGAGCAGAAGGTAGATAGGAAGGAATGGGGAGATGAGTGGGGCCGGGGTGCAGGATGTGAAATTCACAAAGAACCAATAAAAGATTAAAGAAAAATAAATTGCTAAGAAAAATGCATTGTGTTGTGCTGTTTGATGGCTCTAGGAATAGTTATAAAATATGATGGATGTATCATTAAAATTTTGTTACACTTATTTATTGTGTGTGTGTTTATGTTGGTGCGTGCCCTATGGTGTGCATACAGGACGTACATCACAGGGCAACTTGTGGGGGCTGGTTCTCTCCTTCCACCTGTGGGTCTCAGGAATCAAGTTAGGTCATTAGACTGGGCAGCAAGTGCCTTTACCTGCTGAGCCATCTTCCCCGCCCTGATTTGCCATTTTGCTGAAATAATATAACTAAGTAAAGTCTGTGAAAGAATGTGCCATAGATAAGGCCAGTTACTGTGGGGACTTTCACTTTTTGCTTTTAGACATGAGAAGTTCCTAAAAAGAGTCATGCTGTTTGAAGAGCAACTTAATTTGAACCAATCTGAGTTAATTGAGAAGGATGCTCGGGTGAGCAGGGAGTCTTCATTGGCTCTAGAGGAGTCCTATGGAGGGAGCCAGAGTGTAACAGACAGGCCGCACGCCCCCACTGTGAATCTCTTTTACTTTCCTTACTGTAGATCACTAATCTTTACTTCCTGGTTCAAAGGATAGATTTAAATATGCTAATGGAGTACAAGAATAACGATCAGTGGTTGGGTTGGAGATGCCCATTACAGATGCAGGAAGCCAAGGGAGAATTCTGGAAGTCAGTAAGTACATATAATCCCCAGTGTCTTAGTTAGGTTTTTTCATTGCTTTGAAGAGACACCATGATCATGGCAACTCTTATACAGAAAACATTTAATTGGGATGTCTTGCTTAAAGTTTCACAGGTTCAGTTTGTTATCATTATGATTGGGAACACATGGTATGCTGGAGAAATAGTTGAGAGTCCTCCATCTTGCAGGCAACAGGAAGTTGACTAACTCATTGGGTGGTATTCTAAACATAGGAAACCTCAAGTCCACCCCTACAGTGACACACTTCCTCCAACAAGGTCATACTCACTCCAACAAAGCCACACCTCCTAATAGTGCCAGTCCCTATGAGGTTACGGGGGCCAGTTACATTCAAACTCCCACATCTAGTAAGTCAGTAACTCCCCAGTGAAAGACCACACAGCCAAGAATATTTACGCAGCACAAACTGGCTGTGAAAACTTAAAAAATCACACACAATTAGATGAATGGAGAAGGTGGGGTGAATACAGGAGGAATTGGGGGAGGGGAATGAATATGATCAAAAACCACACTATGAAGCTCTCAAAGAACTTTTATAAAAACTGCAAAAACCAATAGGCCAATCAGAATGATAAAGGTTGGTTTAGATACAATAGGAGCTTCAGACAACAGCCGCAGAAGTTAAGAGATGGCTGCGGACATCTTGGCACCAATGTGTATATTGACTTGTTTTCATTATTTAATGTTTTCTTCCCTTGGAGAAGTTTGAGAGGGGCATTTTTTTTTTTCCCTAGAAAAAATATAGGGCTTTTCCAGTGGTTCGAGAAAGCTGAGTAACTGATCTTTTGGGAGAATTGTTGTTCATGGTTCTGAGATCCATAAAAAGGCATGTAGGGCTTGAATAACAAAATAAAGAAAGACAGGACAGAACCATGTGTGGCAAACATTTCTCTCTTTCTATCCAGCTCTTTTATTTAGCTATTGTTTTGTTTGGGAGAGTTGAATTTTATTCTGGGAAGAAGAAAAAAAGGCAGAAGACAATTTCGTTTCTGGAAATGACGACGGAAAAAGCGATCCTTTACTAGTTCAGAGGTTGTGGGGGCTGGTATGGTGGCTCAGAGACTAAACACATTTGCTACCAAAACTTCTGCTGGGTTTGATCTCTGGGATTCATATGGTGGAGGGAAAGAAACTTTCACTTCTATATATACACTGTGACATGCATCCTCTCTCTCTCTCTCTCTCTCTCTCTCTCTGTCTCTCTCTCTTTCTCTCTGTCTGTCTGTCTCTCTCACACACACACCACACACACGCTAAATAAGTGGCTTTTTTCAGTTTTAAAAAGAAAGCTGCTGAACAGAAGCGCCATCTATTGGCCACATTATTATTTAATTCTAGCTGATTGCTTCATCCAAAAGACATGCGCGAGTGCTGTATGAGGCTCGACAGTGCCTAGCATCGTCAAGAGCACTCAGAATTGCTCTAGATGTTCCAACCAGATTAATTCATGTAATTAACACGTGCACTCAGAGACACGAACACTGTCGGGGAGGAAACTGAGAACCAGAGATATCTAACACCTGGCCCTTTGTCGCATGGTCAGTTAGTAGTAGACTATGGTTCTCAGTGTGCAATCGCTTTGGCCTTTTCAACTTTTCCATCTCCTACAAAGTAGCACTTGTGAGTGTCCACATTCAGTAGCAATTTGGGACAGCCAGAGAATAGTTTTCCTTAGGTGGAAAGGGGAAGATGCCATGGTTGGATTTCCAGGTATTTAAACTGTCTCTCAAATGAGATGGGGTGGGCATGGTGATCCACACCTCTAATCCTCATATTCAGGGATTGAAGCAGGAGGATTCCTGTAAGTTCCAGGCCAGACTGGGTTAGGAAACAAGATCTGTGTTAAAAACTCTGTGTGTAAACACAAGGAGTGGACCGATTGAGGACTTTGGGTATACTAGAATACAAGGATTTTGATAAAGAAAAATGCACATGGTGATATTTAACCTGTGGTGATTGAACATCCTCCATGAAGGATGGCTTAGAGGTAGAAGCTCGGGTGGCAGGACCAAGGTGACAGACCAATTAGGACTGGCCTTGTAGTTGGCCAGGGATCAAATGACGTAGGGTTGTTGCTTTGATAGAAGTGGCAACCTTGATGACTCCATCTTCCTCATTTTTTTTTCCCTTTGTTTCAAGCATACATCCTGTTCTTCTGCTGCCTTTCCTTGGGGGCTCTTCAGAACAGCAAGACAGTCACGCTTTCCCTTTGATATTAGAATGCTAATCAGTTACGTTCCACTGTTTAGGACTTGAAAGGTTGCCAGCTGGGAGGCCCTAAAGCGCTCCTCTGCCTTTGCCCTTGTTTCAGCAGGTCTTGTACAGTAGCTTCAGTGACTTATGTGATGTTTGACACGCTCCTGATATTTAAGCACAAGCAAAGCCTTTGGAAAGACATGTCTAATGTTGATTAGTCTCTGGAAAATGACAAACATTGCTCCGAAGGAATGACATCACAGGCAAGATACATCTTAAGCTTTTTATTTTCATCATTTTTTTTTTTATTCAGAAGATTACCCCTTGAGGAAAGTTTTGATGCTCTTTTATCCTTTGCTGCATACTTGGATTTGTATCGGTTGACTTTTTGTTAGTGAATCTAGTTACGATCAACTGTAATATGTAGCTATTTTCTTTTCATGTACCTCTGTACCTATGTACTTTAAAAATGAGTCATTCTGAAAGCATGATACTAAATGAAAGGAACAAAACACAAAAGCACAAAGGGTGTATGACTTTATTACAAAGGGTTGAATTCACAGTGACCATGAGGAGGAACTGGAACCTATTGTTTCATAGGTACTGTAGATAGAAATGATGTAAAAGGCCTACTTTGGCCTTGAACTTGCTATGAAGCTTGAGGATGACCTTGAGTCTTTGATCCTCCTGCCTCCATCTCCCAAGTTCTGGGATTGTAGGTATCCACATATCACCAAGCCTGGTGAAATATGTCTTTTATCAAAATTTATTTTTCAATCCTACAGAAGGTTATGGTCACTCAGATATTCTTTCTGCAAGATTTAGAAGAGATGGAAAAATCTGAATTATGGTTGAAGATTACTTTTACATTACTGAATGGGGTTTTAGATAAAGTGATAGATATGGATTAGTGGAATGAGCGAAAATGTTGGATTTTCCTTCACTGGTATACTGCTTTTGATCATCGATGCCTGCCTCAGTCACCACTTCATAATCAAAGAGCTGCATGTGACTTTGCTCTCCATTGAATTTTGTCCATCTACTGTGATTTGCTGGACTTCTGGTCTTATAAACCGATGCCGTAGAAGTGTCATACAGCAGCATCTCATTGGCAATTTTCTTTTCGGGTCAAGTGGCCAGTGCAGAAATGACAAAAGACAGAATGAAATCATTTTATACTCTAAGAAGCCAGGTATCAGCCCCATGTTGGTTGTGATAAAGAATTGTTACATTAATCATTAACTTAATGTAAAACTTTATGCCAGGTTTATAGCATACTCATGACAAAAATATTAATAGGCTTCTTTTCTATGTTAGAGTAATTATGTAATTTGACTTTTGGAATTCTGGGAAGTTTTCACAGGTTTGATGCTGTGGAAGCTTCAAGAAAGTGCCACCTCACAAGTGACTGATGGCGCTTCATTCTTTGCTGTCAATTATCAGCCTTTGAAGGTGCTGGGGCATTCCTGTCACTACGGGCAAGGCGGAAGGGATTTGTAGGGATATTCAATGTGCCACAGGCTATATTGTTACCAGGGACGGACCTGTTTTTGGCAGCCCCACTGATGAAATGTCAGAAGGAAAATTGCTGAAAGAAATTAAGGTGCCCAGTTGGTTGAATTGCATCACAGAAGTATCAGGATCATTTAAGGCCAATGAAGAAGGTGCACAGAGTCCTGAGCACAGGTAGAGGAGTGGCCGCCTCCTTCACTATCTCCCAAAGTTGGCTTCCCCAAACTGAGCACATGGCTCACTTAAGAAGTAAAAAGCCAGGTGTGCTTGTTCATGTGTGCATCAGTATCCAAGAAGGCCGAGTTTCCTCACCAAAGACAAACCATGAGAATTTCCCTTCACTAAAAGGCCTCTTTTCAGTGGGATATGGAGTCATTGCTTTTAACTGAATCCTGCAGCAAAGGTGTTTTGTAAGCGGTAGAGTAATTCCCAACAGCCAAGGATAATGTTTTATGTATTATGACACACTCTCAGTACTCTATTATGCATGTGAATGCTCTTATTTTCATTATTTAAGGCAACTTATGGCAGTGGAATTTATATCTTGTTTGCATTTTGGTTGTAACACAGATTTCTATTGCCATTTCTATTGCTATACAATGACGCGAGAGAAGAGACATTGGATATCAGTAGAAGTGTGTGTAAAGTAAAATATTCTCTTTGATTTTTGTCCTTAAATACAATCCTAGGAAGTTGAAACTATTTTCATATTGTAGTATTTAGTGATCTGGATGGAGCCTGTCCATGTGATGTGGTTCATTTAAATTTTCGTACTTCTGGTGGCCTAACAGTCCATAGCTGCCTTTTCAATCCATCTTAGAGATTTACCTGTGTAGAATACTGAAGGATTTGGAGGGATCAAATGGACCGTTTTCATAGTAAACTGATTTGTCAGTTTTATACTTTCTTTCTGATAGCGCGAGTACATTCGTAGCTGTCAGCACAGAACTTATGATATAAGTTATTTGAGACTTCTATGAGCTACATAAAGTTGTAATTCTCCCTCTTAAGAGAGTAGTTTAATGCAAAACGCATTACATGGGGCTAAAGCTATTAAGAAAAGTGATATATTTCGTACAGTGATTCACTAACCTATTGGTTGATTATATTTATCTCTTTGCTCAAGTTCTGTTTTTTGAAGAAAGACTGAACAAGTCTTTCATTCTTGGGGTTACAACCCACTGAATATTTGGAGCTGTTAGCTGTATCTTCAGGTTAATATACACCTAGTCCTTTGATTCTGTGTTTTTCTAGTAATGTTTAAAACTTTCACTGTTTCATCTAAAAAGAGAAGCATCTTTGTTTTATTCATATTTAGAGTGACTGCCTTTATAAGTGTTGGTGAGAGGAGCTCATACCTTGTTCATACACTTACTTGAGGAATTATCATCAGCTGTCCAGCTTTTGCTCTTCACTGAGGCTTGGGTTTTCCATATGCAAAATTAGAATGGAATACCTACTACCTACCCTACAGGTAAATTTACAAAGTATAAATTAAAATTTAGTATGTCAAACGTCAAAGCACTTAGCACAGTGTCTGACACATAGGACCTGGAAAATTCTAGTTATCTCTCCAGACATGAAAGGTGTTTCCAGGACTACTTCACATATTAACAGCAGAACAGGTCAGATACCAGAATAAAATATATATCACGTTTATTGGATGGGTACAGATCTTTACCACGAACATCTACCCAAGGGTACTTGTTCTAGCATTCTGATTCCACTGAACTCCCGAGAAGGGTCTTTGGTTACTTCATTGGCAGGAATGAAATAGGCAAGCGAAATTTTCATAGGACCATCCATGGGCCTTCTTCAAGGTGACCTAGGACACATGCATGCCAATCAGCCCTAACCTACAGCCTGGAAACCCTTGTCCAAAGCAGGCCAGAACCATCAATCGGCATACAGTGCAGTACCTCCTAAGTGAAGGTGCTTTCTGCTAGAGAACCGTTCTAGAGCCCAGAAACTTGAATTAAAAAAATGTTATGCTTCCAATATGCAGCTTTTTTTTTTCTTGAGAGTTCATTTCTTCCCAGGAAATTTTGTCTGCTTATGTCTTTCTCTGATTGCAGAACTAAGGAAACTAATGCAGGGAGAAACTCCCATCTGATGCTCTGGAGAGGGGGATGCAGAGTTCATGCTCTTTCCAAAGCATCATATGTAACATGAAGACCGACTTGTTGGGGTATCTGTCCCGCCCGGTACCCCACAGCCGACAAATCCCAAAAAGAAATCACACACAGGACTCCATAAGGTTATAAACTGATTGGCCCATTAGGTCAGGCTTCTTGTTAGTCCTTATAACTTATGTTACCCCATTATCCTTATCTACATTAGCCACATGGCTCCGTACCTTTCTCAGCTGGGCAAGTTACATGCTGCCTCTTTGGTGGTCTGTGCAGGAGTGGCTGAGGGACCTTCCTCCTCTGTAACCTTATTCTATTCTCATTGCCCCGCCTCTACTTCCTGTCTGGTTGACCCGCCTATACTTCCTGCCTGACCAATCAGCGTTTTATTAAAATACATGATTGACAGAATGAATACAGATAATTCTCCGCACCAATCATAGGGATCACATAGGAATCTGAAAATGGTGACCCATCCTGGTGATCTCAGCACCTAGGAGACAGAGGTAAGAAGATCACGGATTTGAGGCCAGTCTAGGATATATAGCAAGACCCAGTCTCAGAAAAAAAGATTAAACAAACAAACAAACAAGAACTCACATAGGAGTTGGTAGCGCACATCAGGGCTTCTTAGGGCCCAACAATAGTACTGTGTTTTTGTTTTTTTCATTCTGTTCAGTTAAGATAATCCTTTTCATCACCTAGTACTTAGCTGAATTGTGTGTCTCCTCAAGTGCTACATACTTCTTCTTCTTTTTTTTTTTTTTAAAAAAAAGATCTCCCAGTGTCTAGAACTCACAAAGTAGGCTAAGCAAGGCAATAGGGTCAGACAGCCCCAGTGATGTACCTGTCTCTACTTCCTCAGCATTGGGGATAACATACACATAATATGTGTGTTCTATTTTTAATAAAATATAATAAGATTAAAAAAAACAGGCACATTGGAATTGGGCAAAACCAACAAGCAGAAAGAGGACAGCCTAAGAAAAAGCTCAAGAGTCAGAGATGTACTTGTTTGAGCACAGTCAGGAATCCCATAAAACACTAGACTGGAAGCTATAACATACATACAGAGGACCTGTCAGACCTGTGCAGGCTCTGTGCATGCTTCCTGAGTCTCTGTGAGTTGATCTTGTTGGTTTAGAGGGGCTGTGTGTGTGTGTGTGTGTGTGTGTGTGTGTGTTTGGTGTGTGTATGTGTGTGTATGTAATTGTCTGTGTTCTGTCAATCATGTTTTAAATAAATGCTGATTGGCCAGGCAGGAAGTATAGGCAGGTCAACCAGATAGGAAGTAGAGGCAAGGCGATGAGGACAGGAGAATTCTGGAAAGGAGGAAGTCCATTGCTCACAGTCTAGCCCAGATCACTAAAGAAGCAACATGTGACCTGTCTGGCTGTGAAAGGTACCAAGCCATGTGGCTACTAACATAGATAAGAGTAATGGGTTAATATAAGCTACAAGAGCTAATAAGAAGACTGAGCTAATGGGCCAATCAGTTTATAGTCTTATGGAGTCCTCTGTGTGATTTTCTTTGGGGCTTGCCGACTGTGGGGTATCGGGCAGGACAGAAACCCCAACAAGCAGGCCCCTTCATGTTGCAAGTCAGGAATCCCATAAAACACTAGACTGGAAGCCATAACATATATACAGAGGACCTGTCAGACCCGTGCAGGCTCTGTGTATGCTGCCTGATTCTCTGTGAGTTGATCTTGTTGATTTAGAAGGCAGTGTGTGTGTGTGTGTGTGTGTGTGTGTGTGTGTGTGTGTGTGTATGTATTCTCTATATCTTCTGGCTCTTAACACTGTCTGCCTGCTCTTCCACAGGGCTCCCTGACATCCCTTTTAAGGTTGTGTGTTACAGAGTCTATTACTCTCTGCATATTGTCTGGCTTCAGGTCTCTGTATTTGTTTCCATGTTTTGTGGGAGGAAGCATCTGCTAATGGTTGAACTAAGCACTGATCCATTAGTATAGCAGAGTGTCATTAGGATCCATTTCATTGCTACATCTTTTAAGTAGAACAGTGGTATTTGGCTTTACCCTAGATCCCTGGGCTATCTAGTCTTAGGTTCTTGACTACCTAAGCAGTGCTGGGTTCCATCTTGTGGAGTGAGCTTTAAGTCAAATCAGTTCTTAGTTGGTTACACCCACAAGCTTTGAGCCATTCCATTGTAGATCAAAGGGTTTGTAGTTGGCTTGGTGTGATAGTTTGAATGCAATTCAATGTAGGACTCTCAGTTACTCCACACCATGTCCTCCTGCCTGCTGTGATGCTCACTGATACGAGTTGAACTTCTGAAACTGTAAGTGAGCCACCCCAATTAAATGTTTTATTTTATAAGAGCTGCTGTGGTCATGGTGTCTCTTCACAACAGGAGAAACCCTAACTAAGATCAATTGGTACTGGGTAGTAGTATGCTCATTCAAGAGGTTTCAGATGAGAAGAATGTTAGCATGATACCTAGAGATCATTCTTCTGATATTTTGCTAAAGAAAATGACTGACTTTTGCCCTTGTCTGAGGAGTGTATGAGGCTAAAATGAAGAATTTTGGATTAATTCCATTGACTCAGGAAATCTCAAAACTGCCCAGTATAGACTGTGTCATGAGGTTTTTAGTGGTAACTCTAATGAAGATTCATAATGAAAAGTGGCAAGCTGAACACGGCAAATTATAAAATACACAATTTGAGGAGAAAAGGAGCACCAGGAAGTGGAAACACACACCTTTAATTCCAGCACTTGGAAGGCAGAGGCTGATGGATCTCTGAGTTTGAGGCCAGTCTGGTCTGTAGAACATGTTCAAGGACAGTCACGGTTAGACAGTGAAGAAAATTATGGAAAACAGAAAGCTGGTAAAGATATAATTGAAAGATCTCTGAGTTTGAGGTCAGTCTGGTTTATAGAGTGTCAAAGACCAGTTTTGACAAAAATACCACTTGCCTGGGTAGGGTCATAGGGATCAGAAAAGTTAGTAAAGAATACAAAGACATGCATAAAATAATACAACAGAAACACAGGATAGTATTGGGAAGGAATTCCAGTGAATACTAAAAGGACCTACATTTAATTTTCAATACACTTTTATACTCCAATACAAAAGATTAAGAAGACAAAAGACTTATTAAAATGATACAAGGACAACTTAAACAGTTAATTGCTTCAACACTTTGAGACATCAAGTCATTAGTATTCTTTATTTAGACAGTGCAGCCACCCTAGACCAAGTATCCTGAAGGCAACCATTCCCCAGGTTAAACCTCCTAACACAAAAGAAGAAACTGAAGTATGCCTGCATATCCGAACCATTTGTCAAGATGGAGTGAATATACCTGCATGGGCCATATTAATGTCAAAAGAACCAAGTAACCACACCCTGGGTCAGGATGTGTAACCCTGGTTGTTGTCAACAATTTTGAGCAACCTCAAACTCTCTGACCTTTAGACAAGGTGGAAACAGGCTTATAATTTTTGGGTTTCCATAAGAGAGCAAGTTTCAGGACAGCCCAACTCAGGCAATGAAGGACAGAAAGCTGATGAAGATATAAGTAAACAAGGGGGTCTTGTTTCAGCCTCAGCAACAAGCAGAACTTGGCAGCTTTGGCCATGTGATTGTGGCTTTAGAGTTAAAGAATAAATAAAAACATCACGTTAATAAAAATACTGTAAATCTGCTGGGCAGTGGTGGAGCATGCCTTTAATTCCAGCACCTGGGAGGCAGAGGCAGGTGAATCTCTGTAAGTTTCAGGCCAGTCTTGTAATGATAAAAGTAAAATGCTGTAGATCCCAGGAGGTGCAGTGGCAGAAACACTGCAGGTTCCCAAGCCATGGCAGTGGGCAGTGGCTCCAGAGAGCATCCCAGGCAGGGATAGCACAGTTCCCCAAGTAGCTGCAGTAGACTATGAATCCCAGACAGGGAGCTACGTGGTGGGTGAGAGACCTCGATGGGGTAGCCAATCCCACAAGGAGAGACAGACAGATGGGCATGCCACGAGACCATACTGCAGGTCTCTGAAGGCTGCTGGTTCTCAGCAGGGAGCCACACGGTGGCAAGAGACAGAGACAAGGATAGGCACACCATTCAGAGTGAGATTGGATATTTATTTAGTGGGTTATGGAGGGGAAGGGAGTAGGGGTAAGGAGAGGAAAGAGAGAGAGAAAGAGAGAGAGAGAGAGAGAGAGAGAGAGAGAGAGAGAGAGAGAGAGAGAAACAGAGAGGGGGAAGGGGAGAAGTGGGAAGATGGGAGAAATGGAAGCTGCCTCTGAGAGAGTGGGGGGAAGAGGCATGGAAAAGGGAAGGGACTCAGGCTAGAAGCTGAAGATCAGCTTGCCTCAGCAGATGGGTGAGGGAGTGGGCATGGATTGTGTCTTAAAGGGACAGAATAGATCATTACAAGCCTGGCCTATAAAGTGAGTTCCAGGACAACCAGGGATATATAAAGAAACCATATATCAAAAAAACAAAAAACCCCAAAAGCCCCCCAAAAGAAAGAGAAGATGATGGAGGAAGAGGAGGAAGAGGAGAAAGAGGAGGATGAGGATGAGAGGAAGAAGGAGAAGAAGAAGAAGAAGAAGAAGAAGAAGAAGAAGAAGAAGAAGAAGAAGAAGAGGAGGAGGAGGAGGAGGAGGAGGAGGAGGAGGAGGAGGAGGAGGAGGAGGAGGAGGAGGAGGAGGAGGGAGAAGAGGAGGAGGAAAAAAGGAGAAAAGGGTTATGAAATTTGCTCCCCACTCCATGTAAAGCTGCTGAGGCTAGGCATATGTCAGGGGTGTCCCTGAATGGAAGCCTAGAGAAACCATTGTGTGAAGCTTTGAAATTGAAGCCTGGATTGCCTTACAGACTGCAAGATGTTGGAGATGCCAGAGCCATGGGATGCTTATCAGGGAAAACTGTTTACAGAGAGTGGAACCAGTCCAGGAGAAAGAAGTGTGTTGCAGTCAACAAAGGAGAAAGAAGTCGGAGATCTGAAGAGTGTTTTGATATCATATATGGAGAGTTTGGAGTTTGCCCAGCTGGTTTTCTGTCTCGCTTTGGTCCAGTATTTAATTACTATGCTCCCTTTCCTGTGTTTGGAAAGGTAATGCATATACTGTGCCATTATATGTTAGAAGTATGTGTTTTCTGATTTTTGATATTGTACAGAATTATAGTTAAGAGATTGCATGAATCTCAGAAGAGACTTTGAATATGGACTTTTAAACATTGTTGAGACTGTTATTTATGTTATTTTTGGTAGTGTGAAGAATATCTTCCTGCACCAAAGGCACTAACAGATGTAGGTGTGAAGGCTCTGTGTAGGTACCAGCTTGACTTCTCCATGCTCAATGAGTTGTGTAGGTGTCTTCAACAATGAAGCTTTGCTCTCAGTTTGTGGACAGCAACTTATAGACTTGGCAGTAGCATGGGTTAGTTGGAGAATCCTATGGAACCCCTTTGGTCAATAACCTTAATTAGAGGTAGCCCAATCCTGGTACTGGCAGCTTCATTTGATGTCAAGAGATGATCTGTTGGGACTACGTCTCTCCACATTATTTGATGATTTTATTTAGTTCACCTTCATATATGTATAAATTTTAGGAAGCTTCTACTATATAAGGTTTCCATACTACATCTCAAACGACCCTTAATTTTAGCTGTCTCTCCCTTTATATGCTCCTTCATTCCATGGTGCACATATTTAATCCCAGGAAAATTAAATCGGTAATGTGTACTTGGGAGGAAGAGACAGGTGGGTTTGTGTGCGTTTGAGGCCAACCCGGTCCACACAGAGAGATCTAAGACAGCTAGGTCTACAGAGAAACCCTATCTCAGAAAAAATATTAAGGCCTGTACTAACTTTAATTCATCAGAAAACTTTTCTTAATTATTCTTGTGTTTTTTGCAATGTTATTATGAGCAATATATTAAGGAAAATTTTATTTTAAATCATAGATCTATCAGTTCTGTTATTATTGGTGATGAAAATAAAATACTATTAGATTCCAATATTGTAAAAGATCACTAATGTGACTGAGCATCTGCTAAATTGAACTGTTTCACTCTAGGGAATCAATGTGAGTGCAAAAGTTTTGTAAGATAAATTTAGCTTGATGTCTTAGTCAGTTTGATGTTGCTATAACATAATTCTCAAGTTTGAAAATTTGTAAAGAAAATAAATTCACTTTTCACAGTTGTAGAGATTAGGAAGTCTATGCTGGAGGGACCAGCTCTGATGCTGGCCTTCTAGCTGCATCATACCATGCTATGGAACAATCTTTGTGCACTGCAAATATGTATTTCTCTAGTTGGTTAATAAAGAGCTGACTGGCCTATGGCTGGGCAGAAAGAAATTGGGTGGGAGAGCCAGACTAGGAGGACAGGGGGAGGAAGAATGTCAGAGTCTAAGGAGTCCCTAGCCAGATGCAGAGGAAGCAGAATGTGTAGAAAATGTTGTAGCAGGCCATGAACCTCGTGTTAGAACTTAAATAAGAAATGTGGGTTAATTTAAGTTGTAAGAGCTATTTAGTAACAAGACTAAGTAAGCTATTGGTTGAACCTTTATAATTAACATGAAGTCTCTGTGTGGTTATTTGGGAGATAGCCATTAGTTCTGCTGAAAAATTTTGCCTACAAATGGCACCTAATGTTGGACTATGTAGATCGATCTACATAAAACCCAAGAAAGCTTAAAGAAAGGTTCAGGACACACACAAAGGAGCTAAAGGTGGCTTCCTAGTCTCATATCTCTCATGCTGGCTTCCATAAAGAGACATGTCCCCCAGCAGCTACCTGTGGGATGGAACCAGCCACCGACTGTCATGAACTAGCACCATTCATTAAGCTGAGCAGTGCTGGTGACTAGCATAACAATTTAAGAATTGTCTCATGACATCGAAAAATAGTGCACAGCTCAGTAAAGGCAGATTCAGATGGAAAAATCCCTCTAAATAGGTTACAATGTGTTTAAAAACATGTACAAACTTGGGAGAGAAAAGAGAAAGGACCTATACAGTCATAGATCAAAAATCATTTAAAAATAACAAAGTTCTTAAAAAGAAATAAACTAATAAAAATAATAAGACATATAAAGCTGGGAAGTACACAGAGTCAGGATTATGTATGCTATTGTGCTGTCTTTGAATCTTTTGACTGTTGATGAATGAGCAATAGCTGCTAAGAGACATTGGATTATGAAAGCTGCTAGATTAAACCAATCTATACATTTAAAAAATATCTTGGCTTCAAAATGGAGCCAAAAGATGTGGTGCTTTGGGGAAGAGTTTATAATTTGTTTCTACAGGAAATGAGAGGTTATGGCTTCATTCTAGATTGATATGGATCAAGTTTAATCAGGAAAGGTCTCCTGGAAGTCCTGGCTAAAGATATAAAGAAATAAACCTAGAAAAATTAGAAAGCAGTTAACGTATATTTTACCTGCTCAAAATAACAACAGCAACAAAAATGTCTTTGGCTACAACACAGTCTATACTTGTAATAATACAGATATGTATGTTACCTTTAAAAGTTTATGTATTTTCAGAACAAGGGGACTGAACACCAATAAAAATGGAAGGTCCAGATGATCCAACATCTCAGATCATCCAGGCTCTAGTTTCCTCAGAGTTCTGTATCTAGAACATCTTCAAGGCTACCAGCTGATATAGTTCAGTCACATAGACTACTCCAGCCAGTACTTAACAATTTATCTTGATTTTCTCAATGGTCCCCCAGTGATGCCAGTGCCCTTGGATAGCAGAAAGCAGTCTAGAAAAAATGTTTACATTTTCAAAAGATGGGTTATGGATGTTTGTTATCATTTAAGGGGGTGTTGGTTACAAATTGTTATTAGTCTTAGGAAAAAAAGCTAAACAAAAGAGTTAAATTCAAAAATCTCTCTCAAAAAGGGGGAAAAGGAGGATACGATATAGGAATGATTGGACAAAAGGGTAGATTGTTGAATCTACTTTAAATCCAAAAAAACTCATTAATCTCAAAATATTTTACATTGGCATAGATGTTGGTTTATTGATAGTTATTTTTGCTATAACATGTATATGTTTCTATTCTTGTTTGGGGAATTGTGCTTATACAACTCATTTAAAAGTGTAATGCATAGTTAAAATACAGGTTATTAATTTGTCATCTATCATAATAAAACTTATAGTCATATTAGGTATGTTTTTAAGACTAAACAGATATATTTACATAGATAGATGTCTTTAAAAAACTCAAAGACTTATAGAATATGGCATTTAATGTGTTTAATAACCTAAGGTGTCATAACAGGGAGACATGTCTGCTCCTGATAGCACCAATCTACTTCATAAAAGGATGATGGGCATTAAAGAACCTCTGTATGGAGTTTACTTTCTTTATGGTAAAAGATAGCCATTTGGGCAAAGTAAATGTATACAGCTGTCCAAACTGGATATTCAGGATGCAAAAAAGTGACTGCCAAACCTTTCTAAGACAAGGTAGAACAGTCTTTCAAATTTCCCTGCTTCTCTGAAATGTCTGTCAGATATCCTAGGCCTGTAGGCCAAAGTTTAATGCCTCAATGTCATAGAAGAACATATAGTGACTGACTGTCCAGGGAACCAGATATCCTTGTTATTAGGTAATATTACACTCATCTGGGGGTTTTGGATGAAGTTAAAGACTAAATAATTAGACTTAAAGTTTGCCTTAGTTATAATAAAAGGAAAATTATGCATAACACTTTAGAGTCACAAAATTAGACTCTCTAATTTTTCCAAATACAAATTGACTAGATGTTGAATATTTTACTTGTAGTTCTTTCTTGATTTTTTTTGTTGTATATAATTTTACTCTGTTAAAGTTAAAAACTTTTTCTAATTGGACAAAAGTGGGAAAATGTTGTGGAACAATCTTTGTATACTATAAATATGTATCATTCTTATTGGTTAATAAAGAGCTGACTGGCCATACCTGGGCAGGAAGTGATTGGGTAGTACAGCCAGACTAGGAGGACACTAGGAAGAAGAAGGGCAGAGTCTGAGGAGTCTTGAGCCAGATGCAGAGGAAGATGTGTAGAAAATGAGGTAATCAGCTATGAGCCACATGGTAGATTTTACATAAAAATATGAACTAATTTAAGTTGCGAGAGTTAGTTAGTAATAAGCTTAAGCTATTGGCTGAGCATTTATAATTAATATTAAGTCTCTGTGTGGTCATTTGGGAGACGGTCAGTGGTCCTGACAAAAATCTCCTTCTATAATAAGATGGTAAAAGGAGAAAAGGATGGGAAAGAAAGAAAGAGAGAAGGAGAACAATAAAGAAAGGGAGAGAGGAAGGGAGAGGATGGATAGAAGAAGGGAAAGAGAAATGAAAGAAAGAAGAGGAAAAAAGAAAAGAGGAAGGGTGGAAGAAATAGAAATTGGGAGAGACACTTCTTTCCCTTTTACAGTAAGACCCACTCCCATGAAATTGGCATAGTAATCATGATTTTTAATGGCCCATTATCACATTGCAGATCATATTTATAACATATAAACATTGACACACATGATAAGCCTTTAACCTTGGCTATTTGTGTTTGGTGATACAGAGATATTCAAATCATGATTCTATAAGCTCAGTACATGTTATAATACATGTGGAAATATCATAGAGACACCTATTCTTTTGTACAGTGAGCATACATCAATAAAAATTTCCAGTAAACTTTTATTTTTCTTTATGTGAAGGATTTCTCAAAACATCACAGTCTTTCTCATCTCATTTGCCTTAGCACAGGTGCCTGTGAGGTGAAGGAAGCAGAATCTCTGTTACTCTTCAGGGATGGGAAGAGTAAAGTTGTGGACAGAAGAAAGCCTGGTATTGACAGTAGTTTTCTAAGTCCTCTTCCAGAAATTTTCCTGGAAATGAAGAATTCAAACTTTCAGAGATATTCCCAATACTATATTAACCCAAGTCAAGGAAGAGTGTGTCTTGGTCACTGTGCTGGCAAGCTAATCATATACCTGTTCACCATTTTCACAAATATGCTACTGGAGGAAAAAACTCAACATGTACAGAACTTGTAAAGTGTGCAACAACCAGTTCATTTCTTTGAGTAAAATAGCAGACTTCTATTGAAAAATTGTGTGCATAGAAAAATATTTAAAAACCTTTAAAAATGAGCATGAAAATATTTTAAAGACTTTTGAGTACATCACTGATATATTCTTGGTCTTCTCTAGAAATAGCATATTAAAATTGCTTATATATTGCTATATGAGTTAAAAGGACTTATTTTATCAATACCAAGCATGTTTCAGCATCAGTTATTGCAACAATATTTAGGAGAACTGGTCTACCAGCTGCTAACTATACCTATTATACAATCTCCTCTAAATTTTATGGATTTGGTGTTTGGGTGTTTATATGGTATTATGACTGTAGACTATTTTTGAAGAAAATTTAAATTATATGTTTCTTTATTCCTCAGTGTTACAAAACCAAAACAGTTTCTTCATAATACCTTATTTTCTATTTCCTTGTAGAGGCAAGTTTTTTTTTTATTTATCTTATTTGGAGTTTATTCCTCACATTTTCTTTTCTCTTTTCTTTTTAAAAAAGAAAACAAACTATCTTTTTTTCATTTTACATACCAATTCCAGTTCCTACTCCCTCCCTCCTTCTATTCCCTTCACTCCTTCCCACCCCATCCACTTCTCAGAGAGGGTAAAGCACATTGCTTTGGGGAAAGGTCCAAGGCCCTCCCTACTATATCTACGTTGAGCAAGGTATCCATCCAAAAAGAATGGGTTCTAAAAAACCATTACAAGCATCAGAGTTAAATCTTGGTGCCACTGCCAGTGGTCTTGAAGTCTGCCCCAGCCATACAACTGTCACCCACATTCAAGGTGGGTCTAGTTTGGACCTATGGTGTTTCCTTCTCTTTTAGGCTGGAGTTGGTGAGCTCCCATTAGCTCAGGCAAATTGTTTCAGTGGGTGTCCCAACCATGTCTTGACCTCTTTGCTCATATTCCTATTCCTCCCACTCTTCAACTGGACTTTGGAAGCTCAGCCCAGTGCTCCGCTGTAGGGCTCTGCACCTGACTCCATCAATTGCTGGATGAAGATTCTATGGTGATATTTAAGATATTCATTAATCGGACTACAGGGCAAGGCCAGTTCTCCACCTTCTCCTCTATTGCTTAGGGTCTTAGGCTGGGATCATCCTTGTGGCTTCCTGGGAATTTTGTAGTGGCAAGTTTTTAAGGTGGAGGAAGACATGATGCTCTCAACATTTTTGCTGAGGAGTCTGCAAGTACTTGTCACAATATTCCAGTGTATTTAGGGATCTATTTTATTCTGTATAAAATACAATTTTACCACAGGGGAATGGATTAGGGCACCGTAATAGGAATGGAAAAGAAGTTGTGATTATTTTCTTTTCAAGCACTGAATTCTAATTTCAGATTTTTATTGTTGGGAACATGCTAAGCTTTCCCTTGTCATTCACATACCTTTTATTCTCCTACAGAGCATCTAAGGCTTTCCTCATGCAAATGAAGAAATAGAGGAGCAGAAATGTTAACCAGCCTAGGGCAGAGACTGTCGGGTGGGAATTAGCTTGGTTTCCAATTTTCCTCCTATTGAACTTTACTAGATGAGCAATGCTGACCTTGGCTCCCGTGAATTAATTGACCCCATATTATTCCATAAAATATTACTTAAGAAATTTTTATCTGACACTTGGAGGATATTATACAACTTTCAGTAGCAAACGATACCATTTTTCTTCCTCTAACGTTTATGCTTCCTCACAGTTTTTAAGGCTTTTGTCTGTCAGCACA
Source organism: Myodes glareolus (assembly GCF_982192425.1). Lineage (NCBI taxonomy): Eukaryota > Metazoa > Chordata > Mammalia > Rodentia > Cricetidae > Myodes > Myodes glareolus. The sequence continues at coordinate 9,927,205 of NC_142048.1, read as the reverse complement.
ATGCTCACTAAGTTCCTTCCATGGGTAGAAATTCCTAGAATTTAAAGTGAAATGTATAAGATATGGTATTTGCTTTGAGAAGAATTGGGGGTTGTGGGGAAGAAGTATGATAACAACTCCAGAACATTAATCACTATTTGATCAAACACCAAACAATTGATACTGAAACTTTATGGTACTGTTGAATCCTCAGAGGGAGTGTTATGTGTTGAACTTTAGAAGTAGCTGACGTGTGTAATAAAGAAGATTGAATCAGGGCTGAGAAGATAGCTTCTCAAAAAAGTTTCAGAAAAGTTCTGGACGTGCAAACATGAAGACCCGAGTTTGATCTTCAGAACCAGGCATTGTGGAATGTACTTGTAATCCCAGATCTAGCAAGGAGGAGACAGGAAACCTCTGGGGCTCACTGGTCAACTAGCTTAGTCTACTCAATCAGCTCCAAGGTAATGAAAGACACTGTCTCAAAGGTTCATGATATTCCTGAGAAATAAAACCTGAGGTTGTCCTCTGATCCCCATCTGCACACACACAGAGAATATTGAAGTCAGGCTCAGAGGTTCACGATTCTCAACGTAAACTTGTGGGTGAGAAAATAATTATCCAGAGTCTATTTATTCATCTATCTGTTGAAAACTTGGACATAGTTTGAGGATCTAACACTATCCTCAATGACTTTATTTGGGCATATAGACAGCCTCTGAAATTGCTGCCAGCAGTCTCTGCCTCTTTCTATTTTCGGCAAATTTGTAAGCAAGTTACTTTCATTATGAGATTATAAAATATTGATGTATTTCCCTCCTAGCTTATGTGCTTGGTTTTCTTGGCTTATATATGCTGATAAAACAAGATGCTAAGTTTGGGAGTCCATACAATAGGAACTCAAGGGGTGCCTCCAAGGGAGCCTCCAGTGTAGGAGCCTGCCAAGACCTGAGTGCTTCCAGTGACCATAGAGTGACTGGAGAAACCACAACTTCCAATGACAAGGTAGGTTCACTGCAAACACTTCAGTTACAGCCTTGGGAGAGGTCATGAAACAGAAACCAGAGATAAGTCATGGCCAGATTCCTACCCTACAGAAAAAGTGAGGTAGTGAATGTTACTTTAACACACTATGTTTCAGGCACTGGAGAGATTGCTCAGATGTTAAGGGCACTTGTTACTCTTTCAGAAGATGTAGGTTTGGTTCCCAACACCCACCTGGTGGTTCATGACAATCCAGTTCCAGAGGATACAAACCACTTCTTCTGCTCTCCTTGGGTACCAGGCACACATGCAGTGTACATACATGTATGCAAGCAAACTATTCATACAATACATTACAGTACAATAAAGAAGTTATAATATTTAAAAATAAAAACTAAGCAAGTTTCTTGGAGTAGATAGACCAAATTTGTTTAAAGAAAAATCTTCGTGGGAGCAGGAGAAGATGCATGGGTTAAGAGGAATCATGGTAACTAAGAGAAGGGAATGATCAGTTTGACAGATGGGCCTCAGAGACTCAGAAAACCACCACGTGCCCTTAACCTTCATGTGGCTTATTTATGAGCTCTGTGTGAGGTTTGAAATGCACCAGGTAAATTTTGATAATAGGAAGCATTATCAGGGCACTGATAGGTAGAAGAACTTTGCTTCACAAACGATCACAGTGGGGTCTCCAGAGTGTCTCAGGGCTGGCAGCTTCTTGTGATGGTTTAAATCAGTGATTCTCACGTTTTCAGGGCTGGGGAGTCAGAGTCACATGGAACCTTGCATGCAGAATCAATGGCCCCACCTCTGGAGTTTCTGATTCTGGGGCATGACTGTCTGCTGCTCTTAACTATTAGTTAAGACGAGTGCTTAACGCAGCCAACAGCCTGATCTGGAAAGCATGCATGACTTCAGCCTGGCCTTGGGCAGGCCACCTGTGCATGAGAAACAGAATTGATAGAATGATCAGTGTGGAAAGGAACAGAATTGACAGGATGAAGGAATAAACATTTGGGATGTAGTAGAGTGGTTTATAGGCTGTGGTCTGAGGAGTTCAACAATGACGAAAAGACCAAGAGTCCTGTAGTTGTCAAGTCTATGAGACAGGATGTCTCAGCAGTCCCAGAGTCCTGTAGTTGTCAAGTCCATGAGACAGGATGTCTCAGCAGTCCCAATCTGCAGCCGGAGCAGGAGCACTCTTGGAGAGCTGCTTGCCTTCAGTCTGCATCGGGATCCTGAAGAAGAAGGCTAGCAGCACAGGAATGCCTCAGCCACAGGAGACGAGAACATGCAGGTGAGAACGAGGGAAAGCAGGCAAAAACAGGCAAAAAGCTTCCTTCTTTCATGTCCTTTTGTGTTGGCTGCCCCCCAGAAGTTACGGTCCAGATTTAGCATGAGTCTTCTGGCCTCAAATGATTCAATGAAGAAAATCCGTCACAGCATGCCCAGATGCTTGGGTTTTAGTCGATCTCAGATGTAGCCAAGTTGACAGCCAAGATTGGCCATAGCAACCTGCAACAGCGGGACTCTGTTCAAAGCAAAAGATGACCTACATATTACGAAATCTGGGAACTTGAAGCCACCGGTCCCGTCCTTCCTGCGGCATGTTGTGTTTTCCCGTGGAGTCTCCGAGAGGACAGCAACATTGTCTAACAGCATGCTGTCGTCAGTATAACTGCGGTATGCTCCGCGTTAAGATGGACTGGAGAATGGGTCATCAGATTTGCAGCTTTACTGATTGAGACACAGGCCGATGTGCATAGGTAAAAATGATCAAGTAATGGGGCCGGAGACATGGCTTGGCGATTAGGAACATGCGCTACTCTTGCGGAGGACCTGGGTTCAGCTCCCAGCACCATAACCAACAGTCAAGTTTTAGGTGATTTTTTTTGCTTTCTTCTGGCTTCTGAGAGTACACATACAGTTATGGAGGCACAATCTTATATGCAATAAATAAATATTTTAAAAAAGAGTTGAGTAAATTATAAAATCTTTTTAGACTGTAATGGGAAAACTGAATAATGGGACTGTGGAAACTCTGGTGCACGCACTGTGATTTCAAAAGGGTTAGTATTGGATTGTGTGTGTGTATGTGTGTATGTGTGTATATATGTGTGCATATGTGAGCATGTGTATATATGCATGCCTATGTGTGTGTGTATGTGTATATACGTGTGTGTATGTATGTGTATATGCGACGCGCATCCTGACCAGCAGGAATGAACGCCACTAAAAACGAGAATTCCTTCCCTGGTCACGTCTTTATTCGAAGCATTCGGTTGAGGAAAATTGGGGGAAGGGAAGATAGAGCAGGGACAAGAGAAAGCTTAGAGAGAGCGGAAGTAGAGCCCAGAGGCAGCTGCTTTTAAACGGTGGAGAGGCTTGAATGCTGTCCTGATTGGTTAATGCCATTCTGCTGGTCTGAGCATGTGCAAGCAAGGGTGCAGGCAAGGGTGCTCAGCCCACGTGGCTAAGCCAGGTATACCTCCAAACTGCAGGACCACCTGTGCCTCCAGGTGGCTTCCTACATGTATATATGTGTGTGTATGTATGTATGTATATGTGTGTGTGTGTATGTGTTGGTGCGGGCATGGAGGTGTCATGGTGCACATGTGGAAGTCAGAGGACAACTTGCAGAAGCTGGTTCATGCCTTCCACCATGTGCCTTTTAGAGCTCAAGCTCCGATCATCTGGGAGGAAGTGCTTTTACCAGTAGAGCCATCTGCTTAGCCCACACTGAGCTGCAGAGTCTGCCTAACCTAGGCTTTGCGGCACACATCTGTAATCCTAGCACATTCTTTCCAGCAGTCTCCTTTGCTTTATGGAGACATCAATGGAAGAGTCTGACTTTCATGTCTCCAGGGTTCTTTAAAGCAAGGTGGAAAATCTTATTTTATGCTTTTGAATACAATGTAAACAGGGCTCCCCAGCAAAACATTAGTAACTGGTGTTTATGATACTCTATATTGAAAAAAAAATTAATTTATTTTCTTCTGTCCACTAGTGCTTTGCCTGCAAGTATGCTGGGCATCAGATCCCCTTGAGCTGGAATTATAGACAGCTGTGAACTGCTGTCTGGGTGCTGGGAATTGAACTGAGGTCCTCAGGAAGAGCAGCCAGAGCTCCTAGCGGCTGAGTCATTTCTCCAGCCCCACAATACTCTATTTTAAAAGTTACCTTTTACTTTATGTGTATTTACCTGCTTGTAATTGTGTCCCACTATGTTCCCAGTGCCCACTGAGGCCAGAGAGGTCATCTGGATCCCTTGAGTTGAAGTTACAGGCAGCTGTGAACCATCTGTGGGTGCTGGGAACCAAGCCCCAGTTCTGCGAAAGAATAGTCAGTGTGCCTAACTTCTGAGCTGTCCCTCCAGCCCCATTCTTAATTTTATCTTTGTTTTCTGAATGTTTTGTTTTCGGAAAAAGCGTCTTAAGTAGCCCAGGCTGGCCTTGAACTCTCTCTATATAGATGAGACTGACCTTGAACTCCTCTGCTTGTCTCCACCTTCTGAGTGCTGGGCTCATAGGGGCATACCACTTATTCCAGATTTTCTTAAATTATCATTGCATTCACTTATTTATATTACAATTCCTATCCCATCTTACTGTACCTTTTTTCTTTTTTCTTTCTTTTTTTTGTCATTGTGACCTTTGGGGTCACACTGAAGACATTTTTTTTTAATTCTTATATTTGAGTGAGAAGTTAGCATCTTTCAACAATGTAATTGTACACAATCTTCACAGTGACTTTGCAATCTAAGAAGGGTGAAATTACACCTGCATTGTGAAGGGGAAGTCGAAGCTCAGAGCAAGTTCCAACTGAGTATTGTCATGTGACATTGGTTGTCTTTTACTGTCCCTTGCTTGCTTAAGACACCTCATTATCATACAGATACACTCTGAATCCTTCTGTCTTTATTTTTTCTTTGGAGAAAAAAAATGAATGATTTTCTAATGATGATTCAGTTCATACCAAATTGGATCTTGTTAATAGTGACCTGTTTCACCTTTTTCAGAGCTACTTTCTGAGCATAGGACTTTGAGAATTAATGTAAATGAGAACCATGGCAGGAGTTGATGGAGAAAATATTTGAGATTAGAATAGAGTTGGTGTACCTTGATTACTTCTGTATGGATCATGTCTGATTTATATGTTATCTGTTGCTTCTCTGGTAGAAGGACACAATTAGCTATAACTTATATTTTTCTTTCTATTTTTAATCAAAACTTCATATTTAATTATATGTACATGCATGTGTCTGTGTGAGGGTTTGTGCATGGGAAAGCAGTGCTTGCAGAGGCCACACAAGGGTGATCGATTCCCTGGTACTGGAGATACAGGGAGCTATGAACTGTCCAAAGAAAGGGCTGGGATTAGACCTTGGGTCCTCTGTAAGAGTATTGTGTGCCCTTAACAGCAGAATCATCTCTCTAAACACTTTCATTATTTCTTGAATGCTTTCTGCTTTATTTGTTCTACGTTTTCTCTATGACTCATTGTGGTGGTTTGACTGCAAATGGCTCATATATTTGAATACTTGGTCCCCAGTTTGTAGAACTGTTTGGAAAGGATTAGAAGGTGTGGTGCTGTTGAAGGAGTTGTGTCACCAGGGGCCAGCTTTGAGGTTTCAGACACTCATGTCATTTTCCATTAGCTCTTTCTGTCTCCTACAAGATGCGAGCTCTCAGCTACTGCTTCCATTCTGAAGGCTGCTTGCCTGCAGTCATGCTCCACGCCATGAGCATGAACTCTCTAACCTGGCAACTGTAAGCCTCAAATTAAATGCTGTCTTTTGTAATTCATCTTCGTCATGATATCCTATTCCAACAACAGGAAGGTAACTAAGACACTCATGCAGTTACGTTCAAGTAACTAGCCAAAGAAATTCAAAACTGTAGAGATCCTTTGGAAACTCGTCATTGGAATAGTTTATAAAGTTTCTGAACTGTTGGTATTTATCTTTAAAAATAACCCTTTGTGACAAAACCGAGATATTGTTAAGAAGTAGACCCCTGGGGCATTTTACTACACAATTGTCACCTGACTCTAGAGATCGTATCTTAATTCAGTGGATCTGAGACACTGCTAACAAGGAATGAAAGGAATGGCTGCTGTTTCCTCAGGGGTCTTTGAGTTCTGTGGGGGCTGTTTACTGCTTCAGGAATAGAGCATCCTCTTGTATGCACAGGCTGTTGTTTAAAAGACAATGGAGACCCAAAGGGAAATCGGACTTGCCCCTTGTTGAAGCTTTGCCTTCTGTTTCTTAGATCTTCAAGGAAATATCATTTTTTTTCAAGAAGGATGTCAGTACAGAACTCTCTACTCTTTAGTCAGAAATAGGACTGTTTTGAACAAAGAACTAGGCTGCTTTTTTCTCAGCCCAATATTTTCATCCCTTGTGTTTTTAAAAACTCTGTAGAAAGGTGGTGGGTGACTGGGAGGGAGGGTGTACAATTTCCTGATGGGTGTGAAGGAAGGTCAATAACATCTGCCCTGGAAGCAGGGGAGTGAAAGAAAAGCCCAGGCTAACTAATTAATGCACAAGAGAACACTGGGAAATAGTGCTTTTTTTAAAAAAAAATAATTAGATTTGATGAGGTTTAAAACAAACAAGCAAACAAACAAACAAAAAATAATACAGTGGAACTCATTAGCGGTAGATCTTCTAGCTCCCCTGCTATTTCACGGGGATTTCGGAGACTGTGAACCAATCCCTCTTCAAATGATTTGTCTGATGATGATGACGTGACTGAGCACAGCAAGGGCCACTGCCTATGGAACTTCACAGGAAGCCAGGCTTCACACTGAACCCAGCACTATTCAGACACTGATTCTGTTCAGACCTTCATGCTGCCTCTGAGGTGGACACACTGCTTCTCACTTGACAGATTCAAACACTGAACCTTGAGTATACTCAAGCTGGCATATGCGTTTGTAGGAGCCACCCAGGTGGGTCTGGCTCCACGACCTTCTTTACGGTTTATGCTCTTGGACTTGCCGAACCTTCAGTCAGAGCTGCGACAGTTTGAAAGTGAAGTAAGAGCAAGAGAAGCTGAAGGTATTAAGTGAGGATCCTCCTGGTCCTGCTGGACAGAACACTCTATAGCACAAACACCACATGTGATGAAAACAAACATCCCAGAGGGAACTCCTTGCTTTAGTCTTCCTTTCCTGTGGTGCGGGACAGCAAAACTCAGGGGCTACACATGACAGGGATGCACTTTACTGATGAGTTATACCCCTAGGGAGCCAATGTACTGTTATAACGTGCGCGCGCACGTGTGTGTGTGTGTGTGTGTGTGTGTGTGTGTGTGTGCGTGTGTGTGTCTATCTGCATATGTGTATGTGTGTGCATGCCTAAGTATGTATGTGTGTGCATGTGTATATGTGTGTATGTATGTGTGTATGTGCATGTGTATGTACGTGTATTGTGTGCATATGTGCATGTGCGTCTGTTTATGTGTGTGTATCTGCACATCTGTGTGCATGTATATGCTTATTTGTGTGTGAATGTGTGTATGTATGCTTGTTCACGTGTTTGTATGTGTACGTATGTGCCCTGTGTATATGTGTGTTTGTGTGTGTTTGTGTGTATGTGTACAATGTGCGTGCACATGTATTTGCATGTGTGTATGTTTACATGTGAGTACATGTGTGTATTATGTGCCTTGTATGTGTGTGTTTATGTGTATGTGTATGTGCATGTGTGTGAATTTGTGTGTGCCAATGATCATTTAGCCAACCAAATATAACAGACATCACTTTGTAAAGTTCAGTTGAGTCTTACAAAGGATTCCCGCCTGACCTCTGGGAAGCTGTATTGAGATGTTGTCCTGGTTAGTTTTTATTGTCAGTTTGACATAACTTGGAGTCACCTGGGAAAAGGGAGGCTCAGCTGAAAAAACTGCCTCCCTAAGACTGGCATTGGCCTTGTCTGTGAGGGAGTGTCTTCACTGATGTGGGAGGGCCCAGCCTCCGGCGAGGCTAGTTGTACTATCCTAGGCAGATGGGCCAGGCAGTGTGAGAAGCGAGCTGAGCATGAGCCAGGGAACGAGAGAGCAGTTAGCATTTCCTCATGGTTTCTGCTTGAGTTCTTGCCCCGCTGTACCTCAGTGGTGGACCGTGACCTGGGAATGTAAGCCAATAAACCCTTTCGTCTCCGGAGCTGCCTTTGGTCAGAGTGTTTCCTTACAGTAACAAAAGCAAACCAGAGTAGATTGTCATGTGGGAATGGGAACAGGAAGTAGGTCAAAAGGTGTAGGAAGAGGGAATGGTTGTCTTCCTGAGCATTTACTTTGGAGATGAACTGAATCCTCTGAGTGATTAGCATTGTGCAAAACAAAGCAAACAGGTGGTCATTTTCCAGCTGATTTCACCACCCCAAGTACATTTACTAACAAGTTCAGACCGCGGAGGTTATTTTGTGATTGGATTTATTCTGTGGCTCCCGAGGGGGTCTCCCCTTACATCACCCCCCTACTCCCACCTCCTGCAGCTTCACTGTTCCTTGGGTTCATCTGCTCCGCTGGGAAGAACACAGCGGTAAGCAGGAAGCAGCGAACTATGTTCGCAACATGTATACTGACTGTGCGACCCTTAGCAAAGGCTTGTTAGGGATGGAACTGAGTTAAAAATTGGTGAAGGAGTCACCATGTGACATTCACTCTCTGTTAGCTCCCGCCTTCCAGATTCAGGGTCAGACCTGGCTTGCTTTGGCCAAAGCGCTCTGGTAATGTCACACTAGCAGAGAACTGAACTCACCTTGGGCATTCAGTCTGCCCTGTGTATGGGGGCATTGTGAGGGCTGTTGAGTCTGAAGATTTGCATGTGAACCGCTTGCCCCATCCTTTCATGGTTCAAGGTTAGCCAGTTGTCATCAGTGAGCCCAGTCACACAGAACTGGAGCAAGATGAACGGTGCCTTTTGCTCCTTCTTCTCACCCTCTCTGCCCTCCTCTTTCCCTTTCTTTTCTTGACTGGGTTTCACTATGTAGCCCTGACAATCTCAGTTTCTCAATGCTGGGCACAGAGGTGTATGCCACAGCAGCCAGCGAACAATTGTGTTTTTTCAGTCACGAAGGTTTGGGGTGGGCTGTGCAGCGCAAAAGATAATTAATGCAAAGTCTAATTAAAAAGAATAAATCACAACATATCTACTTCTTCTCCTCTGGAGTTGTCCAAAAGGGATATGAAATAAGATAACCATGTTTGATCTGAGCTTATCCCTTGTAAAACCATGCCCAACAACACCACAGCTCCTTTTTGGTCAGTAACTGAGTTTTGTGCCTGGCACTCATGCGTGAGCAGCAAGCTCATGGCTGCAGAAATAAAATACACACCCTCAGAAAGATTCTCAAGTAAGACACTTCAGCTTTTTAATTAAAGATTTTACTTTATGGTGTCAGATAGGAGAGAAAATTATAAGCTGGAGCAGGGACTGTTATCTAAGTCGCTTGGGCTGACTCTGGCCCGCTGGCAGGACCAGGGTCTCTCTGTCGCTCTCATCTCAGCCGGCAGCAGTTGGCACTTGTCTGATTTTCCCAGTGTGATTCAGAAAGATATTGCGTTTGTGTTTACCCATTTGACATTGAACTTTTCTCAGTTATTTGATTTTTCATCTTTAAAAAAATATTCAGAATGTCTGAATTCTATCTGAATATAATTTTGCATAGAAACAGTCCCATAATAAAAACATTCCAGGGCTGCATTTAGGGCTCTGGAAAAAGATCAGGTCTTTGGCAATATGCAGAGCAAGACCATTAAGTGAAGATGTTGTAAGGGAGCTGGTCTTCTCTGCTGAAAACATATCCATTCAATCAGGCTCCAGAAAGGCTCCATGTGGTTCACGGGGGCTCATGCCCAGGTCTGTGACCCGGCCAGAGGCCCATGACAGGGCCATCTTAGGCGCCAAGGGAAACAGACTACGTTTGCTTTGCTCAATGATCATGTTGTCAAACTGCCTCTCAAATACAGCGTGATTCTCAGCCTTGATCAAAGAAATTTCTCTTTATAGCAAACAGTGGGTAGTGAAGAGAATTGTGGCCGGCCAAAGTACCGAGTGTTGAAAACACGTCAGAAGTAGGATGAAAAGAATTGTCTTGTGGGAAGGGCATGGTCTAGGTAGAGTTGGGAAACACTGTCTTGTGGGAAGGGCATGGTCTAGGTAGAGTTGGGAGACACTCACTGTCTTGTGGAAAGGGCATGGTCTATGAAGAATTGGGAGACACTCACTGTCTTGTGGGAAGGGCATGGTCTAGGTACTTGTGAATCACATCTGTAGTGGTTGCCTGTATCGAGTATGAACAAGATGAACAATAAACATTTATTTAAAGATAGTGGAGGGGTCTGCTCTTACCTTCTACATCTAAGTGAGGTTGCAGTGGTAGTCACCACTCTCTGAGTTTTGCCACCCAAGGACAAAAAGAAGAAGAAAGATGCTAGAAATTTATCAAGAAAGATAAAGATCCAGTAACCAAAACTGGTGGAAAGCCAAACAGAAGTGGTCCCAAGGCATAGTTTGGGACAAACTCAACAATGTAGTGCTGTCTGACAAAGCTACAGGCAGCAAATGCTCTAAGGAAGTTCCCAACTGTAAGCTTATTCCTCCAGCTGTGGTCTCTGGGACTGAAATCCACCATTCTTTGGCTGGGGCAGTCCTCCAGCAGTTACTTAAAAAGGGGCTTATCACGCTGGTTTCAAAGCACAGAACTCAAGTAATTTAGGCCAGAAACACAAAGGACGGTGGTGCACCAGCGGCTGATGCAAGAACAGGCTCAACAAGCTGTACACTTGGAAAAAATAAAGCTTTATTAAATAAATTTAAAAAAAGAGATAGGGGAGGGGCTCCCAGGGCCTCACCCAGTAGAAGACTGCTGGGGAGAGGCAGTCTTTGTCCTTAGAGAGTAAGTCCTGCTCCAAAGGGCGGTTCCACAGCCAAGCACATGGGAGTGGCCCAGGTTAGCCTCAGTCGGTCACAAAGCAGAAGCCACACCAAACCAAAGCAAAAAGACTTGAGAGCAGAATGAGGGCTTGGTGTTGGGTGTAGGGTGAGTCGTTGGGGGCACTGATAGTAAGTCAGGAGCCGGAAGAGAGGTGAGTGTAAGCAGAATGTGTTAACACATACTTGAAACTGACAAAGAATAGATAGATAACAATAAAATAGGCTCAGTGGTTCAGTGCTGAAGAGGAGAAAGACTGTTGAAGACTGGGGTGAGGGAGAGAGTGAGTAGAGGGGTGGAGGTGGGGGGTGCCACACCTGCTGTAGTTACCTGTTCAAGGTCAAAATTCCAGTATGGATGGGGGAGGGGATTATGAGGCTCTACCTTTGCTGAAAAACTCGTGGCAGTTAATGGTTCCTGGGAACAGGGCGTCAGTTCTCTTCAGTCGTGTTGAAGTCATTGGTAGGCGGCTCAGGCTCCAGTAGATAATTCGCCATTCGTGTTTGTGCAAGCAACCTTAAAGTTAGTGGATCATAAAAAAGGCATAAATGTAGGAGGATGTCTTAGTTAGGATTTCTAGTGCTTCAATGAAACACCATGACCAAAAGGCACATTGGGGAGGAAAGGGTTTACTTGGCTTATACTTACACATTGTACTACATCACTGAAGGAAGCAGGGACAGGAACTCCAACAGGGTAGGAACCTGGAGGCAGGACCTGATGCAGAGGCTCTGGAGGAGTTCTGTTTACTGGCTTGCTGCCCATGGCTTTCCCAGCCCGCTTTCTTACAGAACCCAAGACCACCAGCCCAGTACTGGCACCACCCACAATGGGTTGGGCCCTTTCACATCAATCACTAATTAAGAAAATGCTCTACAGGCTAGCCTACAGCTCAGTCTTATGGAGACACTTTCTTAATTGAACTTCCCTCTTCCAAAATGACTTCAGTTTGTGTCAAGATGACATAGAACTGGCCAGCACAGAGGGGGTATACTGGGAAAAAGAAGGGGCCCAGAGGGAGTGGGAGGGGATAGCAGAGAATAATGAGGGGACTGAATCTGAACCAAATACCAAATTATCAAAGAATAAACAAGGGTTGTATATTTTGAGGCACATTTATCTGGTAGATACATTCCATAAAAAAATCTGACTTTGAGCCAGGTGTGTTGCTGTGTGACTGTAATCCCACTACTTTTGAGGCAGAGTAAGTGGATCTACTTGAGTTCAAGGCCAGTCTGGTCTACATAGCAAGTTCCAGGACAGCCAGGTCTACATGGTGAAACCCTATCTCAAAACAAAACAAAACAAAACAAAACAAAAATCTGGGGTTGGGGAAATGCCTCTGTAGTTAAGAGTACTGACTGCTCTTACCAAGGACCTGGGTTCAAATCTCAGCATCTACACGGCAACTCACAACCCTCTCTGTAACTAATCCAGGGCATCTGATGGCCTCTTCTGGCCTCCTCAGGCACTCTGTACATATGGTAAACAGGCATACATACAGACAAAACACTCACACACAAAAATAAATAAACATGAAAAAATCTGACTGCGGAGTATAGCACATTTGTAGAAAGAGTCACAGCAGACACTCAGGTGTTTGTTGATAGTCACAGAACTGACACCCCAGAAATCACCACCCAGGGGAGAGGTGGAACAATCCATACAGAAGAGGTTCTTTCCTGCTCACCTGCTCCCTCTCATGCTGAAGCTTTAGTGGAAAGACTATCTGTAGGCAGAGTTTTTCATAGGGACATCTGTCTTCTAAATAATCACACAGAGACTTACTAATTATAAATGCTCAGGCAATAGCTCAGGCTTGTTACCAACTAGCTCTTACATTTAAATTAACCCATATTTCTTATCTATGCTCTGCCACTTGGTGGTAACATTTTTCAACATGGCAAGTTCACCTTGTTTCTCTTCTCATGTCCTCATGTCTGCTAGCTCCTCCTTCTTCTTCCCAGCATTCTCTTAGTTTGGTTGTTCCTCCTAAACTCATCCTGCCTAGTAATAGGCCAGTCACCTTCTTTGTTAAATCAACCATAGTGATATATATTCACCCAGCATAAAGGAATACTCCATACACAATGCCGCATTTCGTGAGATTAAGGTCCTTTATTAACTTTATAGTTTGACCATCTCTGTAGTCTAACCAGCTCTGTGTATTTCCTCCAACATGGTGGCTTGGTTTCAACTGATAGTTTAAAAAAATGAGGCCACTCAGCAAAGCTTCTTTCATCTTTGCTTAGTGTTGCTCCTTGCTTTGTGTATCTGTAGTGGGCTCATTTTTATTGGTATGTGACTTTGTGTTGTACGAATCCATCTGGGTGATGAGGAATCTATAACAGAATATTAGCTTTTCCAGTGCATGTCCTTTTATAGCCTTGACGTAAGAGCATCATCAAGCCGAGGATGAGGGCTGTCTCTTTTCTTCAGTTCAGGACAATCTGCTGGTGCCTCAAACAGTATGTGGGTTCCCCCATGCATTGTGTCCCTGCCACTAGCTATTATCAGCCTTTTAAATCTTCCCAACCTGGTGGGTATATAGTAGATCTCGTTATGGTTTTAGCTTAGATTTTCTGTCAATTTGTGAAGTCAAATAATGTTCATACTTTTGAGCCACTAGACCCAGCCATTTATTTATTTATTTACTTACTTATTTTTGAAGAGACTCAAGCTATGTAGCCGAGGCTGGCCTTGAACAAACCTCTTCCTCAGCTTGACCAGCACTGGGGTGATAAAACATGTAGCATCATATCCAGATTGGGTTTCTTTTTGATGTGGTGCCTCTTTAAGTCGGCTGTCTTTTTATGTTTTGTAGTGTGTCTTTCCCCATTGATTTGTAGAAAATTTTAAAATATGTCTCAAAGATGAATACATTTGGCTGAGATTGCAGATTTTCCCACTCTTGGGTTTGCTTTGTTTTCATTTTTGCCCTCTTAATTTATGCATTTTGATGAATTGTAAATCACTAATTTTAATTTATTAGAATATGTCTAATCTTCCTTCTGGTTGATTTTTTATGGCTCATGAGAAGGTTCTCCTTATCTTGAAGCCTGCATCACCTCCCAACAGTTTTCCAGATCCGTGTGTGTTTGTGTGTGTGTATGTGTGTGTGTGTGTTTGTGTGCATGACACATCACATGTTTATTCTGTAACAGTATAAACTGAAGAGTATTAGCTTCATTACTTTCCATATGGACACAACTTATTCCAGAAGTATTAACTGAAAACTATTTAGTCTCTTCACTACCTTGAAGTGATATCTCAGTTATAAAATCAGGTTTGCCGAAAGAAAAGAGAAAACGGCATCTGGATGCGTGTGGGTCCATCTGACCTCTTTATTCTGCGCCATTCATCTGCTTGTCTTCGCTGCATTCTGTATGATCATGGCTTTCCCATTAATCTTGATATGCGGCAGAGCAGATGCTCCTGTGTTGGGGGAGATCTGTTTGTGTTAATCGCTCGAGATCACCAATAGAATCCAACCTCTGTTCAGAGAATCCATTCCACATTCAGCTGGCTGGCGGTGCACCAAAGAGCTTCCCCGGCTGACTCAGGAGGAGATAGAAGGACACAGGGAGGAGGAAGAGGAGAGGCCTGTGGGTTATGCAGTCCTTTTAATCCTGGAAGTGGAGGGGGACAGGATTGTGTCTTGGTGGCTCTGTGGATCTCTCAGGTTTATTCCCTAATATTTATCACTGAGTTTTTTTCTTTTAATAAAACAATAGAAAGAATCACTATCCCCCTCTCTAGTTTTTCTGTAAGAGAAAATTTGCTGTCTTCCCCCTGATTCCACACAAAGCTGAGAAGGAGCAGGGCCTGGTGATTGCTAACTGCAATCCTGTCATTCAGGGAGGTCAAGAGTTTGTCCGACAGCCCAGGCCAGATTACAATGAGACCCTGTCACAAACAGCAGATAATCTTTGAACACTTGAATTTCTGCTTATACACGTGTACTGAGAAAGGCAAACATTAGCAATTAATTTTTATACATTGGTTTTAATTGGTTTTTAAACAGAAAATAAGTCCAATTGATGTGTGTAAAAAAAGCCACTTTAGAGGAGTTGGAGATAAATCGGTCAGTTAAAGGGCCGGCCCTGCAAGCATAAGGACTTGACTTTAGTATCCAGCACCCACGCAGATAAGCTGGGTGTGGTGGCTTGTGAGATGGTTCAGTAGGGTAAAGCACTGGCCATCAAGTCTGATGGCATTAGTTCAGTCTCTGGGACAGACATGGTGGAAAGACATAACTAACTCCTGACCTTCACATGTGCCCTGTGATATGCACCTGTCCCCACGTGAAGATATGCACATGTCCCCAAACTCACACAAGAGAAGTACAAATGTAGTAAAAAGTAAAAGCTGGGTGTGGTGGTGCGCACTTGCTGCAGCTGGCCTGGAACTTGTTATGTAGATCAGGCTGGCCTTGAACTCACTGAGCTCTGCCTGTGTCTTCCTCCCAAGGGCTGGCATTAAAGGTGTATTTTGTTATTTTTTAAAATTATGTGCATGCCCATATGTCTCTGTGTCGATTACTGGACTTTGTGTACCTGGGTCCAGTGTCTGCGGATGTCAAAAGAGGGTGCTGGATCCCCTGGCGCTGGAGTCACAGGTGCGGGTAGCGGGAACTCAGGTTCTCTGTAAGAGCAGGTGATCTTAACTGCTGAGCCTTCTCTCCATCACACTCCCACCCCATAACTTCAGAGCTAATATGTAAGAAAATCCCAGAGGCAAAGCAAATCCACTAGAGTTGTTCTGATCAAAGATGGTGAGAAGCTGTGTTTGGATTACAGAAGTCACTGGAATATGGGCGGGATGAGACACTTCGGAGCAGTTAGGAAGACGCTGGAAAGAGTGCCAGCTCACTGATTCAAAAAGACACAAAGACACAGAATGTGTTGGGGTTGGGGGTTAGATTACGGAATATGGCAAAGAGAAAGCAGTCAGTGTGAAGAAACTGCTCAGTAGGCTTCCCACAGCTGCTAACGTTTCTCTCCAAAGACTTAGAAAGCGAAGAAAATAAGAAAGAGAAAGTCAAAAGAACACAGGACTTCCAGTTGGGTCTGAAACTGGGGATGGGAGATAAATATATTAGCTTGGAATTGTTCACACCTCTGCTTTGTCTAATTCTCTTTTTCTATCTGACATTCGCAGCAATGGGCTTTTCTGTTTCTTCACCGGTCCCTCAGGTAGCTCGGTTGCAGTTTGTAATAGTGAAAGTCTTGTTGAAAGCACAGCTAGACGCTTTCCAACTGGCAGTATCTCCGAGGCTTTGACCCAGCCTCTTTCTAGTGAACTTGCCAACTGGCAGAATCTCCTAGGCATTGACCCATCCTGTGTGTTCTAGTGAACTTGCCTTTTTGTCCTTGTCTTGCCAATTTTCCCCCTGATTTTTCTCTCAGGAGTTCAAGAAAAGCAGATCCAACAATAGTTTTACAAGCATGGTTCAGGAGGTGTTTGCTCTCTTTCCTTGAAGATATTAACATGAGGCCAAAATGCTGACCACGTACTGCAGTAACTGTGCAGGCAGAGATTTCACACTCAAGATCACACCTCCTGCTGCCCAGGCGTGGCCTTCTGAGTTTTGCACTCTCAAAAGAAGTGAAACCTCTGAAGCACGGCAAATTGATTCCGAAGAAATCTGTTACAGGATATTTCTTTGTGTGTGTCTGTGTGCGCGCACGTGCGCGCGCGTGTGTGTGACTGCGTGCAAGGGTGCACATGTGATAAAAGCTACTGTTACCTGTAGATTTTAAATTCTTAAGTTGGGGTTCAAGGGTTTGGAAATGACTAATGCAAATTCTAATCTTCGGTAGATGGGACAACAAAAATGAAAAAAGAAAAAAAAACTTAAATTGAGAGAATGTATGAAGGAAGCTGTAACAAACCTCAAATGAAACATTTCTGAATTTAGTAAATTAATTTAAAAGTGATGCTAATGGTGGTGGTGTTTGAACATGAGAGTAATAAGAGATAAAGAAAGATGGATGATGGAT